>NC_138731.1:10335332-10487832 GCF_965113295.1 Leuciscus leuciscus | reverse complement strand
TATGCCAGAGCGCGAATGATATGTTCATAAGTGATACACAATGGTATTAATTGTTGTTTTGCTGCTGAAAGTCCATTAACAGGTAATAATTATGTAACATTCACACACAGCTGGCCATTGGCTGACTGTTATGCATAACTGCATAAATCCATCTCGTAATGTTTTAAACATTATGTCAAATCTTTTCTTTTTCAGACCGAAATTGAGAAACTTACCCACGACTACCTGAGTCTGTTCCACTTTCCTCCGTTGATCAAGGCATGTTTTCACTTTCTAGATCATCTTTTACATAGAGTTGACGTGATTTTGTTTTTTTTAACAATAGTCACACTGTTTTTGGCTGATTTCTTCCTTATCCAACACACTTTAAAAAGGTTACACTTTATTTTAAGGTGACGTAGTTACATTGTACTTACTCAAATAAGTACTGAGTAATATTAATTAACTACATGTACTTACTATAGAGTTACGATTAGGGTTAGGGTTTGGTTTAGGGTTAGTTACTTGTAATTATGCATAATTTACTGTTATTACTATAACGACGTCCCCTTAAAAATAAAGTATTACCAAATGTTTTTTGCTTTTAGTAAACTAAACTTAATTTACTGGGTTTATCCAATTCATTTTTCCAATGTATTTTAATTGACAAGCTATATCAGCTTTTGGAAGTAGGTAAAACTTAAAAAAGATATATATATTTTTTATACAGTACAAGGCCACAGCTAATGTATTTATATTAGTGCTGTCCAATTGATTAAACGTGATTAAGCGCATCTAACGTAAACGTTTTTGTTTACGTATATGTGTGTATATATAATTTTATATTTATATATATATTATATATATGTCACTCTGTATGTGTGTGTGCTCATGTCTGTCTGTATGTATATATATATATATATATATATATATATATATATATATATATATATATATATATATATATATATACATATACACACACACATGCACACACAGAGATATATATATATATATACACACACACACATATATTATATAAATAAAAACATCACTCATTTAAATGTTCCTTGTGTGCACTCTTAGGATGGTTTGGCCACTGAAGAAGAAGACGAGGAGTGGAGGAAGACTGTAAATCTGGAGTTAGTGTTTGGATACCACTGGAAAGCAGGCACAAGCCACACGGTAAATCACTCCGCTTCATATCATGTGTAGGAGCCCTCATAGTTATTGATAGGTTTATGATACACAGCTTAGGCCCTGTCCCAAATGTCACACTTCATGTGCACTTGCGGTCTTGTGGACTTACTATGGCCACCACATGTGCGTGTCTGTTAACTCCACAAGACCGTAGGGTGTCCCATTTGTCATTTTAGGTTCTGTCTGGGACAGGGCCTTAATCCATGCAATCTTTGAGTTTGGCATCATTTTATTCTGTCAGTGACAAGATAGATTTTCATTTGTAAAATATTGTTCACCACTAGATAGGGGTGCAACGGATTGCATACGGACCAGGCCCCACATTTCGGTACGCATGTGGTTCATGGATTAATTGCTAAGTTTAACCATCATAGAGTGAAAGTTCATCATTTGCGCATGTCTTTCCTCTACAGTTTACACGTTTAAGCGATTTTAAACCATTCAAGCGCAAGAAGAGGCTAAAGAGAAGTCGATCGCGCGTTGTTTATCTGTGCACACAGCCACACACACCTGAAGCGCGCACACACACAGAGGCAGGTTTCAGATAGCGGGCTAACACTGAATTGATTCCTTTTTCGATAAGAAGACGTACATAAACTATGATGGAAACACATTTAAAGAAATAAATCCCTGGATGCGTAACAAAAATATCCTGTGACTTAGCCTCAACAGTGGATGTGATTCGATAACCAGTGGATCAGTTTCATCGCACAGCCTCTCAAATGTTGGTTTGATTATTCTGAAACGCCTGAGCCAAAGTCTGTCATCAGAATGATGTGGTTTAATTCCCAGAAGCGTCTCGCACGACTGCGTTCCCAAACACTAGGTAAACGCACTAAGAGAACGTGACGGCGTTTATTGCGTTTCGTCTTCGCGCTCTGAGACGCAAGTCATTTATGATGGAAGGAAAAAAGCCACAGTGGTTTCCCAGATTGCAGCAACTTCCTTTTTTATTATCACAGATATTTTGCACCTAATTTCCCAGGAAGTGACGATTTTGTTCTCTTGAACACGTGAGATGGAAACGCTGCTTTATTCACAAATGTTTTATGCAATATTTTGGCTGGAAAGATATTTTAGCTATTGACATAACGCTTAGTTTTTGTCATATCAATGAATTTAATCAACAATATAAAAAAAAAATGCAATTTAATTTCTGTATTAAAGGGGTGGTTGATTATGATTTCACTTTTCTAACTTTAGTTGGTGTTTAATGCTGCTGTTTGAGCATAAACAACATCTGCAAAGTTACGACGCTCAAAGTTCAAAGCAAAGGGAGATATTTGCTTTTAAAGAAATTGCTTTTTAAGGACTACAACAAACGGCTGGTAGGGACTACACGACATTCCTCTGGGGTTAGTGACATCACAAACCCCAATATTTGCATAGACCCCGCCCCCGGAACACGATTTATAGATTATCAAGACAGAATATGCTAATCAATGACTAGAAGATAAGTACACATAAGCTACATAAATTCATCAACTAACCATTCAGAAATCTCCTGTTGCTTCTACATGTTGTCACTTGTTCTTGAGTCTCTCCATCTTTCTGACTCCGGTTTGAACATAAAAGGCTAAAAGTTTTTGAAATTTTCAGTGCATTTCGGTGTGAGGTGAAAGGACACAGGAGCTCTTAAAGCTCCGCCCCCTGTGCCGGGAGCAGCAGCTCATTTGCATTTAAATTATTGTTTACTCAGATAAGTCATAATGAAGCAAAAAGTCATAACCTTTATATGTAGCAAAGAATAATGTATAAGAAAAAAACAATATAGAAAATAAATAATGTTTTTTTTTTTTTTTTTTTTTTTAAGAAAACTGCCTCAATATTATAAAAAAAACAAAAAAAAACAGCAAATCAAAGTCATTTGGTCCAACCAACAGAGGTATGCAGAATAAACCTTAAACAGGAAACGATATCATAGAGAGGACCCCGCTGACCCTCATGAATGTGTGTCAGGGTCAATAAAGATAAATAAAAGATATAAATAATTAACGTTTTATGACAATGCATGGTTAGTTCGGGATGTAAAATGTCATTCGGTGAAACAAAAAACGTTATATTTAATATATTATATATTTAAAAACTTTTTGAAAAACAATGATTAAAATGCAGACACTCGCATAGATTCTAGACAAATTATGATTACACCACATTTTGAATTGGCTTTTCTTGGAAATGTTACCAAGATGATTTCATTTCTAATAATTTTTTAAAAAGGGTTTTCCTTGTCATTGCTCACTTAAAAAAGTAATTGCATTCCTCTCATCAACAATCCGCATGATGGTCATATATTGGAGAAACACGAATGCAGTGTTTCTTCACGGTTCTCTTTAATGTATGAAATGCTTGTGATTTTCTGTCATTATTTTCGCATCACCGTCTGTGCATCATTTCCTGTGTTGACGGGAGCTTTTGTTGCTGATGTGATGTCTTGTCATAACTGAGACTTTTTGTCACACAATTGCGGCGCTCCTTGATTTGAAGTTGTCTTCCTCAAGTAAAAGATGCCTGTTATCGCCCTCCTCCGAATACTGACCACTGTCTAAACGCATTTTCCGTTCCCAAGCCTCTTGTTTTGGTTCCTCTTTTTGGTTCACTTAAAAGAGGCCGCAAGAGGTAAATGATTTCTGGTGTAAAGCCAGGCGTAGCATCCATCCATCCACCCCCTCTCGCCGGCGAGCCTTTGTTTGGGCTCCTGACTCAGGAGAGCGACTGCGTCTTCACTTTCCGTTTGAATTTAATCAAAAATTTAGCCAGAAGTCATTTTCTTTTTAAAAGGCAAATGTTATTTAATCTTTCAGCTGTTCATTGTCCCATCATAAATAGTCCCCTTTCAACGCGTGCGGCGGGGCTGAAGCGGGGCCGCTAATTGCCTCCTATTTCTCCTGACATGTGGTGGTTTGGTTGGGAGGAAGCTCAGCGGGAAGAAGGAAACAGGAGTCTGAGAAAATGAGAGCTAATTATTTTCCCCTGCCTGGTGTCAGCCTCCGTGTCAGCCTTGTTTTTACAAACTGCAAGGTTTTTTTTGCACTAAATAAAACAAACCCGCTTCGCTTGAGTTTTTTTTTCTTTTCTGCCTTTTTTCGCTCCTCTCTCTCTCTCTCTCTCTCTCTCTCTCTCTCTCTCTCTCTCTCTCTCTCTCCCTCTCTCTCTCTCTCTCCCTCTCTCTCTCTCTCTCTCTCTCTCTCTCTCCCTCTCTCTCTCTCTCCCTCTCCCTCTCTCTCTCTCTCTCTCTCTTTCCTGGCGGTGTCGTGGTACCAGCTGCACTTCTCAAAGCCTAAATGAGACCCTACGATTGTGCTTTGCCCATCTGACAGCACAGAGTGTTTCTGTTAATGAGGATATCAGGGCTTAGTCGCCGGAAAGGTGCTGAATTATGTATGAGGTGTCATTAGACGCTTACCACGCTGGCCGTCATTACCGCGCATTGTTTCTGCTGCTGCCATTAGGCAGGGATAACGTTTGGCAAACGCTTGGTCAGCACTCGGCCGACTTGTTACTGGACGCCTTTAAGACCCGTCCAAAAAAACAAGCAGGCACACGCTCACAGTTGCCTGTTCCTGCTTGTGTAACAGGGTTATATATAGCATGTGTCTCCACTTGCCAATAATGAAGCGTTGAAATGATCAGACTGAAAGATGATTGGTCAGGAAGGGGTTAACGGGGTTTCCTTTTGGCTGGCTGTCTCTCTGTGCTAACAGCGGCGAGGAGTCAAATCTGTGTTGTTTTGAGCAAATTAATTGTATTCCCGCTGAAAACAAGCGTTCTAGCTCGAAAATGTTGCCTGAAAATAGTGTTGCACGCCTTCTTATCAGATTCACATGATCAACCTCTCCTCCATTTTGCTTGGGATCTGATGTGGTCATACTCATAACCAAAGTTCACAGGGCTGCGTTCTCTGGACTCCTCTCAAGCGGAGGACTTCTACATCCCGATTGGCTATCGCCGAACAGCGTCATAGCTCATTACCATAAAGTTGACCCGACTTCGACTCTCCTCGACGCCCTCACTGGGTGTGTTCACACTTGGCATGTTTTCTTTGGATTAAAACCAACTCCGGTCTGAACCCTGGTGACACCAAACAAGCGGACCGAGACGCTGTAAGGATGGATCTCGCTCCTCTTCCAAACGAACTCTGGTGCGGTTTGAATGAAATATGAACGCAACACGGACCAAAGACATGTAACGTTAAACAAACCAAAAAAAGGACATGATGTCACAAGACCCGACCCTAAAAAGGACAGAACTGGAAACCTGTTTTTTCTCATCGTAGTCGTGATGTTGCCCATCAGAGTTCAGTACTGGCATGAGAACCGCGTCTCCTCACAGCAGATCTTCAGTTGTGTGTGTGACGGAGGGATTCCTGCCAGTGACTCTTTCACACATTAGAAGCTCTTCACAAGTTCTCAGCTGCTCAAAATAGCATCATATGTAGGCTACGCACATACAGCGAGCGCATTTAACCCAGAACACAGCACTGTTTTGGATGTTCGGTAAATTCCGTCGCGAAATATACATCATAAAAGCAGACCAATCAGGTTGTGAATATATCCTTATGCCTTTAGGTTTGGTATCTTTAGGTTCAGTGTTAAAATGCCAGTGTGACCGACTGCTAAACGGACCAGGGGCCGGTTTCACAAAGATAGACTTTGACTATGGCTTAGATATAGTAGATATTCAGACTTCAGATAGACATCTAAATCAGACCGTTGCACAAAGCACTTAAGACTCTGACTATCTTAAGTAGGACTACACTGCAATGCATTCTGGGTAAAATAAGACACTTTTCAAAACAAAAAACATGGCGGATCGAGTTAGCGCATTCAACCGCTCAGTGCAGTTTACCCCAGCGGAAAATATGTGTTTGTTGGAGGAGAATAACAGTTACAAGGACATTTTACTTGGGAAATTTAGCGGAGAATGTAGTAACAAGAAGAAATGTTTAAATTATGAGCCATTTTCCCTTTTGTAATGTTTGTAATGTAACTGATTGTTACTGCTGGTTGCCAAGGTAACATAGAGTCTTAGGCCTAAGTTAGCCTGGTAAGCCTGGTAAGGTGTCTAATTTTTTTGGTCTAAATTAAGTCAGTCTTTATTTTTGTGAAACAGTCTAACTTGCGTTAGACTAGTCCATGAGCAAATTTTAGACTAGTCTAACACTAAAAACCGGTCTAAGATAGCTTTGTGAAACCGGCCCCAGGACTAAATGCTTTGATTTTGCCAGTGCTGATGCTGCTCTCTCTCTTATTGTTGTCTTTGATCTTGAAATTTAGCTTGTCATAAATTAAATGCAGCGCATGTCTGTTGCTTTTGTTGACGTCAATTTACATATACATTTTTATTTTATAAAATGCACTGTTTTATGAATGCATAGAAGGGACAACAGAGCAGTTGCACATGCATGAGGACGCTCTATCAAACGTCGTGTGTAGTGTGAACGGCCACATGTTTTAAGCCGTTCCCTTTGACCTCTGCGGATCTGACGGATCATTACCTCGGCTCAGCCGCGTCTCGCGCGGGCTCTCGGTAAGGGGTCTCATCTCCATTGCTAATGTGAAAGAGAATGGATGTTAAGGTGTCTCGCTCTTGTTATGCCTGAGAAACGAACACGTTCGCTTCTCTGCCCTCTGATCTCTCGTAGCTTCAGTCGTCACATCATTCTGTCTCAGAAACGCGCGTGTGAATGAATACTCTCCCGTTGACATTCAGTGATTCATTCTCAGCATTTGGCTTTATCTGGGATATGTTTACGACACACCGCAATGTCTCGCAGACTTACAACAGAGCAAAGTTCATCATTATCTGTAACACTCGAAAAGCTAGTAGTAAATGTGTCGCTTTATAGGCATTCATCAGCTGTCTTATTAAAAGTAAACTCAGAGTCAGGACAGTGGACTCAAGTGCAAGTTTGATCCTTGTTCATAGGGTATCTTCAGGGTTTTCAAATCAAATTAAAGGCTTTTAAAGAATTTTTTTAAGACCTGCACAAATAAAATTAAAATCGTATTGAATATGTCATTGTTTATGGCAACATCCTATACCATACAATGACAAAAACTAGTTTTTTAAATTATAAACCACATTTCAGCCTTTAAACCATTTTTTAAGAAAAGGGACGAGTCAAAATAATGAATGATTGCATTAATTTAAAATATGATTATATATACTATTCTAGATACCTTATTATTCAAAATTTTTTGAATGCACATTATCTTCTTGTTGATCCACCGGTTAACACTACAAGACTGCGTAATCTTTGTTAAAAAATTAAACATTGAAACATGCAGTGCCTACATTTATTTAATTAAATCAAAGCCTTTTATGACATTAAGCCATATTGCGAATGCTAGCAAATTTTCCATCCCCAAATTTAAGACTTTTCTTATAACAATTAAGGCATTTGAGACCTCTTATGACCTTAAATTTGATCAAACTAAATGTTAGAGTTTCTAAGGACCAGCAGGGACCCTGTGTTCAGTGTCTGTGTTTTTCTCTCCTGGAGTTATGACGGATACAAATATCCTAGAGTTGCAAATATCTCTTAAAAGGATAGTTCACCCATAAATTGTAATATTCTGTCATCATTTACCCTTCCTCATGTCGTTCCAAACCTGCAAGACTTTCGTTCTTCTTCAATGAGGTTCATTCTCGCGTTACGCAGCACGTTTGAGCTTCTGCAAGAACCAATGAGGTTCATTCTCGTGTTACGCATCACGTTTGAGCTTCTGCAAGAACCAATGAGGTTCATTCTCGCGTTACGCAGCACGTTTGAGCTTCAGCAAGAACCAATGAGGTTCATTCTCATGTTACGCATCACGTTTGAGCTTCTGCAAGAACCAATGAGGTTCATTCTCGTGTTACGCAGCACGTTTGAGCTTCAGCAAGAACCAATGAGGTTCATTCTCGTGTTACGCATCACGTTTGAGCTTCTGCAAGAACCAATGAGGTTCATTCTCGCGTTACGCAGCACGTTTGAGCTTCAGCAAGAACCAATGAGGTTCATTCTCATGTTACGCATCACGTTTGAGCTTCTGCAAGAACCAATGAGCTTCATTCTCGTGTTACACATCACGTTTGAGCTTCTGCAAGAACCAATGAGCTTCATTCTCGTGTTACACATCACGTTTGAGCTTCATCAAGAACCAATGAGGTTCATTCTCGTGTTACGCAGCACGTTTGAGCTTCAGCAAGAACCAATGAGGTTCATTCTCGTGTTACGCAGCACGTTTGAGCTTCAGCAAGAACCAATGAGCTTCATTCTTGTGTTACGCAGCACGTTTGAGCTTCAGCAAGAGGTTTGTTCTCAAAGGTCAAGCAGCTTCGGTTGAGCTTCTGTTTATTTTCGCTGATCAATGTTCATATGTGAATAAAAGCCTAAATTCATCATATAAAGTGATCGAGTCTCTTCAGAAAATTTGGACTAAACCGTTTAATACATATGGATTAGTTTTACGATCTCTTTATGAACTTTTTGAAGCGTCAAAGTGGTAGTTGCGTAGCTGTCAATGGAGGGACAGAAATCTCTCAGATTTCTTTAAAACTGTCTTCATTTGTGTTCCCAAAAAT
This sequence comes from Leuciscus leuciscus, assembly GCF_965113295.1. NCBI lineage: Eukaryota > Metazoa > Chordata > Actinopteri > Cypriniformes > Leuciscidae > Leuciscus > Leuciscus leuciscus. The sequence continues at coordinate 10,479,084 of NC_138731.1, read as the reverse complement.
GAATGTAAGTCTTACAGGTTTGGAACAACATGAGGGTGAGTAATTAATGACAGAATTTTCATTTTCGGGTGAACTAACCCTTTAATTTAGCAAGAAATTGCAAAAAAAAAAAAATCATATAGATTTACAATGAAGGGAGCCAGGTCATATCTAGAGACCAGAGGCCAGTTGCATAAACTTTGCCACTACGTTAAAACTGTGTCTTAAGAACTAATTTGACTCTAGGAATTAGTCATTCTTACTTTTCTTTTTATGTGACTGACTTTAAAAAGTTAGGACCAGTCTTGAAGAACGAAAATAGATGGCTAACTTTTAAGATTCGTCTAAGCAGTTTATGCAACCAGCCCCAGAATATTATATAGATGACTTGAGAGTAGCCAAAACACATTAGAATCCACAAAGCAATGCACTAAAAACACTTACCTTAGCAACGCCCTAGCAACCACCCACATGTTTTTTATTGGAAAGAACCACTGAAAAGTCCTTCAGAATGGGAAGAAATTAAAATATTACTTTTCTAAGCGATTAGATTTATAATTTTGAGCTGAGAGAAATTGTGAAAATCTAGTTAGATTAAAGTGTGCAGTTAGATTCACCCTGGTTTGTGCTTTGTGTGTTCTTAATTCCCATTGTTGTCCTCTAGGTTGTGCTGTTGTTATATCACCCTCAAACAGCTAAAATCATACGGGTCTACATTTCTGTTTGCTAAAAACATGCATTATATCTATGCCCACATTTACCTGCACTTTAACCTCATCCTACACACAGTTTTCTCATCTGTGTCTCGCTCTGTCTTTCTGACCTCTGCAGGACTGCAAATGGAAAATGTACATGGAGCTTGATGGGGATGAGGTGGCGATAGCATATATCAAAGACGTGACCTTTAATGCCAACAGACCAGATGTAGATGTATTAAAGATGACCAAGGTGAGAAATGCCATATATCACGGTGAACGATGTCTCCATTAGATTCCCGCTGCGTTTTGAGGAATCCAGGAGATGAGGTCTTCCTGAGGTCATAAACCTGAGATAATTCTTCCTCACAACTATGTTTACTCCACCAACACAAGTCTTAAATGTGTCATGATAAGAGTGAATATCTCATGCATGTTATGATGCTGTCATGCCTTTCAGCCTCTGTTGTGATGTGCTTTAAAATCTAAATTACTCTCCAGCCTCCGTTTGTCATGGATAAATGGATAGTCGGAATATCGGGCACTCAAACTGTTGACTGCATAGTGAACTATGAGGTAAGCACCAGCCAAAAGACTAGAACTTTATTTTACAGTCCTGTTTTGCATGTACAGTACACACTATGTACTTATTACAGTTATAACAAGGCACTAACCCCAAACCTAACCCAAACACCCAAACCTAAAACCTAAATGTAGTTATCTTAGTGTACTTACCTAAGAAAAACCTGAGTATATTGTAAGTGCAACAAATATTTTTGAAAATGTAGTGTTTTTCAGAGTGAAACTGCATATTCTAGCCATTTTTGATGAAAAATTCCAAAGACAAACATTATTTTACTTTGGAATAATGTGCACAATAATAATAGAAGTGCTATTACAGAAATAATCTAGCTTACTTTAAAAGAATATACGTAAGTCCAAACAAAATATAATGTTATCGGACATTTAATTACATGTTAACTGCAATTGAATACAAAAATGTGTGATAATAAATCATAATTACTTGTCTTTGAAATATGGTTAATGAATGTAATGACACACATTTATTGTAAACTACAAAATTACACATTTGTAATGATAAAGTTATAGTAAATATATTAACTCTAAATGTTATATTGAATAACACACTACAGTTAAAATTATAGTCAAGTTCTTTACATGTGCTTTAGTATGTTAGTCAACACATCAAAATAAGTGCACTTCTATAAAGCATGACAACATTATTATTGAAACAATGATTTAAAATATTTAAATTAAGACTTTTAATTTGACATTATATAGTCACGAAAATGTAGTCTCTTCATGTACACTGAAGTGGACTGTTTGTACAGTAAATAAATACAGTTTTTAAAAAACATACTTTTAATAAGTACACATACAATACAATTAAACGTTCTTTACCACAAAGGTAGCAATGCATACTAAGAAAGTAAATGGCCGATTTTAATTTCATGTGGACTTTAACATCTATTTTATATTTAACATTTAACTGGATATTTCTGTTATTTTAGACAGTACTTTCAGGTTGATAACTGATCACATCAGTCTGTCAAAGTTTAGCTACATAAGTATAACCTGTTTCAAGAAACTCCTTATGTGCAACTTGCTAAATAGTTTATAAATATTTAGTATGTCTTGCAGTTATCTGAATGCAGAATTTTCAGATGTGCCATCAAGTTTATAAGGGGGCCTTTGGACTGATGCCTTGTTTCCTGACAGGGTAACGTGAGATCTCCGAAGTGCACGAGACATGTGCACACACTGCGGTGGAGTCCGGACAGCGGGAGAGACGTGATCAAACCAGTAGAGCTGCTCATTGAGACGACGGCCAGCATCAGGGAAGGTTACAACAGAAGCAGGTGCAACTCAGGTAATACTGATTCACTGATTCATAGAGAGCATGTGTGCTGTCGTATTAAAATGTATTATATTGAACTTTCTTTTGAACTATTTCAGGATTAATTGAAGTAAATAATAACTGTTTACGTAAATGGTATGTTGGCTGTATTTGTCACGTTCAACCATTCAACCTTGGTACTGAATTTATCGTAAAAAGGTTTTCTTTAAGTAGTTAACTCCAAGTAAATGCTTCATTTAGGCAAGATCCTGCAACTTAATCTTATTTAAGTTTATTTACTTATTTTAGTTTTATTTGGATTTTAAATGTTTTGTTTGGTAGCAGAAAATGCAACCCCCTCATAAAATGAATAGAAAATAAACCAGCTTTAGTTTGACCTCCTGAGATTTCATTTCTTTTCTGCCATCTGTTTTTAAAGGATTAGTTCACTTTAGAATTAAAATATCCTGATCATTTACTCACACCCACATCATCCAAGATATTTATGTCTTTCTTTCTTCAGTCGAAAAGAAATGAAGGTTTTTGAGGAAAACATTCCAGGATTTTTCTCCATATAGTGACTTCAATGGGGTCCAATTTGGACAAGGTACAAATGTCAGTTTCAGTGCAGCCTCAAAGTCTCTACACGATGCCAGCCGAGGAATAGGAGTCTTATGTAGACAAACCATCGGCCATTTTCTAAAAAAAATAAACATTTATATACTTTTTAAGCACAAATGATCATCTAGCACTAGTTCTGCAGTACGCCACGCATTACATAATCATGTTGAAAGGTCACGCGTGTTCCGGTTCAGAAATATTGGGTAGGGCGAAAAACTCCCTCATTTTCTCCTCCAACTTCAAAATCGTCTGACATCTTTGTTTGACCTTTTATTTATTTATTTATTTATTTATTTTTGTAAATGGTGTTTGACTTAGTCTTTGCACTTTCGCTTTGTAAACACTAGGTCTGTTCTTCCGCCTACGTCACACGTGACCTTTCAACGGACCCCACTGAAGTCCATAAGTAAATGAACAGGAAATTTTTATTCTGAAGTGAACTAATCCTTTAAGGCCTTATTGTGTAATTACTTTGTATAAAACATTTGAATGATTGTTTTTGTGTTTCTCAATCAGGTGTTGATCCCAGATGGATTTACAACCTGAGAATGAAGCAGATGAGAGAACAAGCTACCCAGGACTCCACAGGCAAGATGACCCTCCCTCAGTTTCTGTCGGTCATCACCAACCAATCATCGTACGCCGCTGCCGTGAGGAAGTCGCCCAATCGCAGTCCTCGCACGCCATGGAACGACTCGCGGAGTTCCTCTCCCACTCTTTCTGTCAAACTCTCCAACATCCACCTGGGGTCGAAGGGCAGCAGCCCGTCCAGCACGACGTCTGAGAGCGCCTCCGAGCGAGAGCGCCCCCCTAGTGCTGGAGCTAAACACAACTACAACAGAAAAACCTACTACGACCACACGCTTAAGATCACTGGAGGAGGACGAGGAGACGGAGACGCCAGGAGGTTTAATCAGATGACACAGAGAGGATCCAGAGGTTTCCAACAGGCTGGACGGCCACGAAACAGCTACTCTTACGCAACTCCATCCAACCACCAGCGGCCAATACCGGGGATGTCAGTCGTCACTGAAGTGGTGAAGCAGAAAGGGCCGTCTGAAGAGGCCGGGGCTGGTGATGGGGATTGGATTAAAGTAGAAAGAAAGAAGTCTAATAAACAGGAACATAAACATCAGGAAGGAAGGCAGGCCAGAAACCGGCCACGGAGAGGAGGGAGGGGAGGGGGGCGTGGACGAAGTTGAGCGTTTATTCTGGTAGAAGGGGTGATGAATCAAGTTTGATTCACAGTATGGGCTGAACGGGGACCTGGTTTTAACCAAAGAAAGCACTTAAACCTAGTTGTGCACAGACAGGGCTTAGATTAAACCAGGATTATGCCTTAGTTCAAATAGGGCATTTAAGTAGCTTTTATAAGCATGCCTTAGAAAAAAACATTACTTGAGACAAAACAATGCCACCGACATATTTTAAGATATGTCAGTGCAAGTTTCCTTCAATTGAAACAGCTCAAACATGCATTTTGTCTGTGAAAGCGTGGGATAGTGTTGTAAATAAAAGCATCTTTTTTTTAAATTGACATTGATTAAGGGGAAAAGTTCACCATGAAATGGATATACTGATCTTAAATGTCATAAATTATTATGCTGTTCCTGAAAAAGGCCCGTTTTCTTAGCTTTTTTAAAAGTTGATGATATTCCCTTTCTAGTTTTAAACTTGAATTTGCCTCTCTTGTGATTTTATTTTGTTCCGTTATTTTTGTATTGGAACTATGCTGAGTACTTCAATGATGATCATAATAACTGAGGGCATTTTCTATGTTTCGATAATGTCTGGTTATATATTAAATGTGGTTATATATTAAATTGTGATGTTTTATTATGGAGGATTATTTCATTTAAATGATATTAAAGATTTATTTATTATTATATTGGTGGAATTTCAAAAGTTATCCATTTATAAGATATTAATAAAATATAAAAATCTGAACCAACACTTTGTTTTTATTTAGTCTGCATTTCGCGCGATTTATGTGTCCTTATGCAAATGAGCTCTGAGGTTTGGCGCCACAGCTAAAGATCCTGTAAGCGCATGAAATTCAAAATATACATAATTCTGTTCACCTTCATTTTAATAACCCCAGACTTCTAATTCAGTTGTATCATCAAGTTAATACTTAACTCATAATTAAAAGGATGGTACAGTTCTTGAATCTTCAACCTATTCGATTGGGTTACTTTATTATTAGTTTTACACACCTTCCAGGACTCTCATATGGCGCGGAAGAGACTCGCGCCTTTTCAACATTTACCCGCCAAACCTCCAGACCAAACACCCGCTCCACACGAGAGGCACGCGCTCACGGAAGACTCTTGCACATTGTAAACTTACACACCGAACTGCAACAATGCGCTCCAAGGTAATGTTAAATACAGCAGCTTTTCTTTTCTATTGACCTGACAGTATGTTTTGTGAATGAATGGAGGAAGGATGTTGTGGCTTGTGTTGTTAAAGTGCTTTTCAGCGCTTTAAAAGAGTTAAATTAACGTTACCAAATAGAGCGATTGCTCATTTTATTTCTTTGTTTGGGACGTATATTCGAGAGCATGGTTGTGTTTGTATGTGTTGTTTGCTGTTTTAAACTTGTAGACTTGTGTTTAACTTAGTGGGGGCAGGGGTCGCCCTAAGTTCTGGAAAACATCTTATAGTAGTACAATTATTTAACAAAATAAAATAAAAATCTGTTTTATGAACTACTTAAGTTGGAAGCTTCTACAGCGGTTTACCTTTGCCTTTTTGATCGTCCTTGCAAAAACAAATATTTTGCTTAAAAACAAATGTTGAATTAAAGAGTTAAAAGTTAGTTCACGCCCTCCAGACACCGATGACGTTTGAACAGAGCTGGCTTAATTTTTACTGCCCACAATTTTAAATTTAATTACAAATTTTAAAGCCATACTTGCAGTATAATAACAGAACATAGACGGGCTCTCTCCAAGCAGCAGATCTGAAACCTTGTTCTCTACAAATAACCAGCTTGACCAGTGCTGGATTTATTTTGAGTATTTACTGGACTTATTCTTCATTAATAATGTTATGATTATGATTCATGTCCAGAGGCTGCAGGCGTCTCCGCCCTCCACCAGAATGAGCCTGCGCAGTTACAGGAGCACTGCTGTGGTCCCAATGGAAACCTCCTCCTCGGATGACAGCTGTGACAGTTTTGGATCTGATGGTTTTGGGAACTCGGTATGACATGAACTTTAACATATGGGAAAATTAGACTAGGTCATTCAGTGACCAGCTGTTCATGTTGAACCCATGATGAGTGTTTGTTTCTTTCTTCTAGAAGAGACCAATGAGACGGACGAGAAGCTCGACTCAGATTGAGAAAGTGTTTAATGTTCTACCTGTGACTGAGGAAGAGGATGCGTGCAGTGGTTTTGAGAGCGACCTCAACGATCACATGACCGACATGGTTTGTAATGATAGGAAACGCTTAAAGGATTAGTTCACCCAAAAATGAAAATTCTGTCATTTAGTCGCCTTCAGGTTGTTCCAAACCTGTATACATTTTTATTTTATTTTTAAGTTATTTGAAAGAATGTTTGTAACCAAGCAGATCTCGCCCCCCATATACTTCAATAGTATTTTTTTTAAGTGAGATCTGCTTGGTTACAAACATTCTTATAAATATTTTCCTTTGTTCAGCAGAACAAAGACGTGTATATAAGTTTGGAACAACTTGAGGGTGAGTAAATGATGACAGAATTTAAAATTTTATGTGAACTATCCCTTTAAGTTTCTGCTGGCTGCTAAATCATAATGGCTTTTGAAGGAGGCATACATTCAATTAATAACTTGTGTATTACCTTTTAGAAAATGGACTCGGACACTGAAACATGTTCGCCTCCCAGGAAAACTCGCAAATCGTTCACGCTCCGAGTAGCCATGAAGTTCCCGAACAAACGGGCCAGTCCATCAAAGCCAGTGACCCCCGAGTCCAAACCCAAACCTGAGGCCAAAGCCCCCGAGTCTGACCCTGAGAACAACAACTTCATGCTGAAGAGAGCGCTGAACATCAAAGAAAATAAAGCTATGGTGAGCAAGTCAACTTCTACATGCACGTGCATGATCCATTTATGAAATAAATATCCGTATTGGGATATACCATGAGTCATACCACCCAACCCTAGATAGCCTGTTAATTAGCATTTACGTACTTAAGAGTTTGAATGCAATTCTAATAAGAAGAGTGTGAATCCAGTTTTAATAGATTTGTGAATTGTATTTGTGTTCCTCCACTTGTAGCTTGCTAAACTGATGGCAGAGCTGGATAAGGTTCCTGGACTGTTTCCCGGGAAGGCTGCTTTGTCACAGGGCAACACGGTAAGAATTTAAGGTGCTAATAATATTAAAATGAATGTTAATTCTAATACTAACAGTAATGATGAAAATGGTAACATTATTATTATTATTATTATTATTAATAATACTAAAAGTGTTACTATTAATAACTAATTGATGCTGATAACACTAATGATGATATAATACTGTAGTTGTATCACCTTTTCTCCGTGCACAGCCTCGTCGAGTTCCTCGTCGCTCTTTCGACCCCAGCGCCACTCGGCGGAGGAACCCGGAGCGATCGACCCGTCCGCACACACGCTCGCGCTCGCTGGCTGGCGGACCCCCCTCCCCCGCTCCACAGGACGATCCCGACGACAAATACAGCCTGGTCCGTAAAAACAGAGCTTACGAAGACGATGATGATTATGAGGAAGAGGTGAGTTTCTTGGCGTTAACTAAAGGACTAATTTATTTATTTTTATTTATTTTTTTATGTGTTTGACACACTTCAATTCAAAAGTTTGGGGCTGGTAAGTCAAGTTTATTTGTGTAGCGCTTTTCACAATACAGATTGTATCAAAGCAGCTTCACAGTATTAAATTAAAATAATACGACAAAGTTTGTTTCAAGAGGAATTTATTGATTGATAAAATTAAATTAAATATCCCCAAAATATCCCCAACTGAGCAAGCCAAAGGCAACAGTGGCAAGGAACCGAAAAACTCCAAGTGACCTAATGGTGTCCTAAAACTCCATCAGGTGACCTAATGGAGAAAAAAAACCTTGGGAGAACCCAGGCTCAGTCGGGGGCCAGTTCTCCTCTGGCATTTATGAGCTAGAGGCCGGATTGTAGTTTGAACTGTAGGATTATATGAATGCCTGGCCGAAGAGATGAGACTTTAATCTAGTTTTAAACTGGGAGAGCGAGTCTGAGCAACGAACAGTATCAGGAAGACTATTCCAGAGTTTTGGAGCCAAATGTGAAAATGCTCTCCCTCCTTTGGTGGTTCTGGATATCCTAGGTATGACCAAAAGCCTTGAATTTAGTGATCTTAAAGAGCTTGGATTATAGGGTGATAGAAGATCCGTTAAATAGACTGGAGCTAAGCCGTTTAGGGCTTTATAAGTCAGTAGCAATACCTTGTAATTAATACGGAACTTTATAGGTAACCAATGCAGTGATGATAAAATCGGTGTTATATGATCATATTTTCTTGATCTCGTAAGAACTCTAGCGGCGGCATTTTGGACTAACTGTAGCTTGTTTATTGAGGATGCAGGACAACCAGCTAATAAGGCATTACAGTAATCCAGTCTCGAGGTCATGAATGCATGAACTAACTTTTCTGCATCAGAAACTGATAGCATATTACGTAGCTTAGCAATGTTTCTAAGGTGGAAAAAGGCTGTTTTTGTAACATATGAAATATGATTTTCAAAAGACAGGTTGCAATCGAGTATAACAATCGGTAAGAACTTTGGGGCGGGTTATGAAGCGAAACGATCAGTCCGTAAAGGAGTAAATGGTTTTTTAGCACTATAGGGTGGTTGTGTACACACACTGCCAACACACATTTATGTCCAAACACCATGCAAAAGTGTATTTTGCATAATAGGTCCCCTTTAAAGAAAAGTCTTAACCCAAAATCAACTTTTGAACGGTACTGTACATGCAATCTCAAAATGGCCAATTATTGCCATGGACAAATCGCTTGCATGTCTTTGTTACATTCAAGGAAGGTGCCTCTGTATTGAATATGTGTGTGTGTGTGTGTGTGTTTGAGTAGAAAGAACCACGGCGGCGCAGTTATAACAGCACTCTGACGATTCCTCATGTCGTGAGGCCTGTGGAGGAAATCACTCCGGCTGAACTGGACAACATCTGTGTCAACGTCAGAGAGAAGACCTACAACCGTGCCACAGTGAGTCTCCTTCAGAACCTCACGCTTTCTGCGTACCAGAACCGTGTGTGACTGTGCTTTTGTTCATCAGGGTTCAACCTGCCATCAGTGTCGCCAGAAGACCACCGACACCAAGACCAACTGCCGCAACCCAGAGTGTGTGGGTGTCCGCGGGCAGTTCTGCGGGCCTTGTCTCAGGAACCGCTATGGAGAGGAGGTCCATGATGCCCTCCTGGACCCGGTCAGTCTTTCTGCATGTCCTGACATCATTAGCCCTGGCGTATGTGTTCTGATTGGTTCAGCGTTTCTCTGAGCGATGAGTGCATTGCTGAGGTGTGTGGTTCTCTTCCAGGAGTGGCGCTGCCCCCCGTGCAGGGGCATCTGTAACTGCAGTTTCTGCCGGGCCAGAGAGGGGCGCTGTGCCACCGGTGTGCTCGTGTACCTGGCCAAGTACCATGGCTATGACAATGCGCACTCTTATCTCAAAAGGTAATGGTTTTTAGTAGCGATTACTGTTAACTTTATTGTAACACTTGTGTATAAACACTATGGAAGATTGTTTCCGCCACAGAATTTTTTTAATAAAATGGGTAATTGCGGCTTATCTCTCAATTGCGAGTTTACATCATGCAATTCTGACACTTTATCTCAGATTTGTGAGATATAAACTCGCAATTGTGTGTTATAAAGTCAGAATTTATAGTTTATTTCTCGCAATTCTGAGAAATAAAATCAGAATTATCTTTTAAAATGTTTTATTCTGTGGTGGAAACAAACTTCCATAAAACACTGCAATTTTTTTTTTTTTACCAAAACCATAGTGAAATATTTAATTTAGCCCAAAACCAATGGTTTATCTAATAGCCAAAACTTTATAAAATGCACAAGTTAAGGTTTTGATTGATATAATTGTTTGTACTCCCAATTGTTGTTCAAATATAAACATTTAAATGGTGGCTTTAGTAACTTTTCATGACAGATTTATTCAAGCATGTGTTAAATGAGGTATTTGAAATATAATATATAATGGTGCTTTTTTATAAAAATGAGTTTATGAACATTAAATGGCTTTTCTGAGGTAAATGTAAAATCACATGAGCCTGTTTACAAGCTGACGTCTTTCTGCGGTTAAAACGCTGAGCGATTTAAATTTAGACATGAGACCGTAAGCTGTACTGTACCTTTCAACATTCATTCTGATGTTCATGTTTTTGTGCTGTAACTAGTAGTAAAGAGGAAGAGGTGATCAGGTCACGTGCGCTGCTCCGTCACGACACATTAAAGTGACAGGACCGGATTTGTTTCAATTTCAAGATAAAAATGTTACATTTGAAAGCTCAGATTTTTTTTTTTAATCAAAAGCAACGTACTAATAATGTTTAGTGAAGTTTTGTTCATGCATCAACTCAAAACAGCATAGAGACTAACAGATCTGTTCATCAAAGATTGATTCAACAAGAACTCAACCCAGTGCTCGCGTCTACACAGCTCATGTTGTGCTATGGTTTAGACTGTTTCATCCAAACATTTCTTTGATTGCCGAAACCATAAAGAGTTATAGTTGGGGTGTATGTCGACGACTCACTGTTGTCACTCACTTGGTGGCTTTTGGGTAATCCAGGAAGGCGTAACCAATGTCTCTGACCTCTCTCTCTCCACAGTTTAAAGAAGGAATTGGAGGAAGGAGAATAAAATGGTTGCCATGTTCAGCGGAGTCCAGCCAAACTGACGTCGCCCTCGAGCGTCTCGATGTGATTCACAGCTTAACCTAAACCTGATTCGGGTTCTTCGAGTAGGCTGTCGGGAGTTGTCTACATGAAATCTTAATACATTTGCATTGTTTTAAATGTGTAATTTTTTTTTCAAAGGGAGTGTTTTTATCTCTGTACTGTATTGGTTACTTTGAAAACTGTTTGCTGCAATACTTGTTCTTTACTGTTTTAAGCATCTTTTTAATCTTTAGAAGCTGTTATGACTGCGCAATGTTCTGCTGTAGTACTGGAATAAAGTTGTGCTTTTACTTCTGTCGTGTTTATAAGTGTTGTCGTGCAAGATGGAGGGTAAAATGTGTTCATGTTTGGGTTTGTGTTTTTAGATCTGTTGGATAATTTAAGTTGATTTGAGGTTAAAATGTAAACTGTCTTAAACCCATGATTTACACCACATTATATGCTTCTACGGGGCAGTTGAATGCTTGAAATCTGATTGGTCGAATGTTCTATGACAGGGAATGTCCAATCCTGCCCCTGGAGAGCCACTGTTCTGCAGAGTTCAGCTCATTACACATTAAACACACCTGAACCATCCGATCAAGGTCTTGCTAGGAACACCAGAAGCTTCCTGAACTGCAGGACAGTGGCCCACCAGGAGTGAGTTTGGACACCCCTGTTCTGAGGTGTGTGAAATGCAATGCTAAAGTAGATCCCGGCAGATCTTGACCACATCACACTTTTTACACTGGTTTTTAGTAGCTATTACTGTTAACTTTATTGTAATAAACCCTATGGAAGATTGTTTCGTGCAATTCTGACTTTTTATCTCAGATTTGTGAGATATTAAGTCACGATTGTGAGTTATAAAGTCAGAATTGTGAGAAACTAATTTGTTTTTGAGTTTTTCCTTAGAATTGGACTTTATAACTCCCAATTGGGAGTTTGTCTCACAATTCTGAGAAAACATATAAACTCCCAATTCTGAGAAATAAAGTCAGAATTGTCTTTTAAAATGTTTTATTCTGTGGCAGAAACAAGCTTCCATAAAACACTGCAACTGATGCACTAATTATTTATTTTTTTTAAACCATAGTGAAATATTTAATTTAGCCCAAAACCAATGGTTTAATTAATATCCAATACTTTATAAAAATGCACACAAGTTAAATTTAAGGTTTTGATGGATATATAATTGTTTGTACTCCAAATTGTTGTTAAAATATAAACATTTAAATGGTGGCTTTAGTAACTTTTCATGACAGATTTATTCAAGCATATGTTAAATGAGGTATGTGAAATATAATATGTAATGGTGCTTCTTTATTAAAATGAGTTTATGAACATCATATGGCTTTTAGGCAGATCTTGACCACATTACACTTCCATATCAGTTTGCCAGATGATTTCTGTTCCTCCTTGCAGCCGACAACAGCAAAAGGCATTTGTTTCAGGCGGCATTATTACCTAAAAATTCTTTGTGTAGTTTTTATTTTGATGATCCATTGCATATTGAAATGGTTTTTAACCTTTCTAAGCAGTAGACATTTTTTCTATTGATTTCTAAATATCAATTTTTTTTATTGATATTTTTTATATACTGTTTATTACTGGACTATAGATTTTTACTATGGTAAATATGGTTTGGTATACCAAAGAGGTTGTTCTGCGGGGTTTGTCTCTGATGTTCCCTGATCATGGTTTTCTCAGGGACAAATAGTTTCCAACATATTGGTTAAATGACACTTTACAGTAGGCCTATATTAGTCAGACAATTTTTAATAAAAAAACATTTAGCGACTTTGAGATAAACAAATAAAAGCTAAACTACTTGGGTTATACCACATTCATATTTTTCCTTTTATGCAAAACAGATTAATATTAGAAGAGGTGTTCAAGTCACTTTCAGTATGTTTGTAAAAACAAATAGAGTGGGACACAAAAGGAGTCTGTGATTTCCCATATTAATGGAGAACCTCCTCTTACATCTGACATCAGCACAACCCCTATACCGAACATTTCATATTACAGCAGTGAATCCGCCTCGACATCTATTTCAGCAGGAATTCAATCAGAAGAGATTATTTGAACATGCCCTCAGCTCTTGCCCCTCTGTGCCCGTGTGGGTTAAGAGGGCATGAGGAGGGGGTTATAGCCGAGGAGAGCCAGAACACTGTGATATACTGCCGTCTGCTCACATCCCTCATTAGAGAGCTGCCACTAATGGTGTGGAAATAATTAGCAGACTCTAATGGGAAATCTTATACCTGTGAATCATTTTTCCCTGTTAAAGCTCTTTCGCAACCCTCCTCAGCTCACTCTTTCTTTCCTTTTTTCCTTCCTCTCATTCAGATCACCGTGGACTTGCTGATTTCTGACATTAAACGCCCCTTTAGTGGCCTATTAATACCGCTTGTGCATTCATGGAATACAAACGCAGCAACAAAAAAAAGGATAAATTTAAGATATTGGATTTTAAAGATAATTTTGTAAAATCCAAACAAACTTTACAGATCTTTTTTTTTTTTTTGGAAAGGGGTTCAAATAATGATTTTCATGCTTGTTCAATGAACTATCAGCAATTATAGCACATGCACCTGTGGATCAGTCCTTAAGACTAACGGTTTACAGGCGCTAGACAATTAAGGTCACAGTTACAATTACTTATAGCACACTATAAAGAGACCTTTCTACTGACTGAAAAACATCAAGAGAAATACAGGGTCTCTGATCACCTGCATGAACAAGCTATAGGCCGCATGAGGAGATGTCAACAGAGCAACAGACTGCAATGTCTTAAAAAGATGAAGTATATGCTCATGTTAGAATTGAACTCTGAGAGGAGTTTTCTTAAGTATGTCTAGCATTCACACTTCTATAAGAGACTTATATAACTGAACGAAAAGTGAGAGCAACGGGACACCTGAGCAGAATGAAGTCTCTAGACACGTTTTAAAATACAAAATGGCTAAATGCAATGAAATGGTCAAAGACATCCATCTAGCACATGTTAACATAAAACAACTGAAAAACTGCGGACGGGGACACGGAACAAGGTTCCCTCAAATTTATGAACAAACGTGCTTCCAGTAAAATGAACAGAATGTTCATTATGAGTTATCTGTCTGGTAAACGTTAGCACAAAACGTTAACACCGCGTCTCTCTTGCCTCCTCTGAGCCCATTGAGTTTTTACAGACCCCCTAAAGCTTGCGGTGGGTTTAGTGGGGGGTAATTGAGAATGAATGGGGGGAAAGTCACATGACAGGAGGCAATGCATTCATCGCGCTATGATTGGATATGATCAGTCATAATAGATAGCACATGTACGTCTGCAAGATGTCTGTTAAAGATCAATTCATCTGGAAAGCATCTTTACTAACATCTGATAGACGTCTTTAAGATGTCAGTTTTACATGCATTCTAAATCATAAACATCTTAAAAACATTTTCTAAACGTCTATTTGACATCTGACAGGAAACGTACTGTAGATATATTGCAGATGAGCAAACACTCCAAAAAATATGTCTTCCAGATGTAAACACACACATCAAATAGATGTCTCCGTGATGTACGTGTGTTATCAGGGATATGATTGGTTCATGCGATAAATCCCGCCTCTTGTTTTCGTTCGCAAATCGGTCTGAATGAAGACAATGACGTTAATGGAAAGACGAATTAAAAACAAGTAAACAACTCAGCCACTTAGATATCACTGCTTTATGTCACGTCAAAATCAAACTTGAAATGGTTTGAAAACATGATGACTGTGGGGGGTTTTAGTGAGCAATCAGCTTGGGGAAATTAAAGGTATAGCCTGTCTCTGACCAGTGTGCTCGATGACTGATGAAAATAAGTTGACTAATAAAAAGAACAGCTGAACATTTATTATTTTGGAATAAATGTATAATTGCGTAAAAAAAAATCTAACTTGATTTTAAAGTTTTGGTTTACTTTTACTTTTTAATTTTAAAGATACTTGGTTTTAATAAATAGAACATTAATTACATAGTGTAAAAATACAACATAGGATCTGGTATTAATGTAATGTTTATTTAACCAGGAAAAGGGGACAACATTAAGTGTAACAGGGACATTCATTTACATTTGATGTTTGTTTTTTTTTTAAATAAAAACTGTGAGGACTTTTGCCTCCTCCTTTTAAAACCCCACTGAGCAGGTAATGTTTTCAGGTCATGAGCTTTAGTTTCCACCAAGTTTTACTTCCATTTTAATATACTTTCTATACCAAGGTATCACAGTTTTACAGCTGTATAACTTTTTGGCGGGAACTACTGGTACAAAGATTATCTTTTTAAATAGCCTATAGGGGATTTACACATGTCAATGCATGATAATCTCCTTTGTCATTAGGCTAATATCATGTTTCATGCCTATTTTTCCCCAGAATGCTCAGTTTTTAATTCTAAGAGTGAATCTTTTCGGATCTGCAGGAAACAAACGCTTCAAAAGTATTTATTTGCATAATAAAGATGCACTCGAAAATACTGGTATTAAATACCAATGATCATCCACTTTAGGGTGATGAATATTTAGGGAAATAATTGTTTACGACGCTCGAGCGTCGAGCTGATCTGGTAATCAGGCTATGAAATACAATATTTATTCATTAGAGCGAACTTAATGAGGCCTCGCGGCGCTAATTATGAAAAGCAGCGTAGCGCTAAATGAGCGCGAGAGAGACGGCGCGTGCGAGAGAGCCCGCGCGCGCGCTTTCTTACCTGTTTCCCGCGCTGCAGGGTCAGTGGGCATCACAGAGATCTGCGTGATTATATGATGGCCCCCTAAACACTGCAGCACTGCAGCACACACTGGCAGAGGCAAGAGTGGTCCTGGCTGCTGTTGTATCCGTGATTAATAATTATGTAGAATATTGAGTATTTATTATGGGCCCCTTTTCATTGGCATTGTTCAGACGTGTGCTTCTGTTTGCCTGTTGAGAAGAGAGACCAGTAGAGCAAATTGCTCCCACAATCTCCCGCGGTTAAACATTGATTGAAAGAGCAGGAGGAAAAGAAGAGGTGAAATTAGATTTTTAGCTGCTTTATATTTAGTATAGTAGAAAACAGAGTATAATAAAGATATATATTTCCCTTTATTAAAGAGATCAGAGTATTTTAAAACATTAGGATGCATCATAAGCTCCTTTAGCTCTCACATTGACTACACTCTAAAAAATGCTGGGTTGTTTCAACCCAATTTTGGGTCAATTATGGACAAACCCAGCCGTTGGGTTAATTTTTTTAATTACTTTTTTAACCCAACGTTTGGGTTTGTCCATAATTGACCCAAAATTGGGTTGCAACAACCCAGCATTTTTTAGAGTGTAGTCAATGTGAGAGCTAAAGGAGCTTATGATGCATCCTAATGTTTTAAAATACTCTGATCTCTTTAATAAAGGGAAATATATATCTTTATTACTCTGTTTTCTACTTTTTTCTCTGAGTCTATACAGAATGGAATGTCATTTACATAATACTTAATATAATAAAATTAATGTGACAACATGCAATGATACATGTAAAAATGATTTGAAAGAGCTATATTTTGTATGCATTGCATAGTATATTGTGCACATTATGCACATTTTCATTTGCAATGTGACTGTGGACAAAAGTAAGTCACAATTTGTAACCTTTATTCTCATTTTAAGTTAAATCCCATTATGTATATAACACTACATAGAGATTATTGCAAAGCAGTTTATACAAGTTATAAAAAGGAAAATTCACAGAATCAATAATGCAAACCTTCAAATATGAGGCTAATTCAAATTCTGCTGTAAAACTGCTTTTTGCCTCAAAAAAATCTAAAAATAATTTATTTACAAAATAGTAGGATGAAACATGCAACATGATAAAGTCATGTGACAACAATATAATACAGTTTGAAATGTTTCTCCTTGCATATGTATATTGTTTCATTATTATTAATATTTTGCCACTTACCACTGACTTTATTTGACACCCCTGTTCCCCATGATGTACTATAGTCTTGCAATAACTGGGTAATAACTAGGTACTAACCCTGAACCTAAACCTAACCTTAACCCATGTATACTTTCTTAGGAAAGTACACAGTAAGTACAGGTAAGTGCATGTACTGTAAAATAGAGTACAACCAATATTTGATATAGCAAGCAGCATGTAGTCTAACTGTGTTCAGTAATAGTAAGAAATTCTGTACATATCCAATGAGTCAAGAAAAAGAAGTTAAAAGTAATGACTTGTCTTGACATGACATGATTTGTCTCACTGCAAAAGAACATTGTCCCATGAAGTGTATAATGCACATTTTGTCATGCATTAGGTCATTTTCCATGCATACAGATTATTTGCATACTTTTTTCCCAGTGTGCGCCCTGCAGTAATAGTAAGATCACTATATGCTCTTTCAGATCTCATCAGAAGGCCACAGCTGACTGGACTGGACTGGACCGCATGCTGATCGTCTGCAGTGTGTCTGAGGTTAGTGGGAGTTGGATGACAAGTCCTCGTCAGTACTATCCTAGCTCCGCGTGCTGATGCTAACAGCCGTTCATGTCAGAGACGCTATCAGGGAGAGACGCCCGACTGCAGTGCTTCCATCTCTCGGGAAATTGCTAACTCACCCTAACAAAAGAAAGCACAAGTGCACTCACAGTGCAGTCCTCAGAGCAAGCCAGATAAGATGACATTATAAATAGTGAATTTCTAGAAAAGGGTGTGTGAACTTCTCAATTCTCTCTCTCTCTCTCTCTCTCTCTCTCTCTCTCTCTCTCTCTCTCTCTCTCTCTCTCTCTCTCTCTCTCTCTCTCTCTCCCTAACTCTCTCCCCTGTGACATTAAGGCTGTCTGAGAGACTTTGAAAAGCAATTTGAAAAAGTGCTTCACGTCTTGAATAATATCACAGGAGGATGTATGTGATAACATATAGATTTAGAAATAAGATTAAGGGGGGAAAAAACTAAATGCATTTGGTGAATATTCTTATTTATAACCACAATCTAAAATGTAAAACACCACATAACGAGAATAGCTCAATCAGCTAGTGCTAAAATACTATATTACTATTCTAATATTACCACATATTTCAATATGACCACAATGTATAGGTATAGTAGACATTAGAATACACAGAAAGATCATTAGTTTAAGTTTAGGGGTTTCAGTAATGAATACTGTATTATTGGTGAAGTCCCACATGTGTGAGGAGGTGCAGTGCAGTGTGGCTCCTGAAGGGGGAGCTCTGATACAGCACACTTTCTGAACACCTGCGTCAGAGACTCATACATCTGGACTATAACTGGACATTTAAACACTTATACTTGTACATATACGTCTTATATTTGTAGTCTAAAATGATATCATCAACCAAGAGGGTTTCAGCCACCGAAGGGGAAATTAAATATTAGGCTAGACAGCTTGCTGGTTCACTTTGGTGAATCTTTAGTTGAAACTTTTAAATAATACAAAACAATAAATGTTTAAAAAGATTATGTAATGTTTAGATGACAGAAATCAGTTTTTCAGTTCGTCTAGTTTCACAGACAGGGCTTAGGTTAAGCCAGGATTAGACTTTAGTTCAGTTAGGATATTTAAGTAGCTTTTATAAACGTGCCATAGGAAAAAAACACATTACTGGTGTTCATCTTGAGGCAAAACAATGACACTGAAAGCAACTTGCACTTGCAAAGATCTTAAATTATATCAGTTAAAACAGCTCAAACATGCATTTTAGTCTGGGAATAGACATAAGCCTCGCCTGTGAAACCGGGGAAAAAACTTCAGTTGCTGCCTTAAAGGGTTAGTTCACACAAAAAAATGAAAATTCTGTCATTACTCGCCCTCATGTCGTTCTAAACCCGTAAGACTTTCGTTCATCGTCGGAAACACAAATTAAGATATTTTTAATGAGATATTTTTGAGAGATTTCTGTCCCTCCATTGACACCTACGCAACTACAACTTTTTATAAAAAAGTTCATAAAGACTAGAGATTGTAAAATTAATCCATATTAATCGAGTGGTTTGGTCAATAATTTTTGTAGAAACTCAATATTTTATATGATGAACAGATTTAATTTAGGCTGTTATTCAAAACATTCATTAACTCACAAATCAGTTGTGTTAAACAGAAGGTCAAGCATGTTCGGTTGATGTGCGAAAACCAATGAGGTTCATTCTCTCGTTACGCAGAACGTTTGAGCTTCTGCAAGAACCAATGAGGTTCATTCTCGTGTTACGCATCACGTTGAGCTTCAGCAAGAACCAATGAGGTTCATTCTCGTGTAACGCAGAACGTTTGAGCTTCTGCAAGAACCAATGAGGTTCATTCTCGTGTAACGCAGAACGTTTGAGCTTCTGCAAGAACCAATGAGGTTCATTCTCGTGTTACGCATCACGTTGAGCTTCAGCAAGAACCAATGAGGTTCATTCTCGTGTTACGCATCACGTTGAGCTTCAGCAAGAACCAATGAGGTTCATTCTCGTGTTACGCATCACGTTGAGCTTCTGCAAGAACCAATGAGGTTCATTCTCGTGTAACGCAGAACGTTTGAGCTTCTGCAAGAACCAATGAGGTTCATTCTCGTGTTACGCATCACGTTGAGCTTCAGCAAGAACCAATGAGGTTCATTCTCGTGTAACGCATCACGTTTGAGCTTAAGCAAGAACCAATGAGGTTCATTCTCGTGTTACGCATCACGTTGAGCTTCAGCAAGAACCAATGAGGTTCATTCTCGTGTAATGCATCACGTTGAGCTTCAGCAAGAACCAATGAGGTTCATTCTCGTGTAACGCAGAACGTTTGAGCTTCTGCAAGAACCAATGAGGTTCATTCTCGTGTTACGCATCACGTTGAGCTTCAGCAAGAACCAATGAGGTTCATTCTCGTGTAACGCATCACGTTTGAGCTTAAGCAAGAACCAATGAGGTTCATTCTCGTGTTACGCATCACGTTGAGCTTCAGCAAGAACCAATGAGGTTCATTCTCGTGTTACGCATCACGTTGAGCTTCAGCAAGAACCAATGAGGTTCATTCTCGTGTAATGCATCACGTTGAGCTTCAGCAAGAACCAATGAGGTTCATTCTCGTGTTACGCATCACATTGAGCTTCAGCAAGAACCAATGAGGTTCATTCTCGTGTTATGCATCACGTTTGAGCTTCAGCAAGAACCAATGAGGTTCATTCTCGTGTTACGCATCACGTTGAGCTTCTGCAAGAACCAATGAGGTTCATTCTCGTGTTACACATCACGTTTGAGCTTCACCAAGAACCAATGAGGTTCATTCTCACTTTACGCATCACGTTTGAGCTTCACCAAGAACCAATGAGGTTCATTCTCGTGTTACGCATCAAGTTTGATCTTCTGCGAGAAGTTTGTTCTCACGCTTCAAGTAAGTTCGGCTGAACTGATCAATGTTTATATGTGAATAAAAGCCTAAATTCAATCTGTTCATCTTACAAAGTGATTGAGTCTCTTCAGAAAATTTGGACTAAGCTGCTCTATTCATATGGATTAGTTTTACAATCTCTTTATGAACTTTTTGAAGCGTCAAAGTGGTAGTAGCTGTCAATGGAGGGACAGAAATCTCTGATTTCACATGAAATATCTTCATTTGTGTTCTGAAGATCTTACGGGTTTGGATCAACATGAAGGTGAGTAATTGATAAAAAAAAAAAAAAGTAGAATCAACTTGGTTGTACAAGCCATTTCAACTTAAATTATACTAAACTGACTTAAATCAAGTTGAATCTTTTATAGCTTATAAAAAAGTTGAAATTGCTTAAATTATTTGATAAAATTAAGTAAAAAGTTGCCATTGACTTACTGATCATATAATTAATACAATTATAATTATTTTATAGTGTATTATTATTTTATAGTATACTTTTAGTCCATTACTCTGATCTCATATGCATCTTAAATTGAATTCACTCAAAATGAATTTTGGTTTGCAAACATAAGAATATTATAAAATATGTTATATGAATGATATAAGACAGCACACTTATGGAGTTCTGCATGTCGCTCAGCTGCATAGAATATCATCATCAGTTTCACAGTAATTAAATTTGGGAAGATAATTATTATTAATCAATCTGATGTGCTACTGTAGATCTATGTTATAAGCAAAAGAAGCTGTTTAGATTCTGCATTAGGTTAAAAGAGAGTAAAATAGATAAGTTAACCTTTTGAACAACAACAAACTGCATGGCTGATTGATTCTTGCAAATAATAAATCATGTTTTTTATGTTTTATTTGTGCACATATGCCAGAAAGGGGAAAGCGGTGGCTGTCCTGGGCAGTGTGGAGGTGTGTGTGTGTGGAGTTATATAGGAGTATAACGTCTCACATAAGAGAGAGCGAGTGGAATGGACGTGTTTTATTGAGCTCATCGGTTACGAGTGCAGGCATAGAGTCTCTCAGCTGTGATGTGGAGGCACTCGTAAGCTTCATTAGTTTTTACCTCATTAATCTGTTCTCTCATAACCTGTAACACACAATTCACCTCAGTTCATTACACTGCAGCCCGCGCGAGAGGGCTTCATTCATATAAATATATAGTGTTTGATAAGGATTGTTGGAAAACAAACAAGTAAACGTTAAATTCCTTTAATTTTTTTATTCAGTTGTTCAATTGTTACGAGTTTTTAATGAGATATTGTAAACATATGAATAATTTAAAATAATTAATCTATTAATGATATGAAGGCAACATTCTCACTCTTACTTATTTCAAGTAAAACACACATGTAAGCACACAGTGTACTTTTAAAATGATAAAATCATTTTCATATACTTATATTACTTGCAGTCATAATTATTATTGCCATGGGATGAGCCTCTGACAAAAAAAAAGTGTGTTCATTTATTTGTTTAATTAATTACATTTATTTGCCAAATTAATTAATCCAAGCCACTTAAGGTTGATAGCCTTTTTAATAATATTGTTGTATCAGTCATACCCATACAGAATAATGCACAAATAAATATTTTTCCCTCCCAAATTCCACCATTTCATAAACTTATATATTAAATATTTATATAACTATATAAATGTATAACTTAAATATTTTCTCTCTCTCTCTCATTCATACCTATTTTTACCAGTCCGTTAAGATGATCTCATCATACACTTAATGGTTTTATTTCCAACGACTCTCCATTTTTGGTTATTTTATTAAAAGTAATGGTTCTTTTTCTTCTTTTTTCTTTAAGAGTATTGGGTGGCAGTACAGTATCAGATCTCGTACATTAGAATTAGAGATTCTGATAAGCATAGAGATTATTAATACAAAAGTCTAAACATTTGTTTTGCTTTCATTGAAAAACCTGGCTCAAAAATCCATAATATAATGAATTTTTTGTTCATTAGGATTCCTCTACGTGTTGTTTCGGACAGAGCTCTGTTGCAAGCGGGCTCTTGACACAGACATCAGGTTCTCCTCCTGTTTCATGGATCATTCGTTTAATACCAAACTAACTCCACAATATCAATGTGCCATTAAAAGTGTGTCTGTGTCCTCATGTGTGCCATGCTGTGACACTCAGAACAATGTTGTGCTGTATAACAACACTCAGCTTTAGTTTCCCACAGCCGCTGTAACACAGATCTCTTGCATCACATCCATTGTCGTATGAAGTCTTTCGAAAGATTCTGAATAATGTATAAAGGAGGGTGGTGTTCTGTTTAGCATGAATCACAATATTAATTGGTAAATATATTGTAAGTTGTCTTTTCAAGGTGTAATGCATACCAAAGATGTTTTTTTTTTTTTTTTTATCCTGCAAATGTAGCCTAATGAATCAAGACCATTAAATTTGACCTAACACTGATGCGGAGACAGTAACACAATTCATATTAAATCAAATGAAGGAATGAATGTTCTGCAATTAATCTAATGATTTCATTGTCCTTCAATATTCCCTGTTTGATTGAGTCTGAACTATTGAAGTGAAGCCTATGTGCTCATTATATCAGCTCAGAGTGTAAACACATATTCAAGCTTTCTTCATTCTACAGACATTTTACTAAAATTGACTGAAGAGAAACTACTTGATTTGAGATATATAAATATTTAATATTTAATCTACATTTCTGCGGTATTATACTGTTTTATATTTCATAACAGCTTATATTTAATATCTATCTAGTACTCAAATATTTTTAAAGGGTTATTTCATCCCCCCGCCCCCCCCCCCCCCCCCCCCAAAATAATCTATAATTTACTCACCTTCATGTTGTTCCAAACCAATAAGACTTTCGCTCATCTTCAAAATACAAATGAAGAAATTTTAATGAAATCTGAGTGATTCCTGTCCCTTGGTTGACAGCTAGACACAATCGCTTTATATCATGAACAGATTGAATTTAGGCTTTTATTCATGTATAAACATTGATCAGAAACAGAAACTCAACCAAACCTGCTTGAAGCACGAGAATGAACCTCATTGGTTATTGCTGAAGCTCAAACGTGCTGCGTAACGAGAGAATGAACCTCATTGGTTCTTGCAGAAGCTCAAACGTGATGCGTAACATGAGAATTAACCTCATTGGTTATTGTAGAAGCTCAAACGTGCTGCGTAACGAGAGAATGAACCTCATTGGTTCTTGCAGAAGCTCAAACGTGCTGCGTAACACGAGAATGAACATCATTGGTTCTTGCAGAAGCTCAAACGTGCTGCGTAACACGAGAATTAACCTCATTGGTTCTTGTAGAAGCTCAAACGTGCTGCGTAACGAGAGAATGAACCTCATTGGTTCTTGTAGAAGCTCAAACGTGTTGCGTAACACGAGAATGAACCTCATTGGTTCTTGCAGAAGCTCAAACGTGTTGCGTAACACGAGAATGAACCTCATTGGTTCTTGCTGAAGCTCAAACGTGTTGCGTAACACGAGAATGAACCTCATTGGTTCTTGCTGAAGCTCAAACGTGTTGCGTAACACGAGAATGAACCTCATTGGTTCTTGCAGAAGCTCAAACGTGCTGCGTAACACGAGAATGAACCTCATTGGTTCTTGCAGAAGCTCAAACGTGCTGCGTAACACGAGAATGAACCTCATTGGTTCTTGCAGAAGCTCAAACGTGATGCGTAACACGAGAATGAACCTCATTGGTTCTTGCAGAAGCTCAAACGTGATGCGTAACACGAGAATGAACCTCATTGGTTCTTGCAGAAGCTCAAACGTGCTGCGTAACACGAGAATGAACCTCATTGGTTCTTGCTGAAGCTCAAACGTTCTGCGTAACGAGAGAATGAACCTCATTGGTTCTTGTAGAAGCTCAAACGTGCTGCGTAACACGAGAATGGACCTCATTGGTTCTTGCTGAAGCTCAAACGTTCTGCGTAACGAGAGAATGAACCTCATTGGTTCTTGTAGAAGCTCAAACGTGCTGCGTAACATGAGAATGAACCTCATTGGTTCTTGCAGAAGCTCAAACGTGATGCGTAACACGAGAATGAAACTCATAGGTTCTTGCAGAAGCTCAAACGTGATGCGTAACACGAGAATGAAACTCATTGGTTCTTGCAGAAGCTCAAACGTGATGCGTAACACGAGAATGAACCTCATTGGTTCTTGCTGAAGCTCAAACGTGATGCGTAACATGAGAATGAACCTCATTGGTTCTTGCAGAAGCTCAAACGTGATGCGTAACACGAGAATGAACCTCATTGGTTCTTGCAGAAGCTCAAACGTGATGCGTAACACGAGAATGAACCTCATTGGTTCTTGCAGAAGCTCAAACGTGATGCGTAACACGAGAATGAAACTCATTGGTTCTTGCAGAAGCTCAAACGTGATGCGTAACACGAGAATGAACCTCATTGGTTCTTGCTGAAGCTCAAACGTGATAAGTAACATGAGAATGAACCTCATTGGTTCTTGCAGAAGCTCAAACGTGATGCGTAACACGAGAATGAACCTCATTGGTTCTTGCAGAAGCTCAAACGTGATGCGTAACACGAGAATGAACCTCATTGGTTCTTGCAGAAGCTCAAACGTGCTCATTGGTTCTTGCAGAAGCTCAAACGTGATGCGTAACATAAGAATGAACCTCATTGGTTCTTGCAGAAGCTCAAACGTGATGCGTAACACGAGAATGAACCTCATTGGTTCTTGCAGAAGCTCAAACGTGCTGCGTAACACGAGAATGAACCTCATTGGTTCTTGCTGAAGCTCAAACGTTCTGCGTAACGAGAGAATGAACCTCATTGGTTCTTGTAGAAGCTCAAACGTGCTGCGTAACACGAGAATGGACCTCATTGGTTCTTGCTGAAGCTCAAACGTTCTGCGTAACGAGAGAATGAACCTCATTGGTTCTTGTAGAAGCTCAAACGTGCTGCGTAACACGAGAATGAACCTCATTGGTTCTTGCAGAAGCTCAAACGTGATGCGTAACACGAGAATGAAACTCATTGGTTCTTGCAGAAGCTCAAACGTGATGCATAACACGAGAATGAAACTCATTGGTTCTTGCAGAAGCTCAAACGTGCTGCGTAACACGAGAATGAACCTCATTGGTTCTTGCAGAAGCTCAAACGTGATGTGTAACACGAGAATGAACCTCATTGGTTCTTGCTGAAGCTCAAATGTGCTGCTTAACACGAGAATGAACCTCATTGGTTCTTGCAGAAGCTCAAACGTGATGCCTAACACAAGAATGAACCTCATTGGTTCTTGCTGAAGCTCAAACGTGCTGCGTAACACGAGAATGAACCTCATTGGTTCTTGCAGAAGCTCAAACGTGATGCGTAACACGAGAATGAACCTCATTGGTTCTTGCAGAAGCTCAAACGTGATGCGTAACACGAGAATGAACCTCATTGGTTCTTGCAGAAGCTCAAACGTGATGTGTAACACGAGAATGAACCTCATTGGTTCTTGCTGAAGCTCAAACGTTATGTGTAACACGAGAATGAACCTCATTGGTTCTTGCTGAAGCTCAAACGTTCTGCGTAACGAGAGAATGAACCTCATTGGTTCTTGTAGAAGCTCAAACGTGCTGCGTAACACGAGAATGGACCTCATTGGTTCTTGCTGAAGCTCAAACGTTCTGCGTAACGAGAGAATGAACCTCATTGGTTCTTGTAGAAGCTCAAACGTGCTGCGTAACACGAGAATGAACCTCATTGGTTCTTGCAGAAGCTCAAACGTGATGCGTAACACGAGAATGAAACTCATTGGTTCTTGCAGAAGCTCAAACGTGCTGCGTAACACTAGAATGAACCTCATTGGTTCTTGCAGAAGCTCAAACGTGATGCATAACACGAGAATGAAACTCATTGGTTCTTGCAGAAGCTCAAACGTGCTGCGTAACACGAGAATGAACCTCATTGGTTCTTGCAGAAGCTCAAACGTGATGCATAACACGAGAATGAAACTCATTGGTTCTTGCAGAAGCTCAAATGTGCTGCGTAACACGAGAATGAACCTCATTGGTTCTTGCAGAAGCTCAAACGTGATGCGTAACACGAGAATGAAACTCATTGGTTCTTGCAGAAGCTCAAACGTGCTGCGTAACACGAGAATGAACCTCATTGGTTCTTGCTGAAGCTCAAACGTGCTGCTTAACACGAGAATGAACCTCATTGGTTCTTGCAGAAGCTCAAACGTGATGCGTAACACGAGAATGAACCTCATTGGTTCTTGCAGAAGCTCAAACGTGATGCGTAACACGAGAATGAACCTCATTGGTTCTTGCAGAAGCTCAAACGTGATGCGTAACACGAGAATGAACCTAATTGGTTCTTGCAGAAGCTCAAACGTGATGCGTAACACGAGCATGAACCTCATTGGTTCTTGCTGAAGCTCAAACGTGATGTGTAACACGAGAATGAACCTCATTGGTTCTTGCTGAAGCTCAAACGTTATGTGTAACACGAGAATGAACCTCATTGGTTCTTGCTGAAGCTCAAATGTGATGCGTAACACGAGAATTAACCTCATTGGTTCTTGCTGAAGCTCAAACGTGATGCGTAACACGAGAATGAACCTCATTGGTTCTTGCAGAAGCTCAAACGTGATGCGTAACACGAGAATGAACCTCATTGGTTCTTGCAGAAGCTCAAACGTGATGCGTAACGCGAGAATGAACCTCATTGGTTCTTGCACGTCAAGCGAACATGCTTGAGCTTCTGTTTAACACAACTGATGTGTGAGTTGATGAATGTTTATATGTGAATAAAAGCCTAAATAAAAAATGTTCATCATATAAAGCGATCGAGTCGCTTCAGAAAATTTGGACTAAACCACTTTATACTTTTTGAAACGTCCAAGTGGTAGTTAGGTAAGTTCGGTAAGGGACAGAAATCTCTCTGAAGATAATTTAAAAGATCTTCATTTGTGTTTCAAAGACGAACAAAAGTCTTACCGGTTTGAAGGTGCGACATAACAACATGAAGGTGATTAACTGATGACAGAATTTTCATTTTTGGGGGAACTATCCCTTCAATTGTTTTCTAAGTTTGATGAAATAAGTATGATTACTATATAAAACACATTTGAGGTTTCTAATTCAACGTAACCAATGCTTCTGCTTTCAGAAAACAGAAAAGTTAATTTCTACAAAACAGGGTGAATGTCTGAACTGCATTCTCCCGAAATCCCAGAAGTAATGCATTGTTTAAAAAATCCTAATATATCCCAGAGCTAAAATAATTTAAATAATACATTAAAAATTGTCACAGGAAAAAAATGTAATTGCAAAATATCAAATTACACCCTGGAGCTTGATTCTTTAACCAAACATGCTCTGGCTGGTTAGGTTCTGTCACAGAGGACCAGGCTGCCACGCACACATTAATTTCTCCTCTCTCAGAGGCAAGAAAACAATTAGGTGTCTGGAAACACATTTCACCATCAGCCACTTGACACAGTTTTGGACTTATCACAGGGGCAACTGTCTGCGGAAGGGCGAAAGACAAAGTCATTACAGTCAGACTTCTAGGAAAAGCTCATGATTTAAAAACATTTCAATTAGGAGTGAAATGAGGATGCTAAATAATAGCCTAGTGATTTTTAACTGTCGGATTGTGACCCAGGTCTGTTTTGACAGCAGGGGAAAACATTGTGAATAACTAAATGCAATAAACCACATAATATTCATAAAAATAAGTGAAATTTTAGAAGGGAGGAGAAATTTTTTCCCATATACTTTACATTTGACATTGAAGGCCATGTGTCCAATCCAATCAATCTACATTTTGGCACAAATTCATCTGTCAATTGATAGACGCTTGACAAATTAAACAGATGCCCTCATCCTTGAAAACCATTTAAAAAATATATATAAATACAAATGTCAATAAAATAAATATTTAGAAATAAAATATGACCCAGACTAGATAAAAAATGGGTTTAGTCACAATGCATGATATAAAGTCACGCTGTGAGATCAAATGTTGCAATTATGAGGGAAAAAAAACCAATTGCAGTATTTGAAATCACATTACATAATAATTTATTTATTGTTACAATTACAAGAAAATTGAGAGGCTGATCACTGCAGAGTCAATGGGTGGAGCTCAGCATCCAGCTCCTCCTCTAGTGATTTATTGGGTGGAGCTTGAAATCCAGCTCCTTCTCTCTGGGTGTAATGGGAGGAGCTTGACAACCAGCTCCTCCTCTCTGGGTGTAATGAGTGGAGCTTGACATCCAGCTCCTCCTCTCTGGGTGTAATGGGTGGAGCTTGATGTTGAGCTCCTCCTCTCTGGATGTAATGGGTGGAGCTTGACATCCAGCTCCTTCTCTCTGGGTGTAATGGGTGGAGCTCGACATCCAGCTCCTCCTCTCTGGGTGTAATGGGTGGAGCTTGACGTTCAGCTCCTCCTCTCTGGATGTATTAGGTGGAGCTTGACGTGCAGCTCCTCCTCTCTTATTTTTTATAATGTTTTAACCCTACACAGTTCGCAAATTGTGAACAAGTTTCATATGTGAGATATAAAGTCACATTGCAAGATGTGCAATTTTGAGATTTATTTATTATTTATTAATTATTAATTATTTTTACTCTAGGGGTAAATGGCTTCCATTCCTATACCGTTCTTGGTAATATATTCAATCTTTGATGTTTTTATGACATTTTTAGTTACGAAGTTTTGGTGCTTTGTTGGGTCGTCACATGATGTCTGTGTAAAGTCTTGGTACTGAAACAAAACCAGTTAAGAACCACTGGTCTAAGGGGCCGTTTACACAACGCCTTTTTCAACTAAAATAACTGAACGTTTTGGCCGTTCATTTGACATTTACATGAGAACGCCGTTTTGGGTCCCTGAAAACACTAACTTTTGTAATCAGGTTTCAAAGTGCAAGTTTTTGAAACCAACACAATTATCGCCTCTGTGTAAAAAACAAAACCACAAATTTGTGCAAACGGTGAGGTCATATGCATGTGTATTACGCGTTCAGTCTATAGACGCGAAGTGTTTCTTTACAAAGTGACATTGCCATCTACTGGCCTGGCATGAATAATACAGCGTTTTTAATCAGTTTGCTGATTCGTGTGAACGGGGATCATTTTGACAACTTTGTCGTCTGTGCGTGAAAAAAACTAAGGAAAAACGTTTCCGTTTTTAGTACATCGTTTTTCGTGTAAACGTACCCTACGACTTTTTAAATGTCAAGTGTGTGTGTGTGTGTGTGTGTCGGTGTCTGGAGTTCCCTCCTCCACCTGTGTTCTCATTCAGCTCTCGGCTCCTTTCAAAACAAGGTAAGGTTAGTAATGTTGCTGCGTCTCGATGATCAAACAGAGCGCTATCACGTGTGTGTGGTGACAAGGGCAGTGCGTACAGATATTCTTTAATTGTGGCAGGCCTTACTGCCCCTGCCTGTCAATCACAGCGCTTTGAATTGCACGAAATTTGCTCCATTCCTTCAGTTAAATGATGTATCCAATTAAAAGCGTTCGAATTCATGATCTTCACTCAAGGTTAAATGAAGGCACTCGCTGCTGTCACTGAGGGTGATTAAACGCTGCCTACATTAGCCACGGTCGCACAAAAAAAAATTCAAATTTGGCTCTAAAGCTTGAATCTTTATTCATTATCAAACACACTCGCTGTATAAATGCGTCATACTTTTCCTCCTAATCACCAAGTTCATTCTGAAACTGCCCACTGCTTCCACACTGAAAAGGATGTGATCTTTAAATTGTGCTACTTTAGACACACACACACACTCACACACACACACACACACACACACACACACTAGCGTTGATGTTCAAAGGCCTCTCATGGGGAAGATAAGGCTGGTCTGTCACACCATCACACTTTTAGTGCGTCTCGGATCAAACTCAGGCACATTTGAAAGGAAACTTTGAGTTAGTCAAACAGGAAGAATGTGGAAGTATCATGAAGAGTTGTGGTAAACATGACCCTGTGTAAGGTCTCATTCTTATTTCGGTTTGGCAATTAAAATAAAACAATGTGATTGTTGCGAAAATCTAACTCAGTAGCTCAAATAGTAAAACATGGTGCTAAAGCAATGCCATGGTCTGTTTTCAATTTTCAGAGAATTTATGGACTGATAAACAACGTATACCTTGAATGTAAGGTAAGTCGCGTTAAAAAAAAAAAAAAAAAAAAAGGCTAAATGTAAGTAAAAAAATAATTTTGGACCATATTTACTTTCTTAATTCATGCTCTTGGTCTTCAATTGCACGATTGGAAATTATTCAAAATTATTATTTTTTTTTTTACTTAGTTATTAGCCAATTAGCTATTTGGCATTGTTTTAGCCTACTGGTAAATAGCCTTGCTAAAAAGTTAACGCACTGATATAATGGCAGCGGGCGTTAAAGGGATAGTTCACCCAAAAATGAAATTCTGTCATCATTTGCTCTCCCTCATGTTCTTTCAAACCTGCATGAATTTCTTTCTCCTGCTGAACACAAAAGAAGATATTTTGAAGAATGTCAATAACCCAACCATTGATTGGACCCCATTGCGTTCCATAGTATTTTTTTCCCCAATGGAAATCAATGGGGTCCATCAACAGTTTGGTTTCCAATATTCTTCAAAATATCTTCTTTTGTGTTCAGCAGAAGAAAGAAAAACTCATACAGGCTTGGTGCGAGTAAATCATTTTTGTGTGAAATCTCCCTTTAATTTAATAAAGGTATTACTTGAGATACTTGAGACACAATCAACAGCAAACACACAGAGACCAACACGTCTTATGTTATGCAACGCCCACTTTTCACTGGCCAATCAATTCCTGATAGATAAAATCAAGTCCTGCTTTACATCGAAATGATTCACTCATAAATGAAAAAGGGTCAATGCAGTATTATGTCTGTGATTAGAGATCTTTGTTGATGTTGAGTATGCACTGAAAGCCATGAAGAACAGATGAGAACGACCCTGTCTTCACTCACTTTCTCCAGAAATAAAGGCATGATTAGCTTCATTTCAACAGCCCACACAAACCCTCCGAGTCTGGCCCTCTAATGTGTGAATTACCTGTCAAAGACAGGTTTCACAAAAGTACAAAACATTCAGCGGACTAGAAAATGACAAAAATGAGGCATAACGTGCTGCGATGTGCATTAATTTGCGTTGGTAAGATAGATTGTTGCGGGGGTGTGTGTATATGCATGCGTATGCTGGCTCTGTTTTGTGTTGAGGGGTGATGGATGTGTTCGACTCCAGGAATACAGCAGTGAATTATGACCTCGTGATAAAACACAAATCAGCCATGCGTCCCACGCCACTTTCCTGCAAACTTTCCATTTTAGTACTTTTAATTACCTTGAGGACTATATTTCTCTCACCTACAATAACCGAATAAACAGATACATCAGTAATCACTGACGACTAGAAGAAAAAAATTAGAAAACAAGACCGCTGTTTAGTTAAAGGAATAATTTACATTCCCTTGTGAAAAAGTGCTTAACTGCAGTAATATTGAATTTATATATTGAAGAGGATATAAAACTGTACTTGTGAATCATATGTTAATGAAAAAAGGCCACTTCCATGATTTTTTAAAAGTGCACTTTATAGTCAAATTAAAAGTTTTACTTTAAAATATATTTTAAATCATGTTTTAACAATCTTTTGTTGTGCTTTAAAGAAGTACTCTTATATTTATGTTGACTAACAACTTTAAAGCACATCTAAAGAACTTCATTATATTTTTTAACGTTATTTGATATCACATTTAAAGTTAATATTTTACTAAATTGCAACCCTACGAATGTGTAATTACAAAATTATTTAAATACATGAAATCCAAGTTCACTGTAAAAAATTATATGATCAGCAAGTCATGGCAACTTATGATTTTACATAAAAAAAATACATTAAAATAATTCAAGCAATTTAAACTTTTTTATAAGTTAAGCAATTTAAACTTTATGCTATACGAGATTCAACACGATTTTTTATATAATTTACTGTAAGTTGACATCACTTGTTCAACCAACACTGTAAAAAAAAAATTACATCCCCAAGTCAAAAATTTCAAGTGACCGATAACATCTAAATTTTTCAATTAGTGTGACGTATTATTTCTCATTGAGCCAATGTTAACAGACTATTGCAACAAGAATTTCACTTGGGCCAAATGAAAAATTTAGATGTTATCGGTCACTTGAAATTTTTGATTTGGGAGGGTTAGAATTTTTTTACAGTGAAGTTGATTGTACTTACACATTTAAGGCAGCAACTGAACTTAAGTTTTTAACCCCTTCCTCGTCAGGGATCACTGGTGATCCCGGATTATTGTTGTTCAAAATTCATTTCTCGTCAAAACATCACACTCATACTTGAGCTGGACAAACTCAGCATTATAAGAAAGGTTTAAGACTCCAGCTTCGATATTTGACCACTGTTTATGATTAAACTGGTTTGCAGTGACATTAATTTCTTAATTTATGCCAGGAGTGCAAAATAATTAATCTGTAACGATCGTTATTTTGAATAGAAATAATCACTCACACAACATTCATTCTCGTCTTCTCCGGTTTATTTGTGCTCAAATACATGCAATATACAGCATCCGCCAGGGCTCTTAGTCCAATAGTGCGCATATTTGGAGAAATAATTATTAATTATCACATGCTAGTAAAAAATTGAATCATACAGAATAACAATTACTATTCATTTTCCACTGAATTACGATCTGAAGAGCTTCAGAGCTTTAGTGAAATTTTTGATTTGGGAGGGTTAGAAATTTTTTACAGTGAAGTTGATTGTACTTACACATTTAAGGCAGCAACTGAACTTAAGTTTTTAAGTTGAAATACTTAAGGTGGACATTTTTTAACAGTGTAGGCAGCTTCTTAATCTCATTTAAAAAAAAATTATATGTCACACACTCACATGTACTCTGTCTTGGTCTGGTAGATGCTAGTGGTGTCAGCAATAATCAGACACACTAAATTGCTCACAACAGTAGAGATGACTCTAATTAGCAGGCTGTTCAGGCTCTGGATGAGTGTGTGTGTGTGTGTGTGTGTGGGAGAGAGAGAGGAAGAAAGCTGTCATCTGTCAGGAAGAGTCCTTGTTAACTACAACTTCACCAACTTCTCTGCACTCTGGCACTGAATCACATCCTCAGCCAATAAGAATGTGAATCTGTTGCTGAACCAATATTGAGAATTTTTTTTCTTAAATATTCTGTCAGTTTTGTTCTGTTCTGAGAGGAAAAAAATAAAATCTCACATGTGTCTGAACTAGAATTACAAAAAGAGATCTCATGTTTTAAACTCTGATTTGCCAATATTACAAATTCTGCTATCAAGATTTTCAATATGAGCTCAAACATTTTTCCATGACAACATTTTATAGGCCTCTAATGTCTGACAACATTTGTGTCTGTTTTTATTTCTCCTAAAGATTTTTTAAGATAAACACCAGAGTTGAGAAAACCATTAATTATCCTGAACCTTAAAAGAGCAACTTCCAGAGAAAAGCAGTGTTCTTGTATATCTCAAACGGTAGAACATGGCTTTGATTCCCAAAGAATGAATTCAATTAAATAAATAAAAAAGAATAATAATAATTTTAAAAAAAGTAATGCAAGTCTTTTGGCACTTTAGCATACTTTTAAAAAGAGTATGGATATACTATATTTAATGTGAACTAAATGTAATTCCTTTGGGCACTTAATTGCATGTTAATTACAATTAAATGAAAATGTATTATAGTTTAAATTCATAATAAATGCTATCAGAATTTCCACTAACTAAAATACACTTCAGTGTTATTTCTATTGAGACTTGTAAATACACATTTGTAATCCTGAAGTTGCAATATAGTACATTTAAAATGTTTGGCAACACATAAAAATAAGTATACTTCTTTAAAGCACGACAAAATATTATTAAAGTTTTAATTTGACATTATTAAAAAGTGCGCCTTTTAAAAGGCTACATATATTCATGTATTGTCCTCTAAGTACACTTACAGTAAGTGGCATTTTATTAATACTCATTATATTTAATATTATATTATCTGCAAGTAAAGTTTTCAAAAAAAATATTTTAATATTCAAAGAACTCTATAGTGCACATGCAATATAATAAAGGACACTTTTTTTTTAAAGAAACAAACAAGCCCAGCCCAGGTGAGAAAAAGTAACGCAAAAGTAGGCCTAATGTGACGCATTACTTTCCTTTAAAAGTAATACTTTCAAAAAGTATCGCGATTAGTTACATTTTAAGCAAGTAACGCAATATTGTAATGCATTACTTTTCAAAGTAACTTTCCCCAACACTGATGCTAGCAATGCCAATGTTAAGTTGCAGGAAATGCTAGCCTGGATGCCAGGCCAACTTAGCCCCGCCCACAATATTTGAGGTCGGGAAGTTCGGTCTGGACTTGATCCGTTGAGGAGCTATTATGCTCGAACCAGAGCTGTTCGGACCAATCAAATTGTCAGGGCGGGCTTTATACGATGATGGACAGATAATAAACAGTAGACCTAACGTAATCATCCACGTCACAAGAGCGCTTGGGTTGAATTCGTTTACAATAAAGATGGCTGCCGCTGGAGAACTGAGATGTGTAGATTCCGCCATCGCGTCTGTTATAGAAGATATCGACAGCGCATTCATTTTAAAAGAGGAACAGAGAACTGCGATCAAGGCATTTGTCGATCAGAAAGATGAGTGAAGAACATATTCGTCACTTACTCCGTTGCTCTGATTGGTTGTAGCTCTATCCAATTGAGTGCAGAGGCATTTTCTTTCCTGGTTCGGTTGAAACACGCCCCAGAATCACAGCCCAATGGAGCAGTATCAGACTCATACTATGACTAGAATCTGAGTATGACGACGTCAGGCTAAGGAAATGCATGAAGTTATAAATGTCTTTGGATAAACGCGTCTGCCATATGCATGACTGACTACTCAATTAACTCTCCTGAGCGCTGAAAAGCAAGCTCTGACTCTGAGCAATAAAGTTTCCTTTTATCATATTATTGATATTTTCATCATGTCTGTGTGCATGACGTGAAGATGCATGCAGCGCTACAGATGATGGTGTCATGCAGCTACCTGAAGGAAAAATGCCTGTGTGTGTGTGTGTGTGTGTGTGTGTGTGTGTGTGTTTCAGCGAAGACAAAGAAGTGTGTGTGTGTGTGTGTCAGGGCCCAGCGGTGCCCGCAGTGTTGCGGGGACGTGTGTGTGGGAGGGAACCGCCTGTCAAGAGAGCTCATGGAAAGATAACAATAAATGTCTAATAATGACAGTTAATGAGCTTGATTAAGTTGATTTGTTATGGAAAAAAATGTGAGGGCAGAGGAGAGGCATGTAGGCTCTGTAATAAGAGATTCATTTTAATAGATACAAATTCAGTGGGGTTTTGAAACACAATGGGACTGCATGGAAAATTAGCTGGAAGTACAAAGGGACACTAGATTAATTCTGTCACAGACATATTTCTCATAATTGCACCAGCCATCTCATGTCTGAGTTCACCTGCCGCTTATGACTGTAAGATTTATATTATTTTATCCGCTTTTTCGAGAGAGTGACATCAGGGGGCCAGAAACATAGTCATGAAGTTTATACGTTTGTCGTTTATCTTTCATGCCATCCTCCAGCAAAGTTGTATTTCCGTGACATTTGAAGCGATGTCACATCCAGCTGTGTAATTATGTTTTTTTTTTCTTCTTCTCATGCACAGGGACTATATTGTATACCTGTTCTTTTGCCTTCCAGCCAGATGAATGAAACCTCCACAACAACTTTCTTTCATTTCTCTCCCTGCCATTCCCCGAAAGTTTCATTGAATGTGTTTGAATTTGATATTTTCCCGTCTGCGTATAGGAGCGCATCTCCTTTTGGGAGGGTTAATTAGGAGAAACCTGT
This sequence comes from Leuciscus leuciscus, assembly GCF_965113295.1. NCBI lineage: Eukaryota > Metazoa > Chordata > Actinopteri > Cypriniformes > Leuciscidae > Leuciscus > Leuciscus leuciscus. The sequence goes on along the minus strand of NC_138731.1, from coordinate 10,442,687 downwards.
TGAGAGAAATTTCCAATGAGGGTTTAAGATGGAGTGTATTCAGAGCATTCAGATCCTCATCATATCGCCTACAGCAGTGTGTGTGTGTGTGTGTGTTTCTTGTCTCCAGAGGGACTGGATTAATTGAATACATTAAAGGGCAAGAGAGCTGCAGGCCTTATTTATTTGCTTGCTGTCTCAGACTTGTTTAAATGAGACCCACTGCTGCTTTGGCTCCTCTGGGCGTTGATCTCTGGGTAAACACTCACTGTTTAGCTGCCATCAGTGTCGTGTTCCTGTTATCCAAAATGTTATTTATAAATGTTGCACCCTTGAGTGGGAAACTGCTCTCTGTCAGCCAGTGAAATGATCAAAGCCGCCCTAAACGACTGGAGATGTGCGCCGTTTACTGTACTAGTGCAGCAATGAGGGATTGTAATAGTGAGTTTCATTTGGGATATTCACCCCAAAAATATGTTATAAATATTAAAATAATTTACTGACTGTAATGTTTTTATAAACCTGACTCGATGTATCTCGATGTCTCGCATTTTCAGCAAATAAGGACTCTTAATAAATGTTGGTCTTTTCCTCACACAAAGTGATGTGATTTCCGATGGCATATGAGCTGGTTTTATGATCATTTCATGGTATTGTTTTGTCATTTTGGAGCTTGACAGGCCCAGTCGCTATTCACTTTCGTTGTGTAGAAAAGAGCTTGGATATTCTTCCGGAATCCCAGATTCAGATTCATTATTTATTGTCCCCCGATAGAGGAAATTTGTTTTCTCAGACTGTACAGCAACATTCAACACGCATATTATGCACATACACACATAATACACATATTTGTGTACACATAAATAGACATATTGCACACACTAAAAAAAATCTCCGTCTGTGTTTCACTTTAAGTTGCCCCTTATGGAATGACACGAGAGTCAGTCAATGCTAAAAAAGAAGACGACTTTAGCATACTTTTAAAATGACAGAAATAAAATACTTATATAAAAATAATATCTAAAATATAAATATAAAAGAAAATACATGCAAAGAGAATGTACAGTGTAAAAAAATGATGTGATCAATAAGTAAAACATGTTTTTACATTGCTTTAACTCGTCAAAATAACTTAAGCAATTTTCAACTTTTTAAAAAAAGTTTCAACTGTTTTTTTAAAAAGTCATTTTAAAGTAATTTAAGTTGATATTACTTGAAAATCCAAATTGATTGTACTTAAAATTTTAAGGCAACATTTTCTATATTTTTTTTTTTACAGTGGATGTTCCTTAAATGTGAAATGTGATGTTCCTAATTTGGACATAAAAGGTTAGGGTTCGGTAAAAATGTTTAAATGTTTTTGAAAGACATCTCTTATGGATATCAAACACAACACGTTTATTATTTCTGTACATTATTACATCACTTGGACGTTTAGATGTCAAGAGGCACTAAAAGGATGTTCAGTTTACAAAACAGAAGATCATGAATGTAGCAACATTTTATTACGTTGGTTGTTGTACGTATGCTGCAGTTTGGAAATTAAATGTCTGGTTATTTGCACTAAAAAGTTAATGCTCTATATTGTAAAAAAAGTTGTTTCAACTTAAAAAAGTGTTAAAATGTTAAGTTTAGTCAACTTTATATGTGAAGTTATACTAAGTGACAACTTGGATATTTGAGTTGACTAAACTTAAAATTTGAAGGCAGCACAAACACTTACTTTTTTAGATTCAAAAAACTTTCTTTTTTTTTCAGTTGAAGGGGTCATGTTTTTTTTGTTTTTTTTTATGTTCCTTGAGGTTCACCTATAATGTTAATAAAGATTTTTGAACAAAAAAACTAATAAACGTACATGTGGAAAAACAATTCTTTTCACCCTTCATTCTGACCCTCTGAAATGATACGTTTTTAAAGCGCGACTCCTTTGAGGCTTGTAATTGACCACTGATTATGATTAGCTAACGTCATTGCATAGGACACAGTATCAATGCCCACTCACTATTGCACAAGAGTAAGTGTTTTGAAAACATCATCCATATAAAACCATCCATACCGCTGCTTCATCTCAACAAAGGTTCTCTCCATTTCACTGTGCCTTGCTGTAAACATACAATCCTTCAACGCGATCCGAGACGCCGTTAAAGTAAACCTTCCACTTGTTCCTGATGCTGGGATCCTTCTGAAGTCTGTCCAGACACACGAATGAGATGTTTAAACTTGACGAAAGCAAACGTTTTGTCCTCTTGTCAGCAGACTCAAGCGCATGGAGTGAAATGAACGTGCATCTGTATACTGTGTCCAGTGTAGACAGCGTCAGTGATTATAATGGCTTCTGTTTGCTTTTGACGCGGCACTCACATGCAGTGAAGGCAAATGTCAGGCTTTAAGCGACTGAACTTCAGTGGGTGGGGCCTATGCTATAGGTGGGCGGGGCCTATAGTGTGATGATATATAACTATTTGTCAGCGTGTTGCTCTGGAGGCGGGCATATGCAAATATATTTGCCAGTGTGACGTCACAGATCCCGCAATATCAAAACGAGCCGTTTTTGGAGCTTGATTAAGTAAATGCTTTGTTTACAATGAGGAGGATGTTTTAAACTATGAAACTTGTAGGATGTTTAATGGTACAAAGGGGATATTTTGGGGATATTTAATTTTATTTTATCAATCAATAAATTCCTCTTGAAACAAACTTTGTTGTATTATTTTAATTTAATACTGTGAAGCTGCTTTGATACAATCTGTATTGTGAAAAGCGCTATACAAATAAACTTGACTTGACTTGACTTGACAAAGACCTCTTATATGTCAAAAGATCAAGGCAAATTTGATTTATCATGTCATGACCCCTTTAACAAAAGCAAACCTGAAATAAAAACGCATTTGCTGAAGCAACCATGACATTTTGGCTTGTTTCTACTCAACAGTGCTGTACCAGGTCAGTTACCAAGCAAGTTTACTACAGTAGAAAAGCGATACATATGGAGCTGATTATGTGATTTAAACGTCAAAATGTATTATTTTACAAATTATGCACAATGGTATAAATCAGTTTAAGGTCACAGCACAGTATTGTAAAAGGAACAGTATGAAATAAGTCGATAATCTGACCCTGTAATCAAAATTTATGTGAAAAGGAATAAAAGTGGTTGGTGTTTTACTGTTTTATTTTATTTTTTTTACTGGTGTTTTTCTATTTTATTTCAGCGATGCATGTACGTTTTGCAAAAATGTAGATTGAGGCAATGACGATGATGCAACAAAACAAAAGTTTGAAGCCATTCTTTCTGCTATAGAAAAGCAAATTACCAAATGATAACCGTATATGATAGAGACTGGGACATAGCAGTTCCCTTAAAACTTGAAATGAACACGTTTTCTTTTTTTTCTCCAGTCTTAATTGCCTCGCATTAAGTAGTTTCTTGAAAAGTGTGCATAATTACATTACAGTCTGGAAGGTAGAGATATGCAGAAGATATCTGCAGGTTTGAAAGAAGAAAAAAAAACCCTATGGATAGAGGTTGAGAAATATGCAAATGAGAAAGATATTTGTTCCTCGTTAATGAGCCACACCAGCAAAACTAGAACGACAGAGTTTCTAACTTAAACGCACAACAACAACAAAAGAAATGTTTAACCCCTGCTAATCTTACATGTCCCGAGACACACATAAATCCACCATTAGTCTGTCCGCACATCATTAAATTTACACGTTTAGTCACACAGGAAGTTTGCATTTCTTTGAACCATTTGTTACTTTGCACTGATTTCAAATGCCAAAGCAAATGCTAATGACAAATCGCACGTGACTCCAACATTCAAATGCTTCAGACAAATATCAAGTAAATCTAGAAGCATTTTAAGGAAACACTTAAATAAAAGGGTTCGGTGATAAAGAAAACTTAATATTACAGGTTTGGAAGCAACCGTCTCAGAGTTTGATATTTATGTTCCTAAATATAATACAGCATGTTCCCAAGTCTCTCCAACACAGAGGCAAACTTTCCGGTAAACACGTTTGTCTGATTATATCCCAGCGGTTCTCTCGCCTTCAATCAGGAGAAAAGTATACCGGCAGGAAAAGTGACACAGAAATTGTAGGATTTTAGTCAAAAAGTCTATTTACAAATCAGTTCAATAGAGAGTGTGTACGAGAACACCAGCCATTTCCTTCCCAGCAAGACTCGCTACATTACACGGGCTCATTTTCATCTCTCCATTTCAGACTTTAATCAGACTTTAACTGCCGCAATATGAAAGTGTCTTAAACAAAGGGCTCTGCTCTCTACAATAACACTTAAAAAGGCCCTTTGTGTGGCTTTTTCCCCCTGCGAACAATAGCAAATTATATCGGGGTAAGAAATCTTTTATAATGAATCACACATTTGCTGATTGCAAATAATTGCGTTAGGCGTGTGATATTGGCGGGGTCGTAGAGGTGACTGTGCTTCGAGTAATGTGAGGATTTGATCTCTGGCCCTCGCTGATGAGGTCTATTCACAGCACCGCTGACCTGCCACTTCACTGTGATGAGGAGAGTGTTGGTTAAAGTTTGGAGCGAGGTGCGATTAGAAGAGAAGCCGCTCTCAACCCGTCCACCCCCACGAGCCTCTGTGCTAAACCTGAGGTTTCTCTGACCCGGGTCTGCTGGAGAGAACACACAAAAGGAGAAACCCACACTCAATTACCTGCTCAAACAAACGTGGCATGGGTTAACCGATGACGAGAAAGTGATAGCCCATACAAAAACTGCTAAACGGGCTTGTGAGGTCGAAGCCGTGGCCTATAACCGCCGGCGCACAAGTCAGATAGTATCGAAGAAAAATCTCATGCCACAAGTGTTGTTTACAGGGTATAGAGACAGAGCGCATTTAGGCCTCGCCCACACCGCGGGGGGTGGACAATCCAACCGTCTCCATTTAAGCCATCCTAGGTGTATATGACTTTCTTCTTTCAGACGAATTAAATCTGAGTTATTTAAAAAAATGTCCTGTCTCTTCCAAGCTTTATTATAGCAGTGAATGGCTGTTTCTGTTTTGAAGTCCATAAAAGTGCGTCTATCCATCATAAAAGTGCATCTATCCATCATAAAAGTGCATTTAAAGTGCATCTATCCATCATAAAAGTGCATCTATCTATCATTAAAGTGCATCTATCCATCATAAAAGTGCGTCTATCCATCCTAAAAGTGCATCTATCCATCCTAAAAGTACATCTATCCATCATTAAAGTGCATCTATCCATCATAAAAGTGTTCACATCTGTAAACTGTGATTCTCTGAGGCCCTGTTTAGATGCATTTTGGTCGAACGGATCACAAGTGGATGATGCTAAATACAGGAGTAAACGGGGTGTAAAACGTCTCAAGTTTGTCCACTTTCAACCACTTCCAGAGGTAGTCGAAAACACATTCGACCGGATTGCTTTCGTAGTGTAAACACTCACGTGGTCGAATGTGTTCAAACAGACACAAAACACCATCTTCTCTCCGTCTGCTGATCTAATGAGTAACATTACGGGAAGAGCTCTATAGCCAGACGGGATTTAAACTTTGTCTTGCAGAAGTGATTGAAAGTGGACAAAAGAGACGGATCAAAACACCTAGCCTGACTACGTCAGACTTCCTACTTCCGCTAATTTCATTTCGCTCCTGTAGTCAGTCTGAGATAGCAGCCTATCTTTCAGTTTTCCACTGGTCTGAAAACAGCCGGGCCAATCAACGAACAGAGGGCGGGCTGAGAGGCGTGACGTAGACGCTGATTGTACCGTGGATGCGTAGATTTACTTCACATAATCTGCAAAAGTCATTCACAGCCATGTTCACTCCGGTATTTCGCTCGATGGTTTTGTTTTCGCATCATACATGCGTTTACAGTGGAAGTTAGATGCGGCTGAGCATGCGCATAACACACGCCATAACCAAACGTTATGTGATTGGCTTACGGGTAACCAATGATTTTAAACTTCAGACAAGCGCCCCCCCGCGAGAGAGAAAACACTTCTCTATTATGCCCTTCCAGACTCTGTATACGAAGCAAAGTGAAGTAGCAGAGTCTGGTATTACCAGGGCTACAAAACACCAGCTGTGAACGGGAATGTGTCTCCCTCGTCTACTTGTGAACCGAACGACCAAAACACATCTTAATACCAGGTGTAAACAGGGCCTGACAACCGGAGTTCCGGTCTGAAGGTATTCAACTCCGTGAAGAAAGTACACGGATACTTTTAGGGGATGTCTAGGTGTTGTAGGCCTATTTCATGTCGCATGTCGCATTTTAATTAATCTTGATTGTGTGCTTTTCCTGGGTGAGTCGGAATGAACTGCGGCGCTAATATAGTGTCGTGAACGCACAGTGTTGCACTGAAGACCAACGGCCAAGGTTGGTCAAGGAAAGTTCAGCACGTGATCCACTGACGACCCTCAAATGAAGAACACAGACGCAGCCGGATCATTTCCATGATGACCAACACAATCTACTATGAGCAGTACAAATTAGCGTCTGGTTTAAGACATGCTTATTTGGGCGGTAAATAATGCCTCAAGCTCCAGTAAATATACGAGCGCAAACCTTAGTAAATCACCTTACATGATTCATTTAAATTTCCTTCCTACCATACATTTTGTGTCTGAAAGGTAAACTCTTACAAAAGCAAATGCAATAAGATCAGCCGCAAAAATAACCCTGTCCACGCCTTTTCAGCGCTAGTTTTTCACTTCGTGTCTTTAGTAAATCCTGATGGTAGTTTTTTAATGGCAAAAGGGGGTTTGAGCTGATGCAAGGCTCTATGACTTATGCTCAGATAATCTTAGGGCCCGTCCACACGGAGACGCGTTTCGCTGTATACGTATACATTTTTTATCGTATTGGCGTTTCGTCCACACAGATCCGGCGTTTTCGGAGACTGAAACCGCTATTTTTTTAAACCGGGTCCCAAGGTGGATAAATCTGAAAACGCCGCCCTTGCGTTTTCGTGTGTACGGCCAATCCGTACATTTTGTGAAACGATGATGTCATCGCACCAAGTGTCAACTAGTCAGACACCGTTAAGTCACAGCAACTACATTTATGGTTTATCATATTGTTCAACAAAGTTCTTGATTAAAAAAGAAAAGAAAAAAAGAAGCTACTGTGCCTAATATTATTGTTGTATACAGCCATAGTATACAGCGCGCAAGGTTAATGCGCATGTTTTAAGTCTTCTTCTCGGTTTTTAGTGTATGTCTGTGGCAGAATTACAGCGCCACATACTGGTCTGGCATGTATACTACATCGTTTTGAGTCTGTTTCAGTGGTTTCGTGTGTACGCAGATATTTCTTGAGACGACGCCGTGTTTACGGAGTGTTTACGAAAAAAAATATCGGATAGGGAAAGCTCTGGCTTCGTGTGGATGTGGCCTTAAAAATGTTGAATCTGTTAAGTGTCATTTTTATAATGAAATCTATCGAGGTCCCACCACCCAAGGGAAAAAGAAGTACACTTTAACATATTAAAATATATATATATATTAAATGCAAGTAGGACTGCATTGCACTTTAATGACAGTTATCAACTTGTCAGTGTTATCAGGCTGTTAAAATCTGTGTTTTTGCAGGAGAAAAAGTGTTTTGCATGAACTTCAAAGGGTGGGGCAAATTTCACTGCAAAAGAGACCAGCGTGCTGAAATCAGTCACACGACATATAGCCTATGGCATTCGACATTATCGACGACAAATCTGCAGTTTGAGTTGGCAAATGCCGAGATTATGAATGAGAGAATTTGAGATATGAGCGTTTTTGTTGAGGCGAAGATTTTCAGGGGAAATGCCAAAAATGTCACTGTGTTCCTCATACAAAGCTAGGATACACTTTATTTTAAAGTGACGACGTAGTTACATTGTACTTACTCAAATAAGTACTGAGTAACATTAATTAAAAACATGTACTTACTATAGAGTTAGGGTTAGGGTTTGGTTTAGGGTTAGTTACTTGTAATTATACTTGTTTTTACTGCTATTACTATAGTAAGTACATGTAGTAACGTGCAACTACGTCACCTTAAAATAAAGTGTTACCCAAAGCTATTTTGTGGCCCCAGAATACGAGTGGAATGGACAACTTTTATGATATTTTTATGTCATATTTTGGAGCATGACAGTAAATATCAGTGTCCACATTCACTGCATGGAAAAGAGTAACTCCTTTATGCATAAGACATAAAATCAAATGGGTTTGAAATTACATGAGAGGCAATGACAAAGGCTTAGTCTTTGCAAAGTAAAAGAATCCTTCGACACTACAATGAGTGTTGGAGGAAAAGTCAAAATGTGTCAAGCTGGGAGTTTTTAGTTTAGTGTGATTTTTTTCCAGAAGCATTTAATGGTTCAGTCACTGCATAACCAGGTCAGTGAAATATTAACCTGATTTGTACAAAAGCGGCAGCATAAAACACATTCTACCATGTACCGCCTCACCTCCCAAAAAGAAACGAAATAGATCAATAAAATAAATGATTACATTGTGACACGCTCCTTTTGGATTTGGATTGTTCTGTAAAACAAAACACCATTCAGATGCATTGCACTGCATGATTGCCATTTACACACACGGTAAACCTGAAGCTCTCCTCTGATAACAAATGTGTGTGAATGAGCTCTGAAAACCTCTGAATTAACTATCGCCTTGTTTTCACTCGCCATTGTTTTTCCTCGTGTGCAAATGCCACAGAATTTAGCGCAGTATGAAACACACTGTGGTGTGTGTCAGCGGCTGTGTGACCCTGTCATTCGGCAGCGCTCAGATATGAAGTTTGAGGCTGGCAACAGATGAACACGGCTTATTTACAGCGCTGCGAACATAATAAATACAAACAAACATAATCGAGTCATTGAGCACATTGTTCCCCGTCTGAAAGGAACTATCCTGGGAAATCCTCAAAGGGACAAAACATAAATTTGAAATGAATTCCTCTTTAATTACTTCAGGGTATCCTCAAATTCTCTCATGGAATTTGCCATAAATGTTGTGGTTCAGCCACAGGATTTTTTTTTTTTTTTTTAAGAAGGGAAAAGGAAACAACAGGGAGGATCAACACTGTAGGGAACCCATCACAAACACACACACACACACACACACACACACACATAAAGGTTGGACTCGATATAGTGTTTACTTACAACTTATCAAAGATCCAATGATCCATGGATATTGACATGCAGCCGGGAATCGTGTTTCCTGACATTTATATATCCCTGATTTTGACGCCGGAGAAATACATAAAGCACATTTGCCTGTGAACGCTTTATATAAATACAATATAGGTAGCATTTTGTGTGTTTTTTGCGGCATTCACTGAAAACAAATGCTGCCACTCAGTCTTTTTGCCACTCAGTGGGCGTGGCCGACGTCATACACACACACACACACACACACACACACACACACACACACACACACACACACACACACACACACACACACACACACACACACACCTTACAAATAAGGCCAAAGACTGGACTATGTTTGCATGTGTTGTATCAGCCAGGTATTCTGTTTTACATTTTTATATGTGGACACACTCAAGCTGTCTGTGGAACCAGACCATTGTGTTTAGGAAATATTAGTAATTAGTAATAATATATTGAACATTGCAGTCTTTGAATCATATTGCTGATTCTGCCGTGATAAACTGTGCATTAGTTATTTTTACGACAGCTAAGAATGCTTTAAATAACATGTCACCTCTTAACTGTGATAAATAAGTAAATAAGAAGATCCATCAATGATGTCTATAGTGCTGTCTGAGCAATCCCAACGCTTGTCCAGAGAACGCCATCATGTGAATCCATGATTAGGAAACTATCCGGTTCTGCATGACCTATGACCTCACTGTCACCGAAACTGGCCCAATGAAGAAAAATCAAAAAGTCATTTTCACTGGTTCGAATAAGTGTACAGCATAAAACGACTTATTGGTTATTGATTTTAATAATGTGTTGGGAAATTCATCAGGCAAATCAATTACCTCAGAGCACAAAAGAACAGGCACATTTATTATTATAAACTTGGAGAAAGACAGAGATGGAGTTTTAGTTCTACTTTTGTCTTTTCAAATGATCTATATGTGTGTATAATTGTGTATACATACGATATTACTAATGTTTTAGCGATGTAAGGCTTCCTTTTACTATGCCATGGTGAGAAAAGGTGAGAGACTGGGGCCCAGACATATGCTGCGTCCCAATACATATGCTAAACCCTAAAAGTATTGAATCTTTTTATGAAGAAAAACTACATACTTTTGAGGCAAGCTTTGGGACATACAGTAGTACTATCACGTCATCAAATTACGTCTTTTAACGGACGCTCTGTCGCATACGCGCACCCTGTCATGTAAACTGGCCTGTCAATCATCTTGTCACAGTTAACATCCTCCAACATTTAATTTAATTCAATTTCCTATCGTATTGGAGAGAAAAGAAATGGCACGTTGATCTGCCAGTCGCGGGTCTTTCATACGGAGACTCTCTTCATATTTTATTAATGGTCAATATATATTATATTTTATAATATATATACATATTATACATATTTTAAGTTAATGGTCAAACGGATATTTATAAAAGTTCACATTGTTGTTGCAAATGACATATAACACAGATAACATTAACTAAAAAACTATTTATTAGGTTAAATGTTGATTATTAGTCACTCAAAACCCTTAATCTAAACCTCTCTCCTGAAGAGTTGGACTCACACATCTGCCATGTTTGTAGTTTTTTACCACTTTATATTTGTGTTTGTAGTTCTGAACCGAATCCTCCTCCAAAGCGCAATGGGTTGTGGGCAATATTAGCCTTTATTGTGAGCTTGCATCCACACTTCGAAAAACTACCGGGAATAGTAGACCATCCGGGGACTTTTGACATACTCTTTTCAACATACTATTCTTTGGGACGCACTTATTCTGATCTCACATAATATTTAGGATGGACAGTACGAACATTGGGACGCAGGGTCAAGGTCTTTTCAGAGTCGAAGCTAAATATTCCTCACAGCCTTTCATCTGCTCCATCAAAAACCATTTCAAGCTAAACCAGCTTGGGTCCACAGTGTTTTTTCACTTCTCTTATAATAATTTCCATGTTTACTGTGAGCGGCCAGAGTATAGCAGGAGCAAAGACCCGTGCATCATCCCGAACGATCCCGTCTGAAGCGATCCAGCTCCAGGGGCCTTTCTCCGTGCAAATGAGTGACAGCAGAGAGGGCTAAAGCTCAGGGTGCACACACTATTACCGACACGCAAAAGCAACAAGCGTAATCTGCACACCGACTCCTTCTACCAAGCGTTTATCAGCTTGAAATGCAATTTTATGCATTACAACTCAATGGTTTTCAAAGCAAAAAAGGTTCCTGACATGCGATTACCAGTCAACGAAACAATCCTCTCTCCTTCTCTCCAGCCGTATTTCCCCGTCCGGGTCCCTACAGCCCCCCCCCCCCCGCTCTCGGTCTTGTCACCGTAGATGTGACGGAGGTGCCGACGGGCGCTCAGGAGCTAAATCCGTGCTGGCGGGTGATGCTCTTTGATTTTTAACCATTACAGAGTTTTCATAGAGCTGCAGTCAATTTATTTTATTTATTCTAATGAGCAGCATTAGTGGTAACGTGGTTAGCGGCGCTCGGGCTCATCGGGTCGTTAATCACACTCTGCAGACACTCGCAAATCAACTTCTAACAGCAAGCACTGAATCAAGCTCAATGGAGCATGCACTCCTTCACAATTTATGATCTTTCAAATTGCATCTTTTCAACCATTAAATTGCAAGATACCATAAATTTTTATCTCCTCTACTTTAGTCCCGGCATTCATTCTGTCCCGTGAACAGCAGAAAAGTAGTAAATTCAGGGTAGTTAGAAAGAATTTAAGCTCTGTCTCCTGAAAGGAAATCCAAGCGTAGGGCGAAGGCTGTTAATTTGCCATTGAGGACAAATACCAGGAGTGATAAAGTTTAAGAGCTCGACAGGGAGCTGGACTTAGCCCTGGTTGGTAGCGGTTCTCTACAACCTTGGGTCCACTTCGTGTGTGTGTGATATTTCAGGTCTTGTTAGATGTCATCTGTCAGATTTGAGCTTCATTTGAGGAAAGACTCATCTAAAGAGTGGGCCGAAAAATCCTCCAATGTGAGGGACTTTTCAGGACTTGTGATAAGAAAACAGAGGATGGTGTAGATGAGTGGCTCTATTCTGAGCAATAATAACGTGCAACATTAGATGCTGGCAGAGTTTTTAGTATAGCCAATCAGGAGAGTTGTAAATGTCATGTGCTTGATCACTCTAGAGCCTCAGGAAAATGTATTGACAACACTGATTGGCTGATCAACCCTCCTGAACTGTGATATCACAGGTGGTAGACCTATACCCTTACATAGTACCCTACAAAACCGCCCTTACATCTACTGTACACTACAGCCCTACGAGGCAAAATACAGTAAATACTTCAAAACTGGATTTGACATAAATCACTTCAATGGTTTGATTGATTGAAACCAATTGTTTGATTTTTGGCAAATTCCTCTGACATGGGACGGATCATGGTCTAATACCAAATATCAGTCAACTTAATTTTGACAAAATTACTGCATGGTAGTATAATATAACACTAAAATATACACTATACATCAAGTGTGCTACCATGGAAATCCAGAGTTCTCGCGAGAGCACAAGTTGAATTTGCTCAGCGAGTTACTCTGGTGTCGAGTAATGATGCTCATTAAATATGCCCCTCGATCTGAGCTGCACCAATCACATCGGGTTATCTGATACAGGCGGGCCAGAGGCGAGCTAAACAGAAGACGACAGCGCTGTGACATCAAAGTCATTAGTAAACATTGCAAGATGACTATGGATGAACACCAGTTGTTTGAAACGGCTTTGGCCGCTACAATGAACGAGTTAGACTTGGCTTTTTATCTAAAAGAGGAACAGAAGACGGCTCTCGAATCGTTCCTTTGCAAGAAGAGTGTTTTTGCTGTTTTGCCGACCGGATACGGCAAGAGTCTAACCTACCAGTTAGCTCCGCTGGTAGCTAAGCGTATGGGGCTTGTTGTGATTGGTCGTAGTGTTATCCAATTGCGTGCAGTGAGATTTTCAAATGCCTGCTTGGTGCCGCCCCTCGAGCTGGCCGATTTTCATTAGTCGATGCCAGACCATTAATCTTTCAGATTTAGGTCTGGATTTCCAGGCTAGTCGTCAGTACGCCGAAAACTCAAAGGAAAAACTGCCAAAACTTTGGCAGACCAGCTTTCGGTGCATTACTGCTAACGCTATAAACTAAAGAACTAATGAAAGCCCATTTAACTTTAAAAAAAAAGTGCTGTCACCACTGGATCACGTCTAATTTAAAATCTGTGTCTAAACCAGTTTCGAAACACTGATGTGTGAGAAAACAGAAATAAGATGAGCAGAACATCAGAATAAGTTAAGGTTCCTAATAAATGTTTTGCTATTAAAACAAAATCTGAAGGAATGGCGATTTACCGCTTAGCTCAGCCAAGAAGTTGCTTCTCAGCTCGGGTAAACTTCGGCTAACAACCCTCTAACTCTTGAGACTCTCATTCTAGACGATGGCGTTCGAGAGGCCATTGAATGTAACCTGACGAAGGTGGAAAACAAGCTACTTACCCGCACCATACTGTTCTGAGGAATTGTCATAATTGTTTCAGATTACATCTCCTGTGGCAGAGAGCAGTAAGGAACACACTTGTCAAACAATATGGTCAGATTAGCTGTTTCTGATTGGGTGCGTGTTGAAGCGATCTCTCTCATTACACACCTCAGAAAAGAAACAAAAGATCGCTTTAAAGTGACTTAATTATCCACATAAAGAACAGAGTGACAAAGCCAGTAGCTGGGCTTGAAGTGAAGGGTTAACCCTTTCACTCTATGCAAAAACCCTTTAGCCCACTTCACACGGCACAGGAATCAAGCCACGCGACTGCAGGGCGCCGAGCGCGAGCAAATCTGCACACGGCTGATTGGTTCAAGAGTGGCTAACATGTGAGAGCGGAAACTGAGCAGTTAAAGAGCATTTAGGGAGACGTCTCTGTAAGTTAACATGCATGTACAGGTGAGAGGGACTGTCGTGGAGGCTAAAGGTCACAGACATATTGAATGGACTGACGAGTCGCTCACAGAAAGTGGACAGGTAAATTTAATTTAATCAGCTAATCCTTGTGAAAAAGTACATATTCACATATTTTTAAATGTGTTATTTAATTTAATATTAAATTACAAGTAGATTAATTCACAATACACATGGTTTCAAAGCACCTTTACAGAAATATATATTGTAAATATAAATATATTTATAAGTCCACATTACAATTTAGAGTGATCTGTTATCAGAGGGTAACTAAGTTATGTATTTCAGAAATGTAAATATATAAAGCACAGTTAGCTAATAATGTACTAATTTAAACAATGTATTAATTTAAAGAAACCGAAAATTCTCGGGCCAGCAGCATTTGTCCAAATTTCAATCTTAACCATTGTATTTCATCAGAAACGATCTGAAAACAGGGCTTTAAGTGTAAAATACCGAACTTGTCCTTTAAGGCAGAAACAATGAGCTCATTGAAGTAATGAATACTTGTTTGTTTTGTAACAAATGATTATGACATATAGAAAATTGCATTGGTGGATGTTGAATCAGAGTTTGCGTTCTGAGATTACAGTGATTTTTGACCCCAAAACGGTCAACTAAAATATACTTTGATATCATGTCTATTATTGAAACCTGTATTTCATGTATTTAAATGGTAACACTTTACAATAAGGTCTCATTTGTTAACATAAGTTAATGCATTAACTAACATGAACTAACAATACATTTGTTACAGTATTTAATAATCTTTGTTAATTTTAGTTAATAAAAATCCAGCTGTTCATTATTTGCTCATGTTAGTTCACAGTGCATTAACTAATGTTAACAAATACAACCTTTGATTTTAACAATGTATTATTAAATGCTGAAATTAACATTAACTAAGATTAATAAATATTGTAGAAGTATTGTTCATGCTTAGTTCATGTTAACTAAAGTAGTTAACTAATGTTAAAATTAAACCTTATTGTAAAGTGTTACCATTTAAATATATTTGTAATTACACATTTGTAATGATGACGTTGCAATTTAGTTCATTTAAAATATATTAACTTTAAATGTATGTGTTAAAAAAATCGATCTATCTGTCTGTTTCTATCTATCTATATGTCTGTCTATCTGTTTCTATCTATCTATATGTCTGTCTATCTATCTATCTATCTATCTATCTATCTATCTATCTGTCTGTCTATCTGTTTCTATCTATCTGTCTGTCTATCTATCTATCTGTCTGTCTATCTGTTTCTATCTATCTATATGTCTGTCTATCTATCTATCTATCTATATGTCTGTCTATCTGTTTCTATCTATCTATATGTCTGTCTATCTATCTATCTATCTATCTATCTGTCTGTCTATCTATCTATATGTCTGTCTATCTATATATCTGTCTGTCTGTCTGTCTATCTATCTATCTATCTATCTATCTACCTGTCTATCTATCTACCTGTCTGTCTGTCTGTCTATCTATCTACCTACCTATCTGTCTGTCTATACCTGTCTGTCTGTCTATCTATCTATCTATCTGTCTGTCTGTCTGTGTCTGTCTATTTATGTCTATCTATCTACCTATCTGTTTGTCTGTCTGTCTGTCTATCTATCTATCTATCTATCTATCTATCTATCTATCTATCTATCTATCTATCTATCTATCTATCTATCTATCTATCTGTCTGTCTGTCTGTCTGTCTGTCTGTCTGTCTATCTATCTATCTACACATACACACACAAATGAGATCAGTGGGCGCCAAACCCAAACCTCCATGTTAATGTAGTCCATTGAGAACAGATGCTTCTGCATGTGGGTTAATTGGTCGAGGCGCAGAGTCGCTGGCTGCGTCTCAAATCACATACTCTCTTGAGTAGGTGCTTATTTTGAATAAGTAATTACTTCACGACCACCAAAAAGTATGTTCTACTGTATAGTATGAGTGTGTGTAGTATGAATGTAATCCAGACGCACTACCTCCTCCATGTTGTCATTATCATGTGACCAGTGTCAGTTGTGTCGCTTCACTGCCATTCACAAACCCTCTCCTGTGGCCTCATGGGACAGTAAAGTGTCCATCATAAGCACACTTCAGAATCTCACTGGAAGTAGTTGATCATCCGGGGACTTTTTTTCTCTTTTATGAGTACTGTGAATTCGGACATACTTCTTTTGTCACACAATGTTTTTTGCCTGCTATATAGTAGGGAAGTACGTGATTTGGGATGCAGCCAATGTCTTCACTGAAGTGCTTTTAGAAAAACTAATAAAGATCAAGCACACTCTCATTGTAAAGGTCCATCAAATGTCACGCATGTTATGCTAGAAAAATTGCATTTCAGTCTGTTCAGAGACAGACGAGGTCTATTTTAACATAAAATGCAAAGCAATCATATGATAGCGGCACTGTAAATGAATACCTGTGTATGGAGTTCATATTAACTTGTCAGCTGCTCCACGAAGTCCGACAGAAGAGCACGAGTACTGCAGGCGATGCTATTACTGCCGGAAAAGTGTCTCAAGAAATGGCGACTTAAACATGACTGAAAGTGGAAGAAAGAGTGCCAAGACTGGGTAATTGTGCATCAAAGACTTTAAAAGAAAAGTATTTTTCCTGCATATGATCACCTTTCTCGTTCATACACATTTCCAAATCGGATTATTTGTGTTAAAGGATTAGTTCACTTCAGAATAAAAATGTCCTAATAATTTACTCTCCTCCACGTCATCCAAGATGTTCATGTCTTTCTTTCTTCAATCGAAAAGAAATTACGTTTTTTGAGGAAAATATTCCAGGATTTTTCTCCATATAGTGACTTCAATGGGGTCCAGTGGTTTGAAGGTTCAAATGTCAGTTTCAGTGCAGCTTCAAAGTCTCTACACGATCCCAGCCGATTAAAAAGTATATACTGTATATTTTGACCGATGGTTTGTCTACATAAGATTCTTATTCCTCGGCTGGGATCGTGTAGCGACTTTGAAGCTGCACTGAAACTGACATTTGACCCCATTGAAGTCACTATATGGAGAAAAATCCTGGAATATTTTCCTCAAAAAACTTAATTTCTTTTCGACTGAAGAAAGAAAGACATGGACATCTTGGATGACGTGGGGAGAGTGAATTATCAGGAAATTTTAATTCTGAAGCGAACTAATCCTTTAATTGTTTGAATATTGTTGGCAACACTTGAGGATCTTGAGCCGTACAGTGACACATATACAGTCGCTAAAATCAGCCACTCTCCACACACACCAACACATACATATGATGGGCCGAAACACTGCGCTGCGTGTTGTCGTGTGTGTTTGTGGACATATGGACACTATGCAGTGTTTTCCCAGTGAGGGATGGTGGAATTTGCATGGTAAATTGTAAGTGGCAAAACAAATAATAACGAAAGGCATAAAATCTCACAAACACTGAATTGATCAAACAATTACAAACCATCTGGCTTGTTAAACTCAATCTGCCGGCCAAGTTCTCACACCAGCTCAATCTGCAGTTACTGACGCAAGACATCTCTGCATCTGGGGAACAACTACACACAGGTGAGTGAGGATGAGAATGGGTTGTGCCAAACACACACACACACACACACACACACACACACACACACACACACACACACACACACACACACACACACACACACACACACACACACACACACGTACGTAAGAAAAAGGTAGAAACTCTCCACTGTAAGAAGACGAGGCAAATACTGCATTGTAAATGTGTGGGCAAGTGGTCACTACAGTTATTTGTTATGAAATACAGTAGATTTAGACTCATTAATGATGTTTAAGTCTATGCAAATAATAACATGTAATGTATCAGACCACAACATACTGTGATGACTCAAATCTGAAGTACACACTGATTGTCCAGTTCTGAGCCAATCAGGCTAATCATGAAAACATTCATTATACATGTTTACCACATGTGAAGTGAATATACAAAAGCTAGGTGAAAGTTATAGTTCAGTAAAACTGCCCTCAGTTCCAACCACTACAGAGACCAATGCAAATACCACTCAAGTAATAATTATTAACTCTATGTACTTACTATAGGGTTATGGTTACGGTTAACCTTACCCACTTTTATCAATGTTTCTTAACACGCTAAAGTACACTTTTGAAAAGTGCACTTTGTAATAATGACACAATTGGCTAACAATGATGTCAATTATTTTCTCACTGTTTGTTATATAAGAACTTAGAGATTCTTTTTTTTGGGGGGGGGGGGGGGGGGGGGGTTGTTTTTATTTTGTTTATACATTTTTTATATATTTTATTATTATTATTATTTTTTTTTTCTCTGTTCAGGGTGGGTTGTGGGAAAGGGGGAAAATTGTAAAAACAAGGAGTATTGTTAACTCTTTCTGTATGTGATACGTCACTTTGTTCTTCCTTCAATAAAAAAAAAACATATATAAATAATCTTTTGTTGTTTACACTTATTTTGATGTGTTGACTGCAGCACATGTAAAGTACTTGATAATAATTGTAATTGTAGTGTTATTCAATATTACATTTACAGTAAATATACTAATAAATTGCAACTTCGACATTACATTACATTAAGCTTTAATGGAAAAGACATTGGTCTATTTAAGCTTGTCTGGCATGTACACTTTAACCATATTTCAATGACATTAAAAGTTGTTAAATGACATATGCAAATGTACTTGAGTCCTATTTAAGTGGGTCAACAACACTCTAAAGTTCAGTTAATTGCATTTAATATAAATGTAACCTTAAATACTATTTCATTTAAATTGCAATTAACATCAACTGTCCAAAAACATTACCCTTAAGTAAAATATATATAATATATTATATATCATATATTATATCTGTTTTAAAATAATGCTAAAATATACTTTTTCTCAAGGGTAATGCAAACTATGCACACACACACATCAGTGTACGTACCGCTTTAATAAATGATAAATAGTAGATTGAATACCATTCCTCACAGAACCAGTGTCTCGAACTCTTCTCCAATTTGTCAAGGGCAAAATGATGAAAACAACAAAGGCAAAAATTAGACAGGTAATGATTGACACCTTCAGACAGATGATGGCAAAATGACATATGAAGATCGTTCAGATATGTTTCTATTCATAAAAGGACAGAAGAGAGAAACACAGAAGGTTATGAGAGCAAATTGCAGCAGACACATTTAAGTGTTAAACGAACAGTGATCTGAATAGCAAGTGTGTGTGTGTGTGTGTGTGTGTGTGTGTGTGTGTGTGTGTGTGTGAGGTGCAGCTGTGGTGTTGTAATAGGTGGTGTAATTGTATGATGACAGTGTGTCTGTGTGTTCTGTGCTCTCCTGGGTATTGTGATCATCTTTGACAGTTGATGCTGCTCCTTCGGGAAACAGCTTCATCTTAGAGATGCGCTTTCTTCCCTCCACACACACACACACACACACACACACACACACACACACACACACACACACACACACACACACGCTCTGTCACCAACTGAGCAATGCATTCGCACACAATGAAGATTTCAAGCAGAGTGTGATCTTCTAACATCAGCATTACTGCAAAAGAGGAGTCTAATGCAAACATGCTGTCACGGAGGAACGCCACAGGCACAAAATGCAGCTTTTTAGAAAGTCTTCATCTCAATGTACATCATTTTTCCAAAGTACTATTCATGTCTTTCTGTGAAAAACCTTTAACGAGGAGGAAATTACCGAGTACACCTACACAAGGCTGTAATTAGCCATTTTCTGCTGACCTTCAACTTCATAAATTCAACCCAAACATTTAACATAACATAACAGGGTTGAATGGCAGTTGCCGGGAGAGAGAGAGAGAGAGAGGGAGAGAGGGAGAGAGAGAGAGAGAGAGAGAGAGAGAGAGAGAGAGAGAGAGAGAGAGAGAGAGAGAGAGAGAGAGAGAGAGTGAGAGATAGAGTGAGAGAGAGAGAGAGATTTGTTTGTTTTGAGAGAGAAATGTCATTATTTTTTCAATGATATTTATTATAGGCACAGTGAAACGGAGATACTGATTAAATGGCATGATGCACATTTGTTGTCCGCACCTATTAATTTATTACAAAAATAAAAACATTAAAAATACACTTCATACACAAAACAATGACTTGAATACTATATGATTTAATTTTTGAACAAAAGTTATCAGAGAGATACAACTGAACGTCCTGATATCATAATGAAGAATAAAGCCTCATTAATTTTTTATTTTTTTTTATTCATTAAGTATTTGGCATAGACTCACTTTTGTCAAAGTCATGTGTCAAACATCTGATCATTTTACTCTTTAATGACAAGGTTAGTTCAAGATAAAATCTCACGTGGTGTGACTCCCCAAAAACATCATGATTTCTATTTATTGATTTACTTATTTTTTGAAAGAAATGAATACATTTATTCAGCAACATTAACTTGATAATGTGAAAAGTGAAAGTTAAAGACATCATGTTACAAAAGAATTCTGTTTCAATGCTGTTTTCTTAACTTTCTATTTATCAAAGAATCCTGAACAAACTGTATCAAGATTTTAACAAAAAAAAATTACTGTTTTCAACATTGATAATAATCAGAAATCAGTTTCTTGAGCAGCAAATCATCATATTATAATGATTTCTGAAGGATCATGTGACACTGAAGACTGGAGTAATGATACTGAAAATTCAGCTTCAATCACAAAAATACATTTTAACAGTATATTCACATAAAACAGCTATTACAAATTGTAATAATATTTCACAATATTATTGTTTTACTGTATTTTTTTATCAAATAATTGTAGCCTTAGTGAGCATAAGAGGCTTCTTTCAGAAACAGAGAAAATCTTGTGTTTCATAAGGGTTTAGGGAAAATATATTAAATAGTTAGACCGGTAACACTTTACAATAATGTGGTTCATTAGTTAACATTAGTTAACTACCTTAGTTAACATGAACTAAGTATGAACAATACTCCTACAGCATTTACTAATCTTAGTTAATATTAATTTCAACATTTACTAATACGTCATTAAAATCAAAGGTTGTATTTGTTAACATTAGTTAATGAACTAACATGAACAAACAATGAACAGCTGGATTTTTATTAATAACTTTAACAAAGAATAATAAAACACTGTAAAAAATGTATTGATCATTGTTAGTTCATGTTAGTTAATACATTAACTAATGTTAGTAAATTATCCTTATTGTAAAGTGTTACCGTTAGACCATGGTATTTTTATTGTCAACAAAGTGAAACTTTTCCTGAAAATGTAAGTTTTTCAAAACCATATTAAACCAATATATGAGCAACCATGAAACCTGACATTACAAATACTGTAACATCCTCAAACAGAGTCAAAGCAACTTAATAAAATGTATCTGCAACGTACAACAAGCGAACAGCAGCGCGAATAATAACCAAACTACGGCTCGTTCTGCTGGAGGATGAAAGTGCATTGTGCAGTTTTTCTCAGACTATATGTCATAAAACATGCGGTGTGCGGCTCGACATCCACTCCCATATCTGTGTATTACCACAGAAAGACTTTAAATGCTTTCTGCGCTCACGCGACGGGACACAATGCTACAAAACGAGAGAGAGGCCCAAATCTGATCGGATCTATTGAGAGAGGTTATTGAGAAGTGTCTGAGGAGGTGCTCATGCATATGTATGGGGACGGGAGGATTTGCAAGTGAATGCGAAGGTGTGTGGATTAGCGGAGGAGGCCTGTACGCCAGTGTCCTGCTGTGGGTGTGCACTTTATCTGATCTCTCTCTGGGAGAGACACACACACTACAGCCTTATCTTTACCCACACTCTCAGAGTTTACAATTTCTCGCTTCACTGGAGCTTGAGCAGGGCTTGTTAGAGCAACAAAGAGAGAGAGAGAGAGAAAGAGGTGTATGGCGAGCACAAAGCGGCACTCATCTCTCTCTGGACAGAGCGTTTCCGTTCCTGATAACGGCGAGGAATACGCCGCAATACTGACAGATCTCACAGAACTACACCGACCCGCTGGCTAATGATAGCAACCGGGCGGCCACATAATATCTGGGAAAATCTGTTAGCATTCCTTTGCTTGGATTGCACAGGAAGAGTGTGATTTAAAACACACCATCTTTGCTTGTTGACGCTCAGTCGTAGGAAACGACTCTTTTGAACCAATCGCCTGAGCTGTAAATGTCATGTGACTAATCACTCTTGAGCTGCAGGAAAATGACATCATTGCAACACCGATTGGCTGATGAGGCTCAAACCCTTTGGATCAATGTCACTCCAGCTTTTTAGAAATGTCTAAGTTTGTCCAACTCACTTTTTGGGCATTAATCCCAACAACAGTAATCATTTTATAAAAAAAATGACATCATTATATTAGTTTTGCTTGGCTGCAGTGCAAATAAATAAATAAATAAATAAAATAAAATAAATTGGGCCATGTAAAGGTCTTTTTTATTTAAAGGAATTTATATATATGTGGAAATATTGTATTTAAAAATAATATGCTCATACTTCTCATCACAAATGATACAGGCTATTTTCAATTAAAAATTGTCAAATTTTACAAAGAAAGTATAGTTTGCATCACCCCTAGACAGCAACATGGTTTGGCCCAGATCCGGCCCACATCTGGTATTCATGGACTCCACATGTGCCCGATGTGGCCCGGATCTGGGACAACAGTATGTTGCTGTCTAGGCTGGATATTACTCAATCGTTCATTTTTTTTAATCACTAAACAGCTGTAAAATATGAAATGCTACATCTTACCTTGCACTCTTTCACAGTTAAAGGGATACTTCACCGTTTTTTCATATTAAACTATGTTATTCCCTTAACTAAAATGAGTTGATACATACCTCTCTCGTCTCAGTGCGTGCACTAAATCGCTCTGTCTTGCGGCGAAACTTTGTTAGCACTTAGCTTAGTCCAGTTCATTCAATATGGGCCAAGCAGAGAAGCTACCAAACATCTCCACGTTTTCCCTATTTAAATACAGTTACTCGCGTAGTGTAACTCGACCTAGGACGGTGACACAAAACAAAACGTTGCCCTTTTCTAAGAGTGTAAAATGGATAACTATATTGTATGGCGGAATACCATAGCAAGTGCTTGGAAGCACTTCGACTTGGCGCAGTAATATCTTCACTCGTGAAAAATCCTCTCACCGGCCCCCGCTCCCTCTAGTGAAGATATTACTGCGCCGAAGTCGAAGTGCTTCCAAGCACTTGCTATGGTATTCCGCCATACAATATAGTTATCCATTTTACACTCTTAGAAAAGGGCAACGTTTTGTTTTGTGTCACCGTCCTAGGTCGAGTTACACTACGCGAGTAACTGTATTTAAATAGGGAAAACGTGGAGATGTTTGGTAGCTTCTCTGCTTGGCCCATATTGAATGAACTGGACTAAGCTAAGTGCTAACAAAGTTTCGCCGCAAGACAAAGCGATTGAGTGCACGCACTGAGACGAGAGAGGTATGTATCAACTCGTCTTAGTTAAGGGAATAACAGAGTTTAATATGAAAAAACGGTGAAGTAACCCTTTAAAACTAAAGCATGGGATTCAGTCTCAGCTTCTGTGAACAGTAAAGCCCATCTTCTTTGATTTGATTGGCCAACGCAATCTTTTTGACAAAGGGCTGAAGTGATGATGTATTTTTGAAGTTTGTATCACCCTTGCTTTTGGATTTTTTTGCAGAAAATAATCTCTGTGACCACCAAAAGTTTTTTCCTCAAAATATTCTTACACAACTTTTTTGAATTTTGAGGCGTAAATACAATCGCTAGAAGTAAAAATCTAAACGTAGGCTATAAACGAACTACACCAAGATCACATGACTTCAACATCACCACCATTAAGATTCTGACAACTCTTTTAGCCTTTATTAAAAAAAAAAAAAATGTCCCTGAAAGTTTTAGTTAGAATAGTTTGCAATGAACACAATGAGGTTGCAAAAATGGACTAGATGAGTTTATCTATTCAATGACGTTTAGTGCATCCAAATTTAGCTACTTGTTAGCATCCGCCTTTTCCAAGACAAGCAAAAGTTTTAAAATCGCAAGATGTGCTTATGTCGTAGGATAAACATGAAAACGTCTTGAGCTTGTGTTAACCACAGACCGTATTTCAGACATTCAACCAAAAAAACACTGGATTCAGGACGATGAAACCAGAAGTGCTAAAATGCTGACTAAATGCTAACGTTTCTGGGTTTTTGTCTACAAAAATGATGTTATCCATGGGCTGTTAGACTGTGAGGCAAACCACCCTAAAATTGTTGCTTTTTAAACTGGTTGCTTCGGGAGCCAAATGATCTTTTCAGCAAATCATTTATGATGATCGTGTGTGGAAATAGTTAATATTCATAAGCACAGCTGATATATATTATAATATGTACCACAACTTTTCAGATCATTCCTACACCTTGATGTTAATAACTATTTGGGCCCTATTTTGACGATGTAAGCGCATGGTCTAAAGCGCACCGCAAGTGCACAATTCACTTTTGCTTGTTTAACAACGGGAAAAATGGTTCGGCGCACTCGGCCCATGGTCTAAAAGGGTTGTCCCTATTCTCTCAATGAGTAATGGGTGTGTTTTGGCCGTAATGTGAAATAAACCAACCAGAATGTAATTTCCTATTCCCTTTAAAAGCCAGTTGCGCTCACGCCATGGCGGATTCGCTATTTACATGACGGAATTTGCAGGTGGAAAGACTTGAACGCATTTCTAGCGAGGACACAGATCAGCTTGTTCGCGAGGTTAAAGCGCAGAACATCTACAGTGGGACAAAGTGTAGCACGTTGTGGACCCGCCTATAGGCTCATATTACCAACACGCTCTTTAAATAACAAAGAAAAAATACTGCGCCATTGACCTTAGACCAGGTTTCAGTTGGTCAATGGCTCAGTCTATTTCAGTTCCTCAAAATAGCAACGCACCAACAATGCGCCAGAACACACACCTGGTTTTCAGACCAGCCGCCCATGGGCGCACAAATGGGCGCAAATGCATTTGCTATTTAAACAACGTGGCGCAGGACGTGAAAATGATAATTGCGTTGGGCTGAAACTAGCAAAAAACACTTGTGTCGCGCCGGGCTCTGCATTGCACCAGTGTATGATACGGCCCTTTATATGTTGATTGCAAACAAAATACAGAACAGCTTCTGAATAGATCAATTTTCTTTCTGCTCTCATAATGTTTAGCGAGGGCTAAATGGATTACGCTAACATGGAGACATGAGATTTCAGTCAGACATGAAAACACTTTTCCGGTGCTCTGAGGTCAGAAAGGTCAGAAAGGTGACCCTCTCGCCAGATCTAAAAGCCTGCTTGAAAAGATCAGATCAAAGGTCATATTGCCACTGAATCAGCAGAAGATTGACCGAAAGGAGACGCGAAAACAGCAACATCATCTGGGTGCTGATTGAAAAATCATGACGTCAAGTGGATGAGCAATTCCCAATAATTCCCTGACCATCTGACGCCAAGAAGCATCCATGGTGTAAACGCAGCAGCAGAAGGTTCGAGTTCGAGTTCTGAGCTGGTGAGGTAGGCAGAAATGTAGGAGGCTGTCTAAGATTGAGACATTCTCCCACTGTGAGTAAATAGTGACTGGGCCAATTTCATCAGACACAGAAATGCTCCCGGTGACAGCGCCTGCATTGTTTTCCTCCCAACTGCATGCTGCGAAATTCTATTTTCAGTTTTTCTTGCCGCAGTAATTATCTGCATTGTTGGCGAGCATAAAGAGAATAAAGGGCATGAATGTGTCCCGGTCAATCGGATTCTGTCAGTTCAGGCTGAATTGGGTACACACATGCGCGGCGCTTGCCAGATCGTAATAACGAAGCTGTTTGCATGGAGCGATTTCCCCTACGCAGCTCATCAGCGACAGAGAGAGTCTGTCAGAGCGTTCTCAGACTGACACGGCTTCCGCATCTGTGTCTGTTATTAGCCCGTCTCTTAAGACAAGCTCAATTATCTGACACTGCCCGTAATTTTCACCCCCTCTCCGGCACAATGTAAAGTTCCTCTGCTTTATTTCTCAAGCTGTTCATTTGGAGGAGAAAAACAAGGAGAGAGACGAGAGTGGGCGGAGGAGAAGACTTGACGAGATAAACTGAGGGAGGGGGGGGAAAACAAGATGAGTCAAAAACTAATTTGATGCTTACTTTACAAGAATAAAGAGTTTCGGAAGACGCTTTATCAAATATATGTGGAGGATATCTGAATGATAACATGATTGATGTGTATCAGATAAAACAAAGACTTTGCCGCTCTGATTTCTATGGGCCAATGTGGTTTTAAAATGTGCGGTTAAAATGTATTTTTGTTTTGTGTTGATTGTAGGTGCGTCATTCTTCTTTTTTTGAAGTACCTCAGAATAATTATTTAGTACAATGGTATATTTCAAAGTACTATTATAAAGGATCCACAGTGTAATTACTTGTATATATGTTTATTAATATTCGATTTTTGGACTTGGTACTACAGAACATTTTTTTAAAATCCATCCATCATTTTGTAGGACTATTTAAATAAACTAGTGAAGGCAAAAATGTACTAAATATGGTGGGATAACTTAAAAGAAATGCTGACAAGTTACAGGACCTAATCTATACAATTTAACTTTAAAGGTAGGGTAGGCAATTTCGGAGAGGCTAGCAATAGCGAGCTAGCATTGAAAGCATGAGATTCTTCAAAACACATGAACACACACAGCAGAGTCTGCAAAGCACGATACGAGAGTTAAAACTACCTCATGTCCCAAAGCAGTTAACATTACAATAATAATGAACATAAACCACTTAAAGAGCTCTGACCGGGAACCACCTGACTGCTGCAGAGTCATTTCACCGTTGATAGTGCTGATATAGAAACGCATAAATCCTAGTCCGAGGACGTGAATGGGTTTCCATCTCGTAATTACGGTTATGAAATGGCGTGAACGCAGCATTAAGCTAATTTCTTTTGGTTCAGGAGGAACCGTAAAGGCGGATTCTGTTTGTTTGTGGCTCTCAGTGACTGACGTTTGTCTAACTCTGCATAGCATGATACGCGCTGATAACATGTGATGTCAAATGTGAAGCAGGGGGTGTGGAAATACATATGTTGACTGTCAGGTAGGACATCGTTTCATTGCATTCAGACCGAATGCAATGCTTGGATGAATATTTTTTTGGTCCAGAGATTTACACAGAAAATACATGTACATGTTTTAATATGTAGACCATTGATATTATTGATTGCTAATCGGATGTTAAGAGAGTTTCAACCAGAATAACAAAAAGTGTTTATTAAACAAATTGCCAA
Organism: Leuciscus leuciscus; assembly: GCF_965113295.1. Lineage (NCBI taxonomy): Eukaryota > Metazoa > Chordata > Actinopteri > Cypriniformes > Leuciscidae > Leuciscus > Leuciscus leuciscus. Next base: position 10,415,250 of record NC_138731.1, on the reverse strand, counting down.
CCCTACCTTTAAAATCTTGATGTTGATCCATGAAAAAATTATGCGTCAACCACCAAAACAACTTTTTGTTCACGCCTTTTTTGCTATGACATGATACCATGGATGGGCATGATATATGGTAATACCATGGTTTTTAATTTTCTAAATTCATTTGTCACGCTGCATGTCCATTTCAATGAACTAATGAAGAACAAAAAACATTCATACCAATAACAGACCCTAAAATATACTGATACATGGACAAATTATGCATCAATATTGTAGTATTATTATAAATAAGGATCCACTGAGTTATTACCTCTCTTTATCACATTGCCCTGGTTGGACAGTGCCATGATGGTATGAGTACTTGCCATGGTAGAAGAAAAATCATACAGCATCATGGTTAAAAAAGCATTAGAGCATTAAAAAAATGCCACGATTTTATCATCGGACACCATCCCTGTACAATAGAGCAGCAACACTTTTTGTAAGGGCTACTCATTTTAAACCTGTTAGACAACAGTATCTGCTATTATTATCCTTTTCTCTTAAAAAACTGCTAAGAAAAACAAGCATTCACAAAACTTTAAATCAAAAACGTTAACCTCCACTCTTGACATGCAATTGAATCTGTGCTTGAAAGGTCCTAACAGAAGGCAAGGCCCGAGAATATCCTGACAGCTTCACCTCACACCAAAGCGACACCTGCTAATGCGGCTCTGCTCGGCTGCTAGTTGCTGTGGGAACCGGCGGAAAGCAGCGGTAATGATGGCAGGCCTAACGCGGTTTAAGAGCAGTAACGCGTGTAAGAGAGGGCAATCATCTTGATCCCACTTCTCCCACGGGAACACGCTAATGTGCTAAGGAACGCGTGCTAATGCGCTATAGTCTGTCTGCTGAGCGGCAAGCGACTGTCAACAGTGAAATCTCGCCCATTTAGCGCCTGGCCTAATGTGAGAGATAAGCCGACAACAGCAGGAGGGAGTAGACGCAACATCTCGGAGAAAATAGATTCAGTCGATCTCGGGGGTTGCGTGTGCTTGAGACTAGGGAATTGTGTGCGAGACGGGGCTTTCAGAAGAAAAGTGTTCCTTCATGTAAAACACCTATTCTACCATCCACTTACTCGCTGGCATTTTCAGCGGCGCGCGAGCGCTAGCGGACCTTCGTTTGGGGTCAGTCCCTTAAAGAGGCCTGTTCATGTAATCACAGGTACTCTCCAGACGCACGTCTCAAAAGAAAGATGTTTTTTGAAGTTTCCTTGTTCTTTGTGTGTCCTGACGGATGAAATACAACGACCTTGGGAGCCGAATGAATCTGTGCGTGTCTGTCGTAGCGCCACCCATGTGTTGAGTCTCCTGTACAAATGGTATGGAGATTGTTCTGGCCCGTGTTAGCGGCTGATGGTGTTTCGGGAGCGCCGAGGAGGCCATGCACTTTTTTCACCGTGTTTTCCTTTCGGTGGATGGACGACTGTAATCAAAGAGAGAAAGACTTCTGTCCAGATTACAGTCTTCAATCAGTCAGCCTGGTGGGAAATGATATGTACATCATTCTCCGTATGGATAGCACTGCCTCTCACACGTTACCTGTGTCAACCTTGCCAAAGACATGATGGGAGAGATGAAGAGCCATCGGCCTCCTGCCAATCCAAAGGGAAGGGGTTAGTTTTCACTTCTCTCAATGAGTTTTCCCGACAACTGTCAGCACTGGGACCCCGTCCTGACCTCCTTCGATTCAGACGCCGACACCATTTGATGTACATTTCCACAAAACATTTCGGTGAAAGGCTATGCGTGGCAATTTCTCCGTGAGAGGGCACAGCACAACTTACGCTTTCAGAGGGACTAAATGGAAATATGGAAAATAACTACATACATGAGCAGCACATGTTAGGAAACATACTGATGTTGTGTCATGATCTGACTGTTAATAGAGTGCGACAGTCATAAAAACTCAATTTCTCCCTAGAGAAATTGATTTTTAACGATAACTTATTAACCTTTAAAGACAGGCCTACTGTGAGCGACGAGGATATTAATCGATGGTATTTGCTTCTTCTGAAGATGTCAGCCCGCATCATTTCAGCTTATTCTTAAAATAATTGAGTTTAACAGCAGAATTCCTGGTGAAAAACTACATTACCCATGATGCTGCAGAAAATGACACCAATCAGAGAGTCGGAAAAATAGCTTTTTAGCTCCGCCTACTCCAATGAAGCGCTGCGAATGATGTAATCGTGTCGATCTCTCCATGCTCTCAAAATACTAAAATGTTTACATATATATATGCATATTTTTCAATTATCTTAAAATATATAGTTTTTATACATATAATCAAAGTAGATTTATGTTTTCCGTTGTTTTTAATTTGATTATGCTGTTCGCATTGCTTCATGGGATTGTAGTTCTTTTGTAAATCAAAGAACTACAAAAAGTAACTACCATCCAAAAAATTTAAAAGATTGTAAATCAAAGTTTGTAGTGTTGTGATTCACCTCATTGTTGATTGTCTTGGTTCATGGCTAATAACTCTTTAACTACGACTTTCTCAAAATCCCTATGGGAAAAAATGAATGGAAAAAAATACTTCCGGAACCAGCGCCGCTGAAATCATGAGTGGTTATGAGTGGCTTTGGTGGTTGTCAAGGTGTGGCTATGCAGTTGCTAAGGTGTTTCTGAATGTTTTTTTTAGAAAGCTGTTGGGTCTGTGTTGTTTTTGGTTGTTAAGTGGTTTTAATGTTAGTCTGGAAATGTTTACCTCCATTTTATGGTCTGCTAGACAAAAATAAAAGTTCTGATCACTTAGAAAAGTAATAGCACACCTCTAATCATCAAGCTCCACAATTTGAGATATTCACGTCCTTAGCACAAACCGTTACACAACGAAGTTTAATACTTGGAGTTAGAGGTTTGTTGTACCCTAAGATCAATAATAATAGTGATCAACTTATTAATGCAACAACAAAAAAGAGTGCAAAAGACAAATTTCTGATTCTGATCCGGCATGTATATGCAACAACAAACAGAACACAATCTTACAAAACAAAGACTCAAGACTCAAGGCAAAGTATCGCTTAAACAACCCTTAAACAAACAATGATGACAAAGAATAAACTATTTAAATTTTCCTCCCTGGAAGAGTAGGGACATACAAAACCTGTAATTTCCTCTGAAACAAGAAAGCACCTAATTAGACCCTGTGAACAGAAACACACCTCTCGGCCAGAGCAAAACACATCAAGCAATTGCAGCCCGGGGTGTTTGTGTTTCTCCCTCCGTTTAAAATCCAGCATCTCTCAATCTCGCGCCGTCCCAAACACCTCAGTTTAATGCAGATTACAAATAATGGCAGGAAACTTTCAGGCAGAGACAATCCAGAGCAAAGCATTCTGGGACTGCAGGGGCATCGTTTGCATAATACCCACCTTGCCTTGGCTTATACAGTTTCACCACCACCTTGAGACCACACACACACACACACATACACACACACCCTTGAGCCCTGTTGGCACCATAGAGGGAGGTCACACAATTGTCTCTGCTAGGAAAAAAAAGAAGGGAAAAAAAAATCACTGACCTACTGCAAAATTGGCCATATTCAGCTGGGGAATATCAGGTTATTGAGTCGGTCCATGCTGAGTCTACTAGCCTGCGGGAAACGATCAGCTTGAGCGTACGGTTGCAGTTCTGCAGTTGATCAAGGACACACACGTGTGCGGTGAATGCAGAGAGATCTCGCTCACTAAAGACACTTAGAGGAGAAACAACTCTCAAACTCTCAGAGAAGCTTGACTCCGTCATCCAAAGTAACACAATGTCACTATATTCAAATCAGACAAACACAATACGGTGTAGATAGATTTAGGGAAACCCTTGTGAAAAGGGTTTAGCAAATAATTAAAGAGAACGTATTACAGAAATATATACTTTAAATGAATACATAATGTAAAAAAAAATTAAGATCAATAAGTTATATGTTTTAACATTGCTTTAACTCATCAAAATGAGTTAAGCAATTTTCAACTGTTTTAAGTTACAAGATCCAACTCATTTTTTTTAAGTTGGTTTAATGTAATTTAATATGAAATGACTTAAACATCCAAGTTAATTGTACTTAAAATTTTAAGGCAACTATTTAAGTGAATGTAACGGTTTTGGAAACTTAATTGCAATGAAACTGCATTATAATTTAAATATATGAAATGCCATCACATGACCTTTAGACTGTTTTTCGATATCTTGATACGCAATTTCAAAATCACTTCTAATATGATAAAGTGTACTGTCGAATACTGACAAGCACTTATGGTAAACTAAAATATACTTCAAAGCCATTTCAAATCCAACTTGTATGTGATGTACTTAAATATAGTTGTAATCACACATCTGTACTGATGAAATTGCAATTTAGTATTTTTAAAATATATTAACTTGTAATATTGTAATATGTAATTTTGAATAACAGACTATAGACAAGTGCTTAACGTGCTTTGGTATGTCAGTCAACAGACAAATAAGTGTACTTCTTTAAAGCATGACTATTATTAAAACAATACTTTAAAGTAAAACCTTTAATTTGACATTATTACAAAATGAAGCTTTTATAAGTCTACTTAAGTGCTAACAGTCATGAAAGTGCACTGTCTTTACACTTAAATGGTCTTATATTTCATTAATATTATCCACTAGATAAAAACAACTTTTGATTTGCAGTACACAACATAAGTGCACATTCAGGCACACTTCGTTTCACATCATGCAGAAAATGACTTTAATAAAGGCGTCTATATTGGCATGAATGATCTGTCTGTCGTTAATGAGGGTCCGTTTCAGATTTTTATGAAGATGATGTTGAAATATGAAATTACGGTGGGTCATAGCCAGAAATATGTGGTTACAAATGTGTGATTTATATCGCTATCTAATAACTATTTTAATGTAACTATTTTATTGTGTCACTTTTTTTTTTTTTTTTACAGCATTTATTAACTTTATTAACGGTAGATAAAAATACAACTGTTTATTGTTAGTTCATGTTACCTTAGGTCTATTATATAATATATTACCAGATGCAACTTTTGACTTTAATAATGTATTAGTAAATGCTGAAATGAACATTAACTAAGATTAATAAATGCTTTAGAAGTACTTCACATTGTTAGTTAATGCTAATGTGGTTAATAATGCTAACAAATGGAACTTTGTTGTATTGTTACCAACATTTTATTCAGTCCAAATGAACATGACTGAGAAAAGAAGAGTAAGTGCAACAAAAGACACACCAACAAACCATAATTTGATACTTGCTATTGTATTAAACAAAAATATGTTGAGCAATTAAGATTTGTGGTCCATTTTCCCAGAAGAATTAGACCATATCCACTAAAAAGTTAGATTGGGAAACTTTTAGAAGTAATATAAAACACCAATTTCGTTGTATTGTGTTGTTTCTCACACATATGCGTTTATGCTAGTGCAGTTTAACTTTACTTCCCTGTATTTATTTATATATATCACCAATATAAGCTATGAGTAATATGAAGTTAAACGGCAGGTTTTTAGATACATCACACCAGGATGTGTTCATATCCGTGCATATGGCAGGGATTCTCACGTGTGAATATACATTAGGCCTCCATATCAACACATTTAGCAGAGCTGAGAGACACCATGGGTAAAAACGCATGTGAATAGCACAAAGTGGCTGAATGAAACACAGAGCACATGGCACATGAATGCAGCTCTCAGATCGATTCTTAAGACCTTCCTCGCAAAGTTGTTGCTCTTTCAATCTCATTGAATAGTGGCCATTTTGGGAAATTACTGCCTCATATTTAACCACCTCAAAAGCGACAGAAAGGAAGAGAGAGCGTGCGAGAGAGAGAAGCAGTTAGACTAAATGGGAGAGAACGAGATGAAACCTCAGGCTTTTTGAAATGTGCCATATATCCTGAGGTAAATATAATAAAATAAACCATTTCTACCAACTGTTCTCATTATGGTCCTGTTTCACAGAAGCCCCTTTCCCTCAGGAATATCAAATTGTGTCACAAATGCAGCCGAAAATGCCTTTATGTTATTTCTGTGCGGGCTTTCTGCCGGCCTGCCAAATCTTCAGTTATCTTATTTATATATTTTGCACATGAATTGAAATAAAAAAAAGTGTTAGACTGGGTCCAATTACTCTAATTCGAAGTGAGAGGGCCGGTCCGGGACCAGCACTTCACAGACAAAACCACAAACAGCTCCACAGATGAAAGAGAATACCTGAAATTACACTCAGCCTCTCGCACTAAATTGCCACGTGAAATCCTCCATTGCTTTTACTTTCAAAACCTATGCACTGTATCTACAGACAATTCCCCTGAGCTCTTTTACCCGAACACAGTATTATAACAGCAGCATCTATACTTCAACAAGCCTTGAACACAGCACAAGGTTCAGTATATTATATACATACGGCTTGCTTTCGGGAAAATTGTCCACTATAACTTCACATTTTTAAATAACCATTTGGCATCTTTGGGGTAAATTTGCAGTCTGCCCTTTCAACTTAGATATTTTATAGTTCCCCATTTCATAAATATTACAAATAATATCCTGAATTTCTTTTCTTTTCTCTTGGTTCATTGCCTCTGGCTTTAAAAGACTATTTATATTTAGTAATATTATCGATTTAACTATCACTATCAGATGAGAACATAATTTAAACTGAATTCAACTAATGAAGAATTAATTTCCTGTTTATTAATGTGAAGCTGCTTTGAAACAATCTGTGTTATAAAAAACGCTATATCAATAAAAGTGACTTGACTTTATCAGCACTTCTGTTCCTTTAAAAGTCCCCACGTGGTGAAAATCAAGCTTTTAATGTTGTTTATGTGTCTATGTGGTGTTTTTAATATGCTTTAAGACAAACCATGTGTAACTTCATAAGTCGACAGCATTGCTGAGTATTTTCTCCTTAAAACTGCAGTGAACCAAAGACAGTCTCAAAAACACGCTTTGAAATCGCTGGTGTTTCTGACGTCACAAACTATCTTGTAACCAATCAGACCAACGTGTGATCGTCAACCAGTGGATCTCTGAGCTGAGTGAGTGAGTGGAGGCGGGGCTCATTTGCATATTCATAGAACTGCGTATACTAAATGAGGCAAGAGTGTCATTACATTCAAGAGTTACATTCAAGCTATATTAAGGCACAAATAACTTTTTTTCCAAGGAAAACACTTTTTAATATGTGATTTTGGTTCATTTTTAAGGAGTTTTAGGAGTTTTAAGGGATAAAATGTATTGATACAGGGGGACTTTAAGTCAACTTTACCTTTATGCGTATTATTAATTTGTAATAAATAAATAAAATGCAATAATCCCCACTCCGTTCACAGAGGCAAGGAGTATTCTACAGATATCAATTAAAATTATCATGAAATCAAAATGGACAATTCTTCTTTTTTTTTTTTTATAAGAAATATTATAGGTGATTTATCTCTGCACATCATTACTGTTAAATTCATGTGTCTTGTAATCTTGAATCTGAATATCTTCCCCTCCCTCTATCAGCTCATCTCTTCTCTGAGGACGAGGGCGGGGCAACCTGTCAATCACATGAGATCAGCCAATAGCAAACCACAACCATCCAATCAATTCCCCACGGACAAAATCAAGCCCCGCCCACATCCGATCTCGTTCCAGAAGCCGTTTCACTCAGATATACGTAACAATAGGGAAGAAAAGACGAGCACAACTTCCATTTCATGTCAACTATAAGATATTGTTTTAGAAGCCGTGTTTTGCCAGTGGACTGATACAGAAATTTCATAAAAGTAAATTTTTCAAAATGTATTTCTAAATGTGGTTAATGTTTTTATGTTTGGGAAACCCTGCTTTAGAGCAATTCAAATCTTGAAATTTGCATATGACAATAACAATAGGCCCTATACAACAACTAGGCCTCCAGAAAAAACAATGAGAGCTGGAGAGCTGCATCATCTCCTCATGCTCTTTCGAGTCTCCCTCCCCATCCACATCCCGCTGGGAAACACGGGAGCTTTTATCTGTGCGGTCCAGCAGAAAGTGGCCCATCCACACTAGAGCGATTTCACTTATCAGAGCTGAAGCGTGGCCGGGGGTCCCATCGATCTCCTCGCTCGAATATATCACTTTCCACTCTCCTCTCCTTCTATCAGAGGAACCGGACATCACACAAGGTCAAAAAGCAGAAAGAAGTCATCCAAACAAAACTCACCTATCAGCTGGACGGCTGGTGCTTTTATCTGTCGGTATAAAGAGGGTCCAGTCCGACTGGAAATGTGTGAGGATTCTGGGTAATCTGTGGAAATGGCTTGGAAAGGTGAGAAGGTTATGATTCATAGGCCCTGTTTCAATATGCCCCGCTCCCCACCTGACTTCAGACACGCACGCCGCTATTACAATATTCAGATTACCGTGCACTGGAAATTAATTGGACTAATTAACATACAAGTAAATGATGATACCGTTAACACATTTCATTAACTCAAACTGTCATTTCATGTTCACCGTGCTCTCTGTATTGCATTACAATGAATTGAATTCATTAAATTATGCAAATGAAAGGTGGCAAGCAACGGACGGCTCCATATGAACGTTAATAGACTGTTTTCTCTGAATCTCTGCTGCAAATCACGTCAAATTCAGGAGCATGTGCTTTTTTTCACTTTGATTTAACTCATAAAAGATTTCAGTGGACACACTTTTGATTATGTGTACCTGCAACCCATATATATATATATATATATATATATATATATATATATATATATATATGTGTGTGTGTGTGTGTGTGTGTGTGTGTGTGTGTGTGTGTGTGTGTGTGTGTGTGTGTGTGTGTGTGTATAAACATATTGCAACTTTAACAGAAAACACAACACAAAAAGTTCAACCACAATCAAGAAAGAAAGAAAGAAAAAATTAAATCCGGTCCACAGAAGTATAGCCTAATAATGAGGACATTTATCCTAAGCCACTAAAAGGGTAAAATAAAATAAAATACAAAATAAAAGGAAAAAAAATCAAAATATAAATTAATACAAAACAAAAGGTAATCAAGATAAATACATAAAGGCAAATATAAGGTACAATAACACTTTATTTTAAGGTGACATATAGTTACACGTTACTATATGTAGGCTAACTACAGTAAATTATGCAATATTACAACCCTAAACCCCAACTGTAACTCTACATCTAAATTACTCAGTACTAATTTGAGTAAGTACAATGTAACCACCTTAAAATAAAGTGCAACATAAGGCAATCAAGTAAAAGTAATTAAATAAATACACTAAATATATAACTGCAGTACATTACCAGTTTAAAAACCATTACTCATTTGAGGCACATGAATGGGAAAAACCTTCCTTAGAATAGTTGACAATTCAGTCCTTGAGTTATTGATATGAGGCTTCCAGCTGCAACCATGATAAATGATGAGATAAAAATAGAGGAATTCCAGTCATGCTGTGTTCAGCTGCACTTTAAGATGCCAAAACTTCAGTGGATAGTCAAGCCATGGGCATAAATCATCTTATGGTATCAATTATTATGTTTTCTTTTATAATTATTGTAAGTGGAGTTTTCATTATTGTATATTACATATTGCAAGTTACTAGTAGGCTATGTAACCAATACATCATCAACCCTTCTACCAAAACGTTTTACCCCGATTCACTATTTTAGACCGGATGGGATGGTTTTCGTGAGGAAATTGCGTTAATACGTCACTCACCCGTGCGTTTCACGTCATATCCGTAAATAAAGAAAAGTTTCTCCGGCTACTTTGACGCATGTATGGTGTGGGAGTGGCAGAGGTTTAGTTGTCACAAGTTGACATTGAGCAGTTAAATCTCTCAAACCTCCGCGGAATCATCCGTTTCAGAGAACGAGACAGAGAAAATAATAAAACCAGAATCAACTTTGGTTTGGCTCTTCTGAGATGCAGAGAACCGGGGTTTGAAATGTTGTAAAAGCAACGTTGATATGATGGCTTTTTATTTCCCAACAGGTGAGTCCATAGACAGGTGAGTCAGGTCAGGTGTTTTATTGAACAGATAAACTGCCGACCTTATGTAGCCCCTCCCTTTTTCAGCGCTGCGCTCGTTGTCTTTTGACTTCCGGTCTGTATTTTCACAACGATTTTGCGTGTTTATTAATGAACGGCTCGTTTTAAAATCTTCCCGGTCGACTGACATTTGTTATGTCATCTGTTTTAAACATTACAATCCTCATGATAACTTTACATTAAGTAAATCCACTTCAAAAGCGAATTACTCCTGGGCAGCAATGCCATAGTAATATACAGAGCGACCGCAACAACGGAAGTTAAAAGACAATATTCTAAAGATGGCGGCGCCCTTGTTTCTCTGGCGCATAAGGTCTATATTAGCTCTCTAAAACAGAATTCATCATAACTGTCGTGAAGGCTCATATTCATCCGCAGTCACGCAGAGCCGAAGCACAACCAAAACAATGTTCTTCCGCAAAATGCATACAGTTTTGTTTTTTTAATCGCTGGAGGGCCAAAAGTTACATATATTGTACATTTAAATGAAAGGATAGGTGGAGTATTTGTGTTTTAAAAATGTATTCTCACACACCACAAGGCTATTTAAAGGGATAGTTCACCAAAAATAAAAATGCTGTCACCATTTACTCAAACCCATATTACTTTCTTTGGGGGAACATGACATGCTATTGTGAAATGTTATTTTGAAGAATGTTGGTAGCCAGAATCAGAAAGAGTTTATTGCCAAGTCTTTGCACACACAAGGAATTTGTTTTAGTGAAAGAAGAGCAGCCTTCACACACAAAGGTTACACTGACTTACATTGTATTTTTGGACGTGAATTGGAACCAAAACTGGTTACCAAATTTCTTCAAAATATATTTTAAGTTCTTCAGGAGAAAAAAAACTGCATACAGGTTTGGAATGACATGAGGGTGAGTAAACGATGACAGAATTATTATTTCTAGTTGAAATATCCTTTCAAGTGAACTGCAAAAAATGTGAATATATTTATAGGCCTATATTTCTTGGTCACAAGCATCTAAAATATAATTTTTTCCTTATACATGACTGTAATTTTGAACCTAACACCTTGATGTAAAAAAACAACAAAAACAAATCAATTTCCACACCGCTGGATTAGTACTCACATAAAAACAATATAAAACAGAGTTTGATCATGAAAAATGATGTGGTTTTAATATATAAGCCCCTCTAAGAGGAAATTGCTGGAAGTGTATTTCTGAAGTGAAAATGAAAAACGCATGAAGGGGAATTTTGTTTACACTTGAGCAAGTTTAGAAATAAAATAACATATTTCACATGCAATTTAAGGGGGTAAAGCTGTGGGTGGATGCCGTTCATGCCTGCGTTTTTATACATATTTTATCAGAGGCGCTTCTAAACGCATTTGAGATGAGGAATATATCAGAGGACAGAGGGGTCGAGATTCAGCTGCACTGTTGCTGCAGTGACATCTACTGGACTTCACACACACAAAGGTTACACACACACACACACAAAGCGGTTTTTAACATAATGGGGGAGAATATTTCAATCATATACTATATCAATATACAGAACTTTTTTTTTTTAAAGGCAAAAGAGGGAAAATGTAAAGTAAATGGTGACTAAAGACACTACAGCTCAAGTGTTTTTGAAGTTTTTTTATGCTCACCAAGGTTGCATTTATTTGATCAAAAATACAGTAAACAGTAATATTGCGAAATGTTACAAATTAACATAATTGTCCACTTTAATTATTGCCAAAGCTGAATTTTCAGCATCATTACTCCAGTCTTCAGTGTCACATGATCCTTCAGAAATCATTCTATGATGCTCAAAAATGCCCTTCTTATCATTTCTTATGTTGAAAACTACATTGTGCTGCTTAGTTTTTTGTGGAAACTATGATACGTTTTCAGGATTCTTTGATTAATAGAAGAACAGCATTTATTTGAACTATAAATGTATCATAGTAATGTCTTTACTGTCCCTTTTGATCAATGTAATGTGTCCCTGCTGAATAAAATTAATAAAAAATAAAATCAATTTTACTGCCCCCAAACTTTTGAACGGTATGTAATTTAAAAAGAAAATAATAGTAATAATAATAATAATGTGTTGGATTTTATTTGTCAACTAACCATTTAAAGTTTTGTACTGTATGTAAGTGTGCGCATCAGTGTTCTGCGAGAATAAGACAACTGACAAGCACAGGATTATGTTTAGTCATTTTAGTGTGAAATAAACAGCTGCCCTCAAAAGTGGGCATTGTACAATAGTCCGAAGATTTCTTGAAAAAATGACCAAATAAAAAATAATAATAAAAGTGACACGTTAAGATGCTATTTATAATGAACAAAATCAAATTTAGACTTCACAAACTAAACGGAAAAAAAAAGAAAAGAAAAAAGCAATTCTGGATCACTGTGACAGAAGAACAACCCTCATCAACTCAGAAAACCAAATAGTGTTTCATGATCTGTTCAATCAAACTCGTGTGGGACATTTCTGATCGTTACAAACTTGGCTACGGGAGGTTTAAGATCCCCCCCAACACAAAAAATTGGCAATGATACTCAAAAGAGTCGGTAGATAAAGAGACAATCATGATTAGTTGAAGGAATAAAAACATAAGCCGAGAATAACTGTACAGTACCACGTGGAAAGGAAACAAAGCCATACTTGTACATGGACTGAGCAAATGAGTGTGTCGTGACTGATGACCTGCAGTGTGTTAAACTAAATCCTTACAAAATGATCATTAGCAAACTCTTATGAGGACGATCTGAAAGACTTTCGGCTACAGAGGGAGTTCAAAACCTACGTGAACACATCGCCGCCTTAATCATCATCACAGTTAGGTAGTGATGTGACGGATATTGTCCCACAAAGCTTTAGGTTGTTTCACATTGGTTAGCACGTCCCTATAGGCTGTCCTTTCGACACAGCATTGCTAGAGCGACTCGGAGCGGCTCTTTTGGTCCTGAAACACACAGTTGAACACATTTAACGCTGCAAAACCACCAGACAAAAAAAATAATAATAAAAAATGAACAGTTTTTCTCTCGATTTTATCAAAGAGTGCGAATTCAGTTTGGCAAACTACAAACCGATTCAGTTCATACAAACGATTCTTGATGCTGATTACAGTCCAGTCTTTTAAAAAAGTAAAGCCGAAGGGAGTTTTTCCTTTAGAAAAGCAGTTGTGGACACCACAAATCCAGATTACAATGTATATAAATATCTTTTTGCTCAAAAAGACTTCATTCGCAACAAATTCATATTGAAAGATCTGATCAACTCGAAGAGGTTTGAGAATTATGGTACATAAAATGCTTTTAATTACATGATTGTTTCATATTTGCCCCATTCGTTGGGCCTGGTTTACCTACAAAAAATAAAATAAAACCACATAAAATAAATCATAAGAAGACATTTTAAAGACACTATTGGACACCTTCATGACTCCCGACAGCAACTGGCAGGCAAGGTCTTTTGTTTTACATCGTTCTCCTTGTATGGAGAACTTACACCACGAATATCACTTACAACCTAGAATTACAATGAAAGAAAGAGCGAAGCCACAAAGGGAAATTCTGCCATTACTTACTCCCCCACTTCCCGAAAAGCAGTTCAAGCCTACGACGCTGCATTCCCAATCTTCTGGAACTTTTTGTTGTTGTTGTGAGGAACAGATTTGTAACTTCCCATCCACCCAAAGCTCACGACTACGTAAAAAAAAAAATCAAAAAAATCAAATGGAGTCTCAACATTACTGGCATCAGGTTCTCACATAGTCACTAAACGTTACAGGGCAAATGGTGAACAAGCTGCGGCCAGATGGGATGTTCACACAATAACAACTTCACTTCTGGTCCATTTCTCACACATTATGATTTCAGATTACTTTAAATAAAGTGCTGGAGTCATAAACTGGCTGTTTATGTCCCTGTTGTTGCGCGTAATTCTTCAAAAACCAAACATGGGGGGAAGAAATAATGAGAGATTTTTCACTCTTTGGCTAAACCGGTCCTTCAACATCATCATCAGCCACCCGTTTGTCAACCAGCGCTGCTTTCTTTATACAACACGATTAAACCCATTCCAACAAGTACACACTGAAACAGATGCTTGACACCCATGAGCGACTCGGCCTTTGTACACGACAGCTTATAATACAATATAAGGCATTTCAGTGTTGTATGTGAAAACAAGAAATAATGTTTCCCCCATAAAAAGATGAACAAATCCCCCAATAATTCTATATTTGTAAAATATATATATATTTATATATATGTGTGTATGTGTGTGTGTGTGTGTGTGTATATATGCATTCACGTAAATGTACATATTTACGTAAAGGAGGGTAAATATGTAAAGGTATAAAAGCAAGGTATATGCGCGAGCGTGGAATCGATCGATGTAGTCAAAATGGAGTCTGAGGTTTGCGGGAGAAGAGGATGTGATGTCGTACAGGAAGAGGCGGGACCTCTCCTGTAGGACTCGTCACATGATCACTCGACCCCGTCACCGGTGGACACAGACACTAACTGCAGAGGGATCTCGGCCGTGCTCAGCTGGTCCTGCGAGCTGGAGGTGTTGACGGTGGCGTTGACGGTGGCGAGGCCCTGCATGGAGCCGGGCTGGATGTTGGTGAGGATGAGTGTGGTGCCGCCCGCCGTGATGATGCTGTCTGAGGACATGGCTCCGCCCACACTGGACACCACGGCTCCGCCTCCCTTCTTGTTCTGGTGCGTCTTTATGTGCTTGGCCAGGTGATCGCTGCGCATGAATCTCTTCGAACACTCTGTACACACAAACTTCTTCTCTCCTGATGATGGCGGAAGAATGAATGACATAAAAAATGAGGAAAAAAAGAAAAGAGATAAAAGCGGTTACAAAGCATAGTGAGCTCCCTGCATGAAGCCTGCTTAAAAAGCTCATTTATCTATAAAAAACAAAAAAACATGTTGAGTCCAATTCTAAGGCACTTAGACATTGCAAAGGAACCAATCCTAAAATGCACTGTGAAGACACAGAATGTTGTTTCAACCCTACCCTGGTAATCCAGAGTTCTCGCGAGAGCACAAGTTGAATTTGCTCAGCTAGTTACTCTAGTGTCGAATAATAATGCTCATTAAATATGCCCCTCGATCTGAGCTGCACCAATCACATCGGGTTATGATGATGACAGCGCTGTGACGTCGAAGTCATTAGTAAACATTGCAAATGACTATGGATGAACACCAGTTGTTTGAAATGGCTTTGGCCGCTACAATGAACGAGTTAGACTTGGCTTTTTATCTAAAACAGGAACGGAAGACGGCTCTCGAATCGTTCCTTTGCAAGACGGACGTTTTTGCTGTTTCGCCGACTGAATACGGCAAGAGTCTAATCAGAGAATGTCTAATAAGGTTAGCTCCGCTGGTAGCTGGGGTTTATTGTTGTGATTGGTCGTAGTGTTATCCAATTGCGTGAAGCGAGATTTTCAAATGCACGCTTGGTGCCGCCCCTCGAGCTGGCCGATTTTCATTAGTCGACGCCAGACCATTAATCTTTTAGATTTAGGTCTGGATTTCCAGGCTAGAGAAACCCAAAGGTTGGGTTAAAAATGTAATTAAAAAATGTAACCCAACGGCTGGGTTTGACCATATTTGACCCAAAATTGGGTTGAAACAACCCAGCTTTTTTAGTGTACAGTAAAACATGCTGTTTTATAGCTACACTACCGTTCAAACATTTGGGTCCGGTAAGATTTTTCAAATGTTTTTGAACAAGTCTCTTATGCTCAGCAAGGCTGCATGTATTTGTTCAAAAACATAGTAAAAAAGAAAAAGAAAAAAGAAAGAAAGAAAGAAAGAAATAGTGAAACATTAATCAAAATATAATTTATTCCAGTGATCAAAGCTGAATTTTCAGCATCATTACTCCAGTCTTCAGTGTCACATGATCCTTTAGAAATCATTCTAATATGATAAATTGAAGTAGAATTTTTGTGAGAGTCTGTGTGTCACTTTTTACCAATTTAATGCAAATAAAAGTATTAGGTCATATTTTATATTATGTGTCTTAAACTACTATAAACTGTTAGGTACAGTGTACTTATTGCGTTCATATTGTATTGTAAAACATTTGTGCTGCTATTGAGGTGGATATGTGCAAGGGAAGGCCAACAGTGTAATAATTATAGATATAGTTACCAGGGTTCCCACTCTTTCATGAACACCAGATTCAAGGACTTTCATGGACTTTTTAAAGCATCTTTTATTTTATATCAAGCACAATAGAGGTGGGTTTGTTACTATCTGGACAGTATCAAAGACCCACTGTACCTGTGTGTATCATTACGGCAATAATGTTAAGGCATATACGGACAACTAAAATAAAATAAAATAATTTAAAATTCAATGTGGGGTGGTAAAGTGAGTGTGTGAGAGAGAGAGAGAGAGAGAGAGAGAGAGAGAGAGAGAGAGAGAGAGAGAGAGAGAGAGAGAGAGAATTTGAACGAGAGTCGCAGATTGCATCTTTCTTATTCCTTCTTTTAACATTTATTATTTCACACTGGTTTTAGTTTTCTTTTTTATGAACAATTTCTTGATTAAAACATTAAAATATAGAGAATATCATATATACATTTCGCAATTAAACGAAATATGATTAAGGTACGGAGCCCCTTCAGGGACCTTTGCCAAAATATTCAAGATACCTTATCATTCTACATTTTCTGAAAGCACATTAGCTTATTATCACTCCACCGTTTGACCGTTATGTCACCGCTTGTAAGCGGTGTAAAAATATGGGTCGCATTTTTCAGAACAAAAACAGCAGAGGAGTTCAATGAACATGCAAACCATGCTACTCTAACAAAATATAGTTCACCAGTGTTTAGGACCTGTGCCTTTTGCCGAACTCGCTCTATCTCCACCTCCTTTTCCCGTTACATCAGATCGGAAAGGCATTTATTTTCAATAAAAATGAAGAAAATATTTCGAAAATTGAAAATAAAGTGTCTAACGTGAGTTTAACAATGAAGTGTTTATTGGTTAGGGTTAGGTGTAGACATTTAATTTATTTATTAATTTGCCTTATTTGTCCCTAAAATGTGTTGTGGCAGTATCCATTTAATATTTTTTAATAAATCGAATCATTTACACTATGTAATTATTGCATACCGTTTTAATGTACAAAAAAAACTGAGGTGCAAATAGTATCTGCCACTATTTATAAGTATAAATAGCATCTAACTACTATTTACACTTATTACAAAGAAAATACTGCTATTTTTACAGTGTAAATATAATCTATTGATGAAGAGTGAAAACGACCACTGCCATTTGTATCAAATTATTAATTTAAATGTTACTATATAGTAGTTAAAGAGGCTTGATTTGAAGTGGGATCCCGGAAGATAAATTATTTAAAAACATTATTCAGCAATAACTTTGAATTATTTGGATTTTTTTATTTTTTTATTTTTTAGGTGATGTTTGAAGAAAGTTGGGGAGAAATGAGAATACTGAAAAGCATTATAACACATTATTGTGTTTTATATGTATAGCCTAGTATATGTGTTGCCACAAATGTTTTAGCTGGACGGTTGTACTGTTATGCTAACATCAAACTCCAAATCAGTCACTAATGAGAGTCTATACAAGGAGGCTCACAAGGTTTGGGAACTGAGGTAGTCACAGACGTGTGTGTGTGTGTGTGTGTGTGTGTGTGTGTGTGTGTGTGTGTGTGTGTGAGAGAGGAAAAGTACCAGTGTGCGTTCTCCTGTGTCGCTGCAATTCATCACTGCGTGTGAACCTCTTCCCACAAAACATCCAGGTGCAGACAAAGGGTCTTTCTCCCGAGTGCCAGCGCAGGTGAGCTCGCAAGTGAGACGTCTTCCCGTATACCTTCCCGCAGCCAGCTATATGGCACACATGCTGTTTCTTCTTGCCCATGTTAGATCCCCTACAACATATAATTACAAATGTACAGTCAGAATGGAAATATATCACACACATCCAGCAATGAAGACATGTAGTCAAACACACACCATAGGGTGTCTGTATTACACATGAATATAAATTTCACTGCGTCTCAAAACAAAATGAGCTGCTAAAAGGAAACAGCAGTGCTTTCAGCAGTGTGATCTCACCTCCCACCTCCCTCTTTGCAGTTGGGGCAGGTGCATGCGACCCTGCGCAGACGTTTGCCCTCCTGGTTCAATCCCTCCATCTCCTCCTCCACTAAACGAACACGAAGGTGAGAGAGGTCATTGGCATTCAGCGTAGAGCTACTGTCCAGAGGCCACTCCTCCGAATCAGGCTCCTCCTTAATCTGAATATCTATAGAGTATAGTATGATCAGGGTTACACTAACAGCACAGCAGAGTTACGGCTACACACATCTTCCCTCTGTAATGGCACTCTAAATGATTTGATCTTGCCTGCATTATCTTGTTTACTCTACAGGGCTTGAAGATTTCCACAAAAGCACAGATTCCAATGGAATTCACAGGATGACGTGGAATGTCACGGAATTTGGCAAACATTTGAAGAATAAATTAAAAGTGGGGTTATAAAACTGCATTATGGACAAGTGTGAATATATAACAACAAAAAGACAGCAATTTAAATATGAAGTCTGCTTGTGTGAATGAGCACCGCAGTTTGGTCTAATACACAAATACTGAAGCACGTGTGGCGTCTCTATACGAGGACACGCTATATGAATTTTATGAGCATTTTACCATTTCATTTGATACAACTATTGTCAGAAACACACAGAAACTCACTATGATTTAACTTAAAAAAATCATGACAGAAATATATTACTATTGTACACTAAAATGTACTTACATAACAATAATAAGAGCTTAAAACGTTTAAGGAATACCACAAAATATCAAATCAGTAAGCCTCTGTTGTGTAGAACTTTGTTTTCCATAATATGAAAGGAATTGTTCACATTTTATTTAATTACATTTTAGAAGATGTTTGAAGTTGTTGAAGTTTTATGCAATTAATCGATCATTTAAAACAGAATTGCTGAAGGAAACTGATTCATAGGACACAATTATTGTTCAAATTGGAATGCATTAAATTAAGTTCTTAATTAGACAAATCTTAATAATCAAATAGACTAATTAAACCATTAAAACAGAATCTAGACTAATTAAATTGGGGGAAACATAATTTAGAAAAGATTTTCATAGGGCCCTGCATCTATCCACCATGTTTTTTCCCCCCATAAATCAGTGGTTCTCAACCCTGGTCCTGGTCATATCTCCCTAATCAAACACATTTGATTCAACGCATCAGCTCATTAGTAAAGACTCAAAGATCTCAAACGAGAGTGCCAGAAAAGAGAGACATCAAAACTGAGCAGTGTTAGGGTACTCCAGGACCAGGATTGGGAACACATGTCCCGAGGGAAAGAAGCGCCCGCTGCTGTACCTCCAGTGCTGTCGGTGTCCTCGGACTGCTGGAACTGAATGCCTGCCTGGCCCATGGTGTTGACCGTCACCGACTGCAGGTTAGGCATCTGTCCCGAGCTCAGGCTGACCTGTGTGCCGGCCTGGCCCAGAGACAGCGTCTGCACCGGGGCGAGAGTAATCTGCTGAGCGGGAGCCGTCTGGAGCTGGAGGTTCTGGAGGTTCTGAACTCCTTGGACCTGCGGGGACAGATTGGGACAGCAGAATGGGTAAAGGTAACACACGAAAATTAAAAGTCTGTCATTATTTACTCTCCCTCAAGTTGTTCCAAACTAGGGATGCTAACGATTAATTGACAATAGATTAATTGTCGATAATAATTACTAATAATAAATGACCAATCCAAGCACGCGCCAGTTGTAAAACCGTGTGCGATTGGCCTCTACACATCGTCCCTACACACTGAACCCAAGATCCAGTTTCCAGTGGTTGAACTTTCAAATGACGTTGGTCATGATTGCAACGCTTTAGCCAAGTAGCATGTCAATGTCACTCTGTCATCTACAACGCATTGTCTTATGTTGTGTTTGGCTCATTCGAGACAACCTGCTCTAAATAAAGATATGCGATCTACTATGGATTACTAAAGTTTCACGAGGTTACAAACCAAAACGTGGTGCAAAAGCATCATGCGTATACAGTTTATATGTCCGTCAGCTACTTTTTTTTTTTTTATACAAATTTTGGAATAGTTTGGTCTCTAAATGTGCTTTTATTCTGCTAGTTGAGACCTTTTCAACGATATATGATGATATTGTCCATCTGTTATGTAC
This sequence comes from Leuciscus leuciscus, assembly GCF_965113295.1. Classification (NCBI taxonomy): domain Eukaryota; kingdom Metazoa; phylum Chordata; class Actinopteri; order Cypriniformes; family Leuciscidae; genus Leuciscus; species Leuciscus leuciscus. The sequence goes on along the minus strand of NC_138731.1, from coordinate 10,394,961 downwards.
GATGATTTTACTGATCACATTCATGCTATGAAAAGATCGCACATCTAATTTAAAAGCACTTGTTAGGTGATGGTCATATTCCCTAAATTCACTATAAAGTCAATCTTATACGCTTTAAAATAACACCTATGTGTATGTTAAGCAAGTGGTTAAGTAAAGTAATAACTTATTAGCACCCCATTTTGGATGTAAGAGGTTAATTGTAGGGATGGGCATTTCAAGCTAAAATAATATTCGAAGATCACTGGGTATTATTCGATTATTATTCAAAAAAAGATAACGATGCCCAATATATCGGGAGACATATGGAGTGGGTCAAACATGATTTTGACCACTTCATTAAGTTTTGTTTTGTAGAAAACCTTTCTTTAAAGTGAATTTCGTTTTGTATAAATTGTATCTTAATTTTAATCAATGTTTCATCAAACAATTGCCTGGATTTTATAAATAAGAAGCAAATATAACAGGACAATATAATCAGGACACGGAGGCGCCGACTAGATCACTAGCACTGCATGTGAACTGGAACTCGTCTCATAAATGAACCGAAACTCAGCGTATAGGCTATACTTGCCTCAGAGAAAGCTTGAAATGTCTACTTTTAAACAAAACAATTCAAAACAAAAGGAAATGGGCTACTCTCTGCTTATGTAGGCTATGAAGTGTGCGTTTCTAATGCAAAGACGGTGAGTGAGCATCGTCAACCTCATCTTTGCAGCCGACACTGACACAGAAAACACTAGTTTATTAATAAACAATTAAAATGTCTCATGCATAAGCATTATTTTTGCCAGTTCTTTGTGGCAAGCTTTATGCGTGCGCTTGAGTGCAGAATAGGCAATATATTACGAAAACGCTGATTATGGTTTATATTATCTCCCATATATATTTAAGTACTTAAATTAATATAAATATGCGATTAGACTACTGGCTTAAATGAACAACTACTAGTTGACAAAAAAAAAAAAAAAACTTCAGTCGTGCACAAGCAGCCCCACTTATTTCACATATGTTCGAACCAGCATCTCACAAAGGACATTCTGGGTTGAGCGAGTGGCGCTGAGAGGACTGAGCGAGCGAAGCGTAATGTTCAGAAAGGCGCTCTCCGCTCTGGAGGAAATATTACCACTCCGCTCACATGCTCTGGTGTGAGACAACGTGTAGGCCTACAATCTTCTGTTATCTGAGAGTTGATTGACATCTTTTAGATGCGTTATTGGCATCGCCAGCCTCTGGTTACATGAACATGTCACCACCACATCAGAACCGAAAACATGGGGATTTTTTTAAAGACAATAAATCGCACAACCTATTCGATTCTATGATAAAATCAACTAATCTAATTTTCGAAAATCGACTCATCCCTAGTTATTGGATCGTTAATTTAGACAATGATTGATTATGGGAACCATGTTCTTAGTAAATTAAGATAGTTTTAATGAAAGGTACCTGTCCCTTCAAAAGTTAAAAGGCGTTGTAATACGAATCGAGCGGTTTATTCAAAGTCGTGTTGTGAAGAGAAACGATCGCTTAGTTTCCATGATGAACAGATTTAATTTAGGCTTTTTGTTACATCTAAAAAAAAATTATCAACACACACACATAATATGGTAAACATGGAAGCTTGTGCTAAATGCAAGAACAAACCTCTTTTTTTTTTTTTGCAGGTTTGTTTTAGCACGTGTTGCGCACACAACCTTCCGTGTTTACCATGTGATGTGCTCTATTCTTTATATGTGATTGAAAGCCTAAATTGAATCAGTTCACCATATAAAGTGATCATATCTCTTCAGAAGATGATTAAAACACTCAATTCATATGGATTTGTTTTATGACACCTTCATAACCTATTTGGATTTAAGTTTTGATTACCTGGACTTTCAATGGAGGGACAGAAAACTTTAAGGTTTCATTAAAAAATATCTTAATTTGGGTTTCGAAGATAACCAGTCTTATGGGTTTGGAATGACATGAGGGTGAGTAATGACGACACCCATTTTAATTTTTGGGTGAACTAACCCTCTAAGCACTTGGTGTCATGATTTAACTTTCAAGTCTTTCAAGATCCAAGTCTTTTTTTTTTTATTCTAAACTTCAAAATCAGTAACTCAAGCATGATAAAGACTAATCAGTTATTATGATAAATCATAAAATCTGCCTGTTTGTGACTGGGTGGTGGGTTGCTGGTCAAACAATATGTTTGTTATGTTTGTTTGTCAAACATATGCAAGGCCACTAATGAATAGTGGTGCAGGAATCATTGTTTTACTAGCGTACACTGTCTGCATCATTACAGAAGATAATAAAAAATAAAAAAGGTTCTTAATCCCGAACCCTAAACCTGTAATAAAAAATAAAAAAAGATTTATAACCACATACCCAGAAGGTCTGCCAACTCAATCCTTTGGTGAGGAACATACCGTTTTGAGCAGCATTTTTACACCGTGTCATGCTGTTAAGCCACAGCAGTAAATGCATAATGCAGTATTAAAGCTAACGATTAATTGATCGTTAATTTAAACGACGATCGATCATGGGAATTTGTGAAAATTGACATCCCTAATAACCACACACCTGGAAGGTCTGCCACTGTATTTGTTTTCTTTGGTGTATTGATTGTTTTTTTACACATTTTTCTTAAATGTGTATATTATATTATATTATTTTAGTGTGTATTGTCTTAAGTGTGTTTATTTCGATGTCTTGTACAGCACGTTTGGTCGGTCTTGTGGCTGTTTTTTAATTAAACTTAAACTATAACCCCATACCTGGAAGGTCTGCCACTGTATCTGTCCTGACGGTGAGACGGTCTGGGCCTGGATGAGGAATGTTCCTGGGTTGATGAGCTGGATGTTCTGCATGTTCTGCTGGGCCTGGCCGTCAGCGGTCTGCAAGGGCAGCTGCTGTAACTGGATGACCTGCTGCCCCCCGGACACATGCACCGTGCCCTGACTGAGGTATCCCGACCCGTCTCCCTGCTCTCCCGCCACAGGCTGCGTCAACACGCCCGTGCCGTCTATCGTGCTGGCCTGCTGCTGCTGTGAGGACGAGGATGAAGATGTGGTAGGCACAAACATGTCTGCATTCGAGTTGTGTGTCTGGTGCTGTTCGCCTGCTTTCTCCGAGCCGTCTGAGTTCTCCACGCTCTGATTGGTCATGATCAGCTGTCCGTCAGCCGTGACGCCGGTGGCTATCGCCTGGGCCCCCGAAAGCCCGAGAGAGTCCAGATCCAGGCTGTTTATGGGCACAAAGGTAATGTTACCAGGCAAACCCAGAGGCACGTTAGTGACCATCTGACCCTGACTGTTGAAGGCAGAGCTTCCCAGAGACACGTGGTGCACTTGGCCAGACTGGGTCATGAGGTTCTGAGTGTTGCGGATCACATCGGCTGCCGTCGTGCCCGTGACGCTGATGGTCTGGGTGCCGTCCGGGAGGATCTGGATCTGCCCTGAGGCGTCCTGCGCCATTGAAGCCCCCTCGAAACCCAGCTGCCCGTCGGCCGTCTGCACCTGAGGGATGACCTGGTATTGGATGTTAGGCACTGCGCCGGCAGACGTGTCGGTCCCTGACGTGAGTAAGATGGGCTGGCTCTGGAGACCCTGGAGGCTCTGGAGAGGAAGAACATACTGTCCGTTGGACGTGACGATACCCGTGCCGGGGAGATGCAGGACACCCGAGTCGTCCTTTACCGCCTCCCACCTTTCAGATGACCCTGTTAACTGCACTGAGAGGTCTGCGTTCTGGGGAGGAAATCACAAGAGTTTCACACAAGAAAGAAAGTGATGCCACAACAGTGCATGTACACAGTAACATCTCTTGCTGTTAATATGCTGACTGATGCAAAACATAGACGAACCCATCCTATAATTTGGTCTGAAACGCTGAAAGGTAACAAGCATCATGTGTGACCCTCAAAAGAATCCAATTTTCCACTAATACAGCAATAATTAATTAAATAGCAAGAAAAAAATTCAATGAAATAAGGAAAAGGCTCATTAAGTTTCAAAATCAATCAAATGGAGTTGAATTTGTGAATATGGATTTATTATGGACATTTTTCATCACTGGATTAAGTCTCTTATCAATGGAAAACAACATTTGTTTGTGCTAATATCTGCATTTGCTTGTGTTTGTAATATTCTAGCTTATATATGTCGCCAGACATCTATTAGTCCCGGTCCATTCATTGGCCACCTGAAAATGACATCAGCATATGTTTGCATTTTAGAGAAAGAACTAATCAAATGTTTGCAAGTCAAAGTTCTGCTTCGTCTGTAAAATAATCAGTACTTATTACTTCTGGAAGGACGAAGATAAACCCAGTGTTTTCTGTACAGCTGTGCAACTGCCATTAGACAAGGTACACGCTAGATTTCATTTTTCACAAGTGAAAATAAGGCTGAGATATTGTCTAAAGAACTTTTTTTTTGTCACTAGAATTTTATTTACCATGGTTGCAATGGTTTGATCAAATATACAGTAATACTGTGAAATATTACAATTTAAAAGAAACTGTTTTCCATGCGACTATATAGTCAAATGTAATTTATTCCTGTGATCAAACCTGAATTTTCAGCATCATTACTCCAGTTTTCAGTGTCACATGATCCTTCAGAAATCATTCTAATATGATGATTTATTATCAGTGTTGGAAACAGTTGTGCTGCTTAATATTTTTATAATCTGTGATACTTTTTTCAGGATTCAGGATGAATAAAAAAATCTATTTAAAATAGAATAATAGAAATCTTTTCTAACAATATAAATCTTTACTATCACTTTTTATAAATTTAACACATCCTTGCTGAATAAAAGTATTAATTTCTTTCAAAACAAAGAAAATAAAAATGAATGACCCCAAACTTTTGAATGATAGTGTATATTATTACAAAATATTTCTATTTTAAATAAATGCTGTTCTTTTTAAACTTTTTAATCAAAGAATCCTGAAAAAGGATCACAGGTTATAAAAAAATTATTAAGCAGCACAACTGTTTCCAACTCTGATAATAAATCATCATATTAGAATGATCTCTGAAGGATCATGTGACACTGAAGACTGGAGTAATGATGCTGAAAAGTCAGCTTTGCGTCGTAAATAAATTACATTTTAAAATATATTCAAATAGAAAACCTTTATTATAAACTGTAACAATATTACTGTTTTTTCTGTATTTTTGATCAAATAAATGCAGCCTTGATGAGCATAAGAGACTTTCAAAAACATAAAGTAAAAAATAGTAACGTTTCCACATTTTTGATATTGATATATATTTTTCCATGCAACTGACTGAAGAGACTGTCCCTCACAGTTTCGCTCTCAGGGAAGATTAAACATGATCCATTATTTGACTTTCCCAAATATAGCCAGAATGATAGTTCATTTACTCGCCATCATGTTGTCCCAAACCTGTATGGGTCAATGGGTGCTCCACAACTGTGTTTGGTTACCCTTCACAATATCTTATTGTGTTCAGCAGAGGAAAGAAATGTGTACAGGTTTGGAACAACTTAAGGGTGAGTAGATGATGACAGAATTTTTTTTTTTTTTAGTGAACTACGCATTTAAGTCTGGGGAGTAAACACGCACTCAAAGCAAACAAGCCCTAGCTCACACTCAAACCACGGTATGGTACAATAAAGGTGATTTATCAGTAGTTGCAGACTTACCACCCCAGCAACACCATTATTCGTGTTTGCCCCGTTCTCTGCTCCGAGGCCGGTGCAAGTGGCGGCGAGCAGGGCGAGCGGCGAGGGCTGTCCGTCCTGACGATGGGCGGGTTTAATACATGAAAGGGGGTGGCCACACAGGAAGTACCAGTGTTTTAACAGAACAAAGTGAAAACTTCACCAAAGCACATGCATTAGAGAATAAGAGAAGAGAGGATTTGATGTGATTTACCTGATCCGCGCCGCCGCCGTCCTGCGCGCTGCTGCTGTCCGCCATGACTCCCGCTTTCACTGGCCCTTCAGGCGCTTAAACACACAACACACACAATACAACATAGCCGTTAGAACCACACATCGCGCGATTGCTGGACAGACGCCATCATACGCGGTTGTTTTAATGGATCATTTGAGCTATCTATTTATTCCCTCCGCGGATCTTAAACTCTCAGATTCACCCGCCTGCTAACATTAGCCTAGCTTAGCATAAACATAGCCTGCACAAAGATTCAAAGCGAGCATTCTCACGCTCTTCAAATCCTACGTACCGGTCATTACGTGAGTTCCTTAAAGAAGACTGATGTCTGCGTTTAATTACACTCCGAGCATGGTTATATTAATCGGTGCCTGCGCTCGCTTTAGTCCAGTTTGTTTTTTTTCCTAATTTGATTGACGGCGGGGCTTCCACTTCGCCAACTGCGTCACCGACAGGAAGTCCCGCCCTTCGTCTCTCATCTCATTGGAGGCTGGGTTGGAGAACTCGCCTTTTGATTGGATGAGCGGGATGTCTGTCATTTTGAACGAGCTGCTTCCTATGTTTCGTTGTCCGTCAAGTTTTGTCCGTGATGATGAACAGTTTCCGTCAGTTTGGTGAAGGGTTTGTTTTGTTATTGTTTTGACGCGTGTTTGTCTTTTTAGTTTATCATGACGAATGTTTTATTCTTTATATATAATTTTCCTTTACATATTGTGCAAGAATACTAAGTCTCTATTCAAACAAGCTGGGGAACTGATGATAATTTTTTTTTTTTTTTTTTCATAATCTTATAATCAGCAATTAAGAGGTTTGTGGTTTAATGTAAGGGGCCACTTGAGCTAAGTCAAGTGTTTCTCCAGTAACACGAGTAGTGATTAATGATAATCAGTGATTTCTGCAGCTCATCCTAAATGCAGAAGGGAGCAGCATATTTTCACAAAGATGTGTCATGATGGAATAAATAACCTCTCACATACTCCATATCCCAAGGAGAAACATAACAAAAAGTACTGGTGCTAAAAGAGAATGCACCAACATTATATACAAACACAGAAATATAGATATACAATAATGTGGAATGCACATAAAATCTGTTAACCATGATAGAGTTTTGGGAGGTTTTCTAGTTCAACATAATATGTCAATTGTGAATATGTACAAGTAAAACAGAGATTTTTTTATTATAATTTTTTTATCTGCTGCAGCACAACAGGGGAAAAGTAGCAATCAGGGGCCAGTGCTCTAAAGAAACAGTAGAAGCGCACAATTTGGCATCTAAAAAAAATTACCAATAATCACAATTTTTGTGGACACAGCTTGAAAAGAGCTTACTTAGTCTGGACTTCATAAAATGGAAAAAGAGGGGAAAAACACAAACACTGAAATTGAACACAGTTTTGTTAAACTAAACTTTGCCTTGAGCTGATGAAAGCTTTGTAAAGCTGTCATGTTAATGTCAATCATCCACACTTAAATGTTTTTTTATATCATTATATAGGCTAATAACAATTTACAGCTGATTGATATTAAATGTGCCATTCAAACATCAGAAATGACCTCGGTCATGCATTTTTTCTTTTACTGAATACAAACAGCCTATGATAATTGTAAAATCTAAACAGGTTTGTTTGTTTTTTTACAAATGAAAATAGTTAGATATGTGGTATAATTTTGTCAGTAACTAAGTAACTACATATTTATTACATAACTAACTACTAGACAAAACATTCAATAATTGTGGTTGTTAGTTATGCTAAAGCTGCATGCTAAAGCTACGAAGGAAGTTGTTACAATACACTTTTCATTGACTTCTATTCATGCAAATGCAGGAGACATAATCTTTTGCGAGTTTCTCTGGTTCCAAAGGTCAAGTTTGTTGAACTCTGCCCTGCGAAATCATATGACCAATACAAGATTGATTTGTTACGGCGTGACCTCATACTTAAACTTGCAGTTTTGCTGTAAAGGTTGAATTATGTTTTTTAAAAAGATGCCACAGAGTGTGACGTCATATTATCCGTTATAGTGTTTGTACAAATGTTGTGTGCTCAAAGTCTGACCAACACACAATTTCATGGCAATTCGTTACTGTTTTATGTTTTGGCAATTTGGTGGCAAATTTGTATGAATTTGAACGATCCCATTTGTAAGTTTCGAATGATCTGCATACGCACCAGTGACGGTTAGGTTAAAGGGTGAACCTTCACGCTTATCTTCTAATAAACACGTCTTTGTACAATTCACACTGTACAAATTTATACAAAAAGCACCTCCTCATAACATAGTTAAATTTTTCTGTGAGATCAGGTTGAAAATTGCACATCATTTTATCACAACCCAGTTAACCTCAAACCTGATTCTGCAGATTTTACTGGCCGTGTCGATCACAGCTCTGATTGCCTACACGAAACTGAAACAAATACTAACCACTAACCCTAACCTTAAAGGAACCGTATGTAAGATTGTGGCCAAAACTAGTACTGCAATCACTTTCAAATTACTGTAGAGCGGTGTATCCCCTCCCCCTCCCCCCTGACTCGAGGTTGCCAGTTAGGCTGCAGGATCCAGCAGGAACGTAGGCTGCTACAAGGAGCTTCCAATGGCAAGTGACGAGTCCTACACAGTACGTTTTTTTTCGGACTTTGTCACGACGTATTTCGGATTCATAACGAGGTCTTTTAGGTTTCGTAACGTTAGACATTTTTTATCCGACACGTTTGTAGCTGCAGCTGTGGTAACTAGAGCAGAGCTGGCAACCCGGATGCCGAAACACTACTGACTTCGTGATTGGTAGATAGGTGGAGGGTGGAGCATCAGGCCAAAACACAACATGACAACATCAACATCAGTTGAGGGCTGCAACTTTTAAATGGCAATATCCTGGCCGGACTACTGTTGTCAGTGATATAAGTATTTGAAATGAACATGATTTCTTAATGTCTAGTGACATATCAGAGCCATTTTATGATTAATTGAAATACATTTCTTACATACGGTTCCTTTAAACTTAGTATAGTGTTGGTAGCACATCCGGATAGATAGCATTACTGTTTGTCGCAGTTGGAACCATTCATTATTATTCTGGACTCTAAACTTGAACCAGAACTTTTCTGATTGTGCGACTGATCAACTCTTTTGGGGGCAGGGCTTAACATTAACTTTTTTGCTCTTGCCACTGTGTCTAGTGGTTTTACAAAGTTACTAAACACTCAGAATTTTCATTGGCCACAATTTTGGCATCGATACCAAAAGGAAAAACTGCAATATAGATATTTTTAATATCTCTAATGTGGCAGCAGGATTATTTGGCTGCTGTCACTTTAAGACCCTACGCACAGATCTATTATACTGTAACACGTGTGTTTTCTTTCTCAACTGTTTATGTTCACCTACATAACTGAGTAAGTGACTGACTCACTATTTACGTGAATACTTGCCAAGACCGGCATTTTGACATTATTTTGTGAGTATTTGATTGTTTAAGCACAATAAGTAGCAAAAAAGAACTCAATTTAGTACTGAGGCGGCACAAAATCTGCGGGAATTAGTAAAATTATGTGCAATACACGCAATCCAACATCGAAATTCAAGTCCTGTAACACCAACAATATTAATCCGGATCAAATGAAACGAGTGAGTGAGGAGAGGCGGGTTTGTGTGTAACTCGCTGTCGGAGAGATATCGTGTATCTGGTATCGTGTATCTATTCTGTGGAAAATGAAAGTGTTTCAGATATTTGAGTATCGATATGTAGCAAACAAATTTTGTATTTTTGACAACACTGCATTGCACTTAGTTTATTATGCCTTTTTAAAAGACTACAATTGAAAAATGTATATAATATAGATAAAATTCAACCCTCCAAAGTGTAGTGACTGCGTTACACGCCGCTGCTGAAATCCACCCACATTTGGCGGGTTGGAAGGTGTTAATGTCAAGTATGTACGAATTCTTTGTATAGACAATTTAAAACAACATGAATGTTTGTGTTCTACTGTTCTAGTTAGCATCACCGTCTCACACACAAAAAAAGGGGATAATACCGTTTTTAATTTTTAGACAACTGATGTACCTATGCCTCCCTGAATCATAGTGCGTCAAGGGAGTTCAACAGCACAGAATGAGGAAATTAACTAGGAAATTAGACTGTCTTGGGGGCAAATTTGGCAGATTGTTTTGTTATTCACCAGAGAGCATGAGTGGGAGAAAAACTGGGTGGAATTGATCTCACCAGGATCATATAGAAAAAAAAAAAACACTTTGTATCGTCCTATTCGTCCAGAAGGAGAAAAGAGTCTGAGAAGTTTGTTCGTGGCAGTGGTGTTGCTTTTATAAACGGCAAAAGATTAGCACGATTGCATTGAGATAACAGCCCAGAGACATTCTGCACTCTCAGCTGCGTTCCTGATCTAAGACTCTGTTCGCTGCATCGTTTCCACTGTGTCAGCTCCTCCCCGAGAGTGACCAGAGAGCAGCGTTTTCCTTCAACCTTCAATTCAAACTTGGGCCATTACAGCCAGACTACAAAAGCACTTTCCCTGCACTCAGGGGCTCGCACCAGTGAGTGGGGGATATTTCCAATCACTCCGCTGTCAATCTGAGTGTCAGGTAAACACAGGCTGGCAGACAGAGCCTTTAGAAAGGCCCGCATCTGTGGCTCTCGCTCTCCTACCTTACCTTGCGCTGGCTTATCCACAATCTAACGCACAAAGACACCCACACTCAAATGGAAAGGCAAAACGCAGCTGTTGTACAATGGTGGCGGTATCTTATCTCATATCTTTAGATTGAAGTACTACACAATAAGTTAATTGCTTTGATGTTTTGTCTGAAAGGATGTGATTTCAGGCAAGGTGACAAATTGGCTTGCAAACCAGGAACCAGGAACGCAGTCTTTGATCGTTGAACAAGCCGAGCTGAAATACAGAACACCAGTGTTATTGATTGATTTGGTCCCAGGAGGCTCGGGAATTATGGGATCTGTGGGAGATGGTTTGGGTTCGCTTCACAAATGAACACAACTTTTATGAATCCAGAAAGAAATCGACTATAAACGAGCGACGCTACGGTCACATGACTTTAATGTCACCACCATTAAAGGCAGGGTAGGTGATTTGTTCCAGAGAAATTTTTTGTTATGCTGGTTGAAAGTCTCTTCACATTCTGATAGCAATCAATAAGTTAAGTGCTCTAAATGTATTTATATGTATATATGGAGGTGTAGAACCATAAAATGTGCGTCCAATCATAGCATTCGGTCTGATATGATGTCATACCAGACATCACACGTCATCAGAGCGTCTCATGCTATGCGGAGTTAGACAGACGTCAGTCACAGAGAGCCACAAACGAAACCACAGCCGTCTTTTACAGTTCCTCCTGAACCAAAACAACCAGTTTATGCTGCGTTCACACCATAACTACTGTGATCTGGAAGAGATGGAAACTCCTGATGTTAAACTCGGAGCGGTTTGTGACTGAAATTTATGCGTTTCAATGGCTACACTAACACCGGAATTAATCTACAGCAGTCAGGTGGTACAAGAGCTCTTTAAGTTGTTTGTGTTCATTATTATTGTGATGTTATGTGCTTTGAGACATGAGGTAGTTTAACGCCATCTCTCGTGACGCTTTGTTTGCTCCTGCTGTACGCAGTCATGTGTTTTAAAGGAGGCGTGGCTTTGGAGACGCTCTGAAGGGAGGGTGGGATCTCTTGCTTTCAAAGCTAGCTTGCTATCGCTAGCCGTACCAAAAATTGCCTCCCTACCTTTAAAGTTGTGAGAACTCTTTAGTCGAGCTGGAATAGGCTACAGAACATGGAGTATCTGTGTTATTGATTGATTTGGTCCCAAGCAGCTTGAGAATGATGGGATCTGTGGGAGTTAGTTTGGTTTCACTTCATGGCAAATCATGTGATGACCCAATGCTCATCTTGACCTAGCATAGTTTAGTTCACAGTTTTTCAGGGTAAACACATGCCAAGCAACACATCTCGCTATCCTCTACCAAGTGACAGATAAAAAATGCACCAGAATATGTTAACAAAACTTGTATATGAATGCTTCTTTTGTACATGCGTTAATGCTTTTCAAAACTTCAAAGCCGAGAAGTATATAAAATATGTAATTTATGACCTTTCAGAAATCTGCATGTTTAGTTCGGAGTGAAAAAATCTGTCATTTTCTGGTATTTTGTAAAGCACAGAGGTGAGACGTGTTCTTCGTCTACTGGGGAGAAAATAGCTGGGGCCTGCTTACCGCATGAATATGAGTTGTTTCTGAAAGCGGCGTATTAGCATATTGGCGGAGACGCTCGCTGGGGCCGATCTGCAGTGGAAGGGACCGCGTGGAGAGAGTCTGCCCGGCTGGAGGCTCCCGGTGGCCAGGGTAAATGGATCCTCAATGGGGAAGCTTCAAAATGGCACCACAGGAAATACTGCGGCCAGAATATCAAATGTTTCTCAATGACACACGAGAGAAGGGACCTCCATTCGGACACCACTGAGGTGGAGACAGAGGCGCAGGGGAGAGGGCTTTGCTGCACTGGAAGCTTAGGCTCATGTTTAAAGAAAAATATCTCCATTAGGGTAAAATGCTGCTCTTTTCAAGACTCTCTCTAAACGTCTGCCCGTGCAGGAAAAAACAGCTCCCACAGATGTAGTTATGATAAAGGAGGAAGCATTCACGTGAATGTTCCCTGCATTCATTATCTTCTGTACAATACATGGGTGAGCTGAGCTGCTGGTTTCTTTTGGATAAACTGACGCATACGTGCTAGTTTGATTCGGTCTGATTATTTTCTCAAATCTTTATAGCTGATGAGTTGAACTGCCATTTGCCTATATGCAGGATATCATGTAGAAATGTTTAAGGGCCGTGACACACCAAGCCGACGGTCAGCCGACGGACAACTTTGGATCATCGGTGAAAAAATGGGTGTGAGATTATAATATGCTTTCCCCTCACAGATAAAATGTTGCAGATGAAAATTGAACAAAAAAAACAATACAATTATCATCAATGGACATGAAATGTACCCTAAATTGTACAATGATTCATCTTGGATGTGACATTGTTGAAATTAACAACTGCCATTGCACAACTTAAGCATGAAATAAGCATTCACTGCCCATTTTACATCAGTTAATACAATGTAAAGGGGGAATTTTATCCTCTAATAATTGGATTGTTGATCGTGGACTCTATATACGTATGGGTCTACGTGGTTGAATGCAAGAAGATGAAAAATAAGATGGCTTTGTGAATTCATTCAAAAAGGAAAATCGTATCAGTGGTGATTTTTGATGATTTAATTTGTAATAATCTTTTCTTCCTTATTGTAATGTATCTGAGTGAAACGGCTTCTGGTACAAGACTTATAGGCGGGGCTTCGTCTAAGTTCGGCTCGATTTTGGAATTGATTGGATGTTTGTGGTTTGCTATTTTTTAAATAATGATAATGATGTGACCTATAAGTGATCTCTATCACTTCACCTCCATTCACAGATCCTCTACCGTGGCATCATTGGATAGAAAAGTGTCCATCTTATGCAAACTTCAGAATCTCAGTGGAAGTAGATCATCCAGGGACTTTCTGCCTATAGTTTTATGAGTACCGTGAGTACCGTTTTTCTCCTACTATATAGCAGGGAAGTATGCAGTTTTGGATGCAGCCTTTGTCCATGTTGTGCCGTCCAATATGGCAGTCAGACTTATACTGACATCTACTGGTGTGGATGGAGCATCATGCTATTACAGACTATTAGAGCGCTGTGTCAACATATTTTTTAGGCGGATGAAAAAAGGTTTATTGCGGTGAATAAGCACTGTGACCAACAAAAGTTTGTGATTCTTACATGTTTTGTCCATCATTATAATCTTGACAAATGAACACATCTTTTAAGTTTGCGACAGTCTCTTTTCAGTTTTTTTGTCTACAGCCACATAGTGTCGGCCCAGAATCCACATGTGCCAGATGTGGGCCGGATCTGGGCCGACACTATGTTGCTCTCTGGGTGTTCAGCTGATGACGTTTAATGTCCCAGGAAACCTCTCTTGTCCCATTTAGCCACTTGTTAGTAACCAACTTCTTCAAGTAAAAGCTTTCAAAAAACCCACTGATTTTGGTACTATGGAACCAGAAGTGTTAAAATGCGAACTCGTTTCTGGGTTTTGGTCTACAAAAACACGTCATCTCTGCAGCACTAGCTCTAATCACAGTCAGATTGATTTATTCTGTGAGCAGAAGTCTCCAATAATGGGGGATTACAGAGATAAAGTGAGTGGCTGGTCATGTGATCGCAATATGTCTGCCCCCCATGAGGCGACCCGCTCCATATAAAATAAAACATGTTTTTTAGGCTACAAAACATGACTGGAGTCATCATTTCATGTAAGTGAACATAATTTTAACCTTCTAGTGCTCTTCGGTAATTTCTGACTGAAAATTTTTACGTTTTGTTTGGAATGGTCTGAAACTTGGTAACGGTTTTGGCACTTGTCACGTGAACGCACACACACAAAAAAGTATCATGGACACGATTCCAAAAGGTGAAATGGTCCTGTTAAAAATAGTCAAATTTGTGCTCCTTGCGGTCATTTGGAAATTTGGAATAAAACTTGTTCAACTAGCAGTTTTAGAGTAAAACGTGATTTTGAAAATATATATAAAATATATTCATATAAGAATAGAAAATAGTATTTTTGTGCATTTTTCATAACAATGCACGAAAATTCTGTTACTTTAAGTTCACTTTTTTTAAACTTTCAGCAAACTTAAGTCTGTGCTCAAAAGCATTTTAAGATTTTACGACAGTTTAAGTTAAAGTTAAATTTAATTTTCAGGTCAATGCTCAAAAAGTGAATAAAGGGATTATAACTACAGTGTAAATATAATTTCGTATTAAAAAAATCCCCTAAAAGTACAAAATATGAAATAAAAAAAACATTATCAAACTAAAATATAGTACATTAATTTCATAAAAAAAAAAAAAAAAAAGATTCTGTCATTTTTCACCGACACGCAAAGAGCACCATATTTTTCAAAAGTGCGATTCATATATGTCACAGCCATAGTCACTGCAACAGTGACCCAACTTTCCATAGTGGCCTGTCAAATAAAAGCAAAAATGCACCTTTAATTACATGTATTTTTCCAAGTGGCATCGTTCTTAGTTATTGCTTGTGCTTAGAATTGCCACGTTAATTTATGTGTTTATTCCTCTCCGTTTAATGTACCAACATAAAACAACATTTAATGTAGGAGATTGTTTGTATTTTCCCTGCGCTGGTATGATTTACAGCAGCGGGATTTGGTCTTTCATGGGTGCAGTCCTTTATTCTCTCTGTCTTTCTCGCTGTGGTGCCATTGTGGTTTCTGCCTCCGGGCGGAGTGGCACCAGCTGATGGATGACTATGACAACATTTGTAGCGCAGACACCAAAAAAAACCAGCCACTAATCGCTCTATGATATCTTCTAATCCTTCCTCTTCATTTCACAAATCTGTTACAATTAAATCAAATGAAAGCAGCCCAGAGTGGAGAACACAACTGGAGTCTCTCTGATGTGTATTTCATCCACCAAAGCCAATTGAGTTCTCCTCATTGCCCGTTCATTCCCGACATCTTTGCGCAATGACGTGTTGACACGCGAGAGCAGTTTATTATGAACTACATATGCGCCGTTCGAAATAACTTTATTACTGTTCCAGAAATGTTAGTGTCACTGTATTTGCAAAACAAAACATTGCAGCCAAGCCACAGAAAACAACTTGTCGTTCCTCGCTCATTTAGGTCTGCTGAACAGGCCTCAATAATGGGTTTCAGCTTTGGCTATAGCACAGCCCTGGGAGTGAGAGAAGAAACCCAACCTCTACTTATCTCCCTGTGAACTTCTCAAAGCGAGAAACCTCAGTGGCCGCTAGAAATGCTGCAGAGAGACCAGTCCGAAAAGAGGGAAAATGTTCCTTGACCCATTTTCTCGAGAGCTGGAAATATGACATGTGATTGTACAAAACTTGGACTTGGATTAAAAAATAAAACACAGTCTGTCTGGGACCCATCAATCATATATCTAAAATCACCTCTCCCTTAAGAAAAAAAATAGGGATTATACTATAAATTGCTGAAATCACAAAGAGATGCATGCGTGTGTGTATGTTTTTACGGGATGGAAATCAGGCTCTGAAATCAGTATGCATGGTTTCCCTGTGTTCCCGTGGAGCGAGCCAAAATATCCCTCTCTATGACCTACAATCAAAACATGTAAAGTACTACAATTTAAAATGTTCTGTCATCTCTCTCTCTCTCTTTTTATCATACACATCTTCTATTCAATCTCCTCCTGAAGTACAGAGACAGTAATACAGAAACGGTTTTGTTTTCCCATATCTGAGAGTGCAATTTCAGCCGGGAACACTATACTACACTGCATCAGCAGCGCAGACTTTCTCTCGTAAATATGAGGAAGATGACAATTTATGCAGTCTCTCTGTGGAGTGCGAGTGTGTGTGAGTACTCTGAGCTAAGGGCCGATTGTGTGTGTGTGTTTTTTTTTCTTCCAGGTTCCTGCAGAGAATGTGATCACACCGTAGAGTCATTACCATTCCATTACACACACATACTGTATGGGAGAGTGCACGGGGTAAGGTGTGCCGGCTTGTTCTCTAGGTAATTCAAAATGATGTAGAGGTAAAACTATGTTTTAGCATGATTCTTATCAACTGAAATGAAAAGACAGCATCCTTAGGGCATTAGAACTGTACATTATCCCCCCCAAAAAAACAAAAAACAGGGAATATTGGAGGCCATGATCTTCATCATTCTTTATTTCCATAAACAAACTTAAAGACAAAGTTTAATATTCATGTTTTATTGGTTTTAATCGATGAAACAACAAAAAGAACATATCAGTAAATAAATAAGAAAAATAGGTTACACTTTATTTTGAGGTGACGCAGTGTTACACAAACAAGACCTGAGGAATATTGATTAACTTCATGTTCTTACTATAGGGATGTAGGTTTGGGTTAGGATTTGTTTCCAGGGTTAGTTGCTTATACTTATGTATAATTATCTGTTATTACCATGTGTAACAATGTCACCTTAAAATAAAGTGTTACGGAAAACTGTTTCGGTATATGTGGCTCGCCCTTCAGCTCACAACAAAAAGGTCCCGGCTGAGTCCTGGAGGTCTTTCTGTGTGGAGTTTCTTCAGCTGCACAATCCAGAGGACAGGGGAATTGAAGACCCTCAATCGCCCACGAGAGTGAATGTGTGCGAGCGCTGTGATGGACTGGCCCTCTGTCCAGGGTATTTCCAGCCTCCGGTCTGTGAAGCTGGGAAAGGCTCCAGCAACCCTGTGGCCCTGGGAGAATGGATTCAGTTTAGTGAAAGTGATCATCCAAATTTCTGTACAGTGTCATAAATAGGAGAATACAAATTGGAATTTAAAAGAATTCCGAATAATGTGGCGACTTATTCAATCACATTGTACTGGAATATAAAAGATTCATCAAACACACACACACACACACACACACACACACACACACACACACACACACACACACACACACACACACACACACACACACATATACATATATATATATAAATATATATATATATATATATATACACACACACACACACACACACACACACACACACACACACAGAGTACCATTTGGTAGATTCGTTATTTTTTTACTCACCAAGACTGCATGTGATCCAAAATTTGGAAATAACTGTGTTATGCGAATATATTATAAAATGTAATTTATTCCTGTGATCAAAGCTTTTTTTCCTCAGGATTCTTTGATGAATAGAAAGTTCAAAAGAACAGCATTTATTTGAAATAGAAATATTTTGTATACATTTAATGCAACCTTGCTGAGTAAAATGTTTTTTGTTTTTTTAAGACCCACTTTTAAACATACACACACACACACACACACACACACACACACACACACACACACACACATGCACACACACACACACACACACACACACACACACACACACTAAACCCTACCCCTAACCCTACACATCACAGAAAACTCTCTAAATTTTTTAATTTTCAAAAAACATCACTTAGTCTGATTTATAAGCTGATTTCCTCAAGGATTTTGGATATTGCCATATTTGTGAGTACATTTTGTCCCCATAGGGTTACATGGACAGTTTGTCACAGGGGGTGGCTCATCTTACCCCACCAACACACTCCTACGCATCTCAATGTAAAGTCATGCAGAAAATTAAGATTTTAGTAAGTTTAGATCTCCCTCATTTTATTCACAATAACAGTGTCACAATGTTGGATATTCTTTTTTCCACACTCAAGCAAGGAAACAAAAAACAACACACAAAAAAAAAAAAAAGGAAATAAAGGTTAATTCAAGTCTTATTTCAGTGGTGCAGCTCTTCCCGAATGAGATAATCAGGATGGCACACTTTGGTCAAATCCACATCCCTCCACAGATACAATGATCCCGTCCCTCGGCCTGCCAGTCGCTCTGTCAGCGCACTCTTTTAATTCTGTAATCAGAGACGAGCAGCTCCCGTATCGCTGTCTCCACACAGCAGCCAGTCAATACAGACATCCCCAAACACACCTCGCCTGATTCCCTCAAATGTTTTATTGAGTGCGGACATCTGGGCTACTGTAAAACACGCATTATCTGAGCTGGGAGGAGAGCAGAGCCCGTCTTTGTCCCCGCTGTCAGCCGTGGCAGTGTCGCTGCGTTTGATGGAGATTAATGAAGTATCAGGAGAGTAATACGCATCTTCCAGCACTCTTACAATCTGGAGGAATGGACCGTCTCCGTCTTAAATAGCAAAGCTGTCAGCGCTGAGTGGACCTTTCGCTCCGGCACAGAGGTGTACAGGACGGACACCGATAATGCAGGTGGGGGGCGAATAGGCCTAGTTACCAAAAGCTCATTCCCACAACGCGCCATTGTTTGAATTCCTAAAACAATGCGTCCATCTGAGACCAGTGCGAAAACATTTCATTCCAGATAATGATGAGGTATGAAAACTAGTATGGATTTGTCAATACATTAAAACAAGCACTCTCTCAGTCTCCGTATACGCGCGCGCTCATAAAAACGTCCATGTGTTATTCATACGGCATCTGAAGTCCCAGTGGACGACTGTACCTCTTCCTCTGTCAATTCCCATTCAGACGAACAACTAAAATGGAAATAACTCTCTTTCATTTGAGTAGTATTCACACTTCCCGAGGAAACAAAATGACTCCCATCAGCTCCTCGTATAGCCTATGTCGGGCCTGTTTGTTCTCTGTCCGGCCGAACTCAAAATAATTGACTTGAAGTGCAAATACGAACGAGTTTATGCATTCTGCTTCTGAACGGCGCACAATTAATTAGAAGAATCAATGTTCCTTTTAAAAACCCAGGAGACCATTTAATCCGAGCTCAATACCGGCAGACTGGCTGGATGGAGGGGGACACAGAAAAAATCAATGGCTATTTGTGAATCGTGAGTACGTATTAAAGGCGGCCTCGTCTCACTGCTTCATTTGCACTTGAAAGCAGCCATCTGGAGCAGCAGGCTTGGCTTAAGCAGATATGATTACTAATAATGTGATATAGCCGTACACTGGCCTATTCAGACGCCCTATTCCCACTGCTGAAATGAAAAAGCAGTGCTTTCTGCCTTGGGAGAAGTCAGGGACGCACACATGCAGACACAAACACGCATAAACAGGCTGAAGTGGGGGGGATAAAGAGACGCACCGAGGGGCCTTTAGCATGTGTGCCATCCTGACAGACTCTGAACTTTCCTGCATGAATGCATGTTTACTTAGCTGCACTTTATTTAGCTAAATCTGACAAAACCTCCTTTTTGGTTTTTCAGCGGATTTATAAATCTGTTTTCGTATAGGGGTAGGGTTTGGTTTGGTCTGTATAGACAGCATCTGTGACACACAATCACAAAAATTGTAGGCCTATTTAATTTATTTTCATATTCATTTATTATTCATTTTATTTAAACAAACAAAACTGAGTTGACAGTTACATGCGTATAGGCTACTGAAAGTCAATATGGCACATTCCCAAATAACAGGGAACTTTATCTGAACTGGGGTGTGTTTCCCGAAAGCATCGTTAGCCAAATATGGTCGCAAGTTCTGTCGTTATCAGTTTCCCGAAAACATAGATCTAACGAACATTCACAAACATTCTGTGGTTAGAAGCAGAGTTTCTTGTTTGCATGACATGTGGAGTCAATATCCTTATCGTAAGTAATATATGCAAGCTGACATTCAGTACAATCTATATATTTTATTCAGAATAGGCTACAAATGTCATTTACGTCTTTTAGTTTGTCAAGAGATTCAAATCGTCGTTTTTTTGAAGAGTGCGCATGTGCGAATTAACGTACGAAAGAACAATATGATTGAATCTGGAAATAAAGCAGAATTACTGAGAAAATTAGTGTTAGTCTGTTATTTATATCCAAAAATCTAGCATTAATTCGAGCTCAAACGGAATCATTCAAATAAGTTATTACTCCACCACATGCGTGACATCATTAACCAATGTGGTTTAACTCAAATTTACAACAATAGCCAATGGTTTCGGGAAACAGTCGTCATTAGGCTAGTTGGTTTCTTCAGTGATGATGTATGGTAGTTAAGCAGCGAGATACGTCGTCACGGGAAACGTTTTTCTAAAAAAAATTATTTGGACATTAATCTAATCAGTGTTTAAACGTTAGGCTAGGCTACTTAACACTAGCCTTTCCTATAATCTTCATAATGTTTGCAGAAATAATAAAATGAAACATCCCCTTAATGTTTTCTCAAACGATCACAATCGTTAAAACGTTTAAAAAAACTGGATGTTTTAAACGTTTACAAATAACTTAATGGGAACGTTAGCAAAACATTCTTTGAACATATTTTTGTTAGCTGGGTTGCTCCTTACACTTTCACTGTGAGTTTCTGCAAAGACATTAAAACAGTTAAAATCATTAAAAAAAGAAAGAAATTCTGTATAAAAGTTAAATTACAGCTTATTTAACACCATTGACTTAAAAGGAATATATAGACTGAATGGAGACAAATAGAGTATATTTAGAGATTACAATGAGGACAACAAACGGTTTGTGTCAGATCCCTTGGGCTATTGCTAATAAGGGTTAAAGGGCTGTCTCAATTACACACACATACACACAGGGATTACTGCCTAAGACGCTTTAACTCAATCTCCTTCAGGCTACTGATTAACCTGATCTATCCGGATAAAATATCACTTAACATCTCTCAGTTCACACATTGATTGAATTTTTTTTCCACACTTTAAACTGGTTTATAAATGCAAAGTGGTTTGTGTTATGAGTCCAATTTTACTAACACTTACCATAAAGTGTATTATATTATGGGTCCATATATAATAAAACATGACAACATTTATTGGAGTAATGCTACCTTGAACAGATGGAGTTTATTTAATTAATGATATGATTAGTTTGTTTTATAAAATGACTCCTTGCATAATTAGTTAATTATAATTACGTGATTATAAATAACATAATACCTATTTCTGCCTGTACATGTTTCTGGTTATAACATGCTCTCATAATAAGAACTTTAATATATTGCGGCCCTGTAAATGCAAGTCACACTTTAAAGGTATGATTGTCATTGCAATAGATAGAAATTATTTTATTTACTCTGATAGGACACATGTGTGAACCTGAGAACTGACTCCACAAAAAATCACCAAAACACTTGTATATTAAATCATTTAAAAAATGGCTAAACAAAGCGGAGAAAAGCCCAGAAAAGCCATTTGAGTGTTTATGACAAGTGCTTTGATATCTAATGGAATGGCATATTTCAAGTGTGACTCAAATACTTGTGATGCCCACAGTAAACAATGAGCTGTACTTATCTCAGGTTTCATCTGAGAACTTTATGTATGTTTTTTTCTCTCACACCCTGCTTCTGTTCTCTTCTTAAGACCTCATTAGTTTAAACAGGTGTTGTGCAGTTTACCTGCAGGGCTCACGTTCCCTCAGGGACGGCGTTAAACAGCCACTCAGCCGTAACAATGCTGTGCGTCAGAATGCTAATCCACAGGTATTAAGGAGAATTTCCACAAGGAAAAAACCTTCTGTTTTCATCTGTGGTCTGTAGATGTCAGTGGATCCATGTATGTTTTTTGGAGATGAAATAGGCCTAAGCTATGTGTTGTTCAGAAATGTGCACATTGGTTTACTGTATATTGGTACTGTATAGGCTAGTGCACAGGATCACCTACATATTTCTATTTCTTAAAAATAATATGTGAAACTA
Organism: Leuciscus leuciscus; assembly: GCF_965113295.1. NCBI lineage: Eukaryota > Metazoa > Chordata > Actinopteri > Cypriniformes > Leuciscidae > Leuciscus > Leuciscus leuciscus. Next base: position 10,372,708 of record NC_138731.1, on the reverse strand, counting down.
TACGCATTTTGGACCGATAAATGTTAAAATCATGCATGATTCTCTCACTTTTATCTTTTAAGAGAGCAAAGCAGGAATTGGGTTTCAAGTGGTTTGATCCAAAAGACTGTCTCTCGGCCACTACATCTCCACTTCCTCCATTCCCCTGATGCAATATCCCTGAAATCCCACCAGAATATCCTCCACACCCAGCAATCTTCCCGAACCCCCGCCAACCCCTGTGCTGTCCGTATCCTGTGATGTGATGTGATGTGATGGGTTCTGGAATGCTTTTCCCAGCCTTGGGCATTTCCTGCAAACACTGAGATGTGTCGCAATGGCATTACCTCAGCCAGTTAAAACGAATGCCTCACTCTTGCCAGTCAAATACATGCACACACACACACACACACACACACACACACACACACACACACACACACACACACACACACACACACACACACACACACACACACACACACACACACACACATCTGACTTTGAGATCGACTGCTCCACTTTATGGCTTAAAGTTGCAGTGTGCCATTTTTTCGATGTTAAAATACTTCCACAACTAAAGAAAGCCATTCTAAATCTTCTAAAGAGACATGATTGCTTTATATGATCAACAGATATAATTTAAGCTTTTATTCGCATGTAAACTGATCAACGCAGACACATAGAGCACATCAAATATGATAAACAGAACCGTGTGATGCACAAGAACAAACTTCATTGGTTTAAAGCTTTTAATGTAGTTTATATGTCTATGTGGTGTTTATAATATGCTTTAAGACAAACCATGTGTAAATTCATAAGTCGACAGCATTGCTGAGTATTTTCTCCTTAAAACTGCAGTGAACCAAAGACAGTCTCAAAAACACACTTTCAAATCGCTGGTGTTTCTGACGTCACAAACTACCTTGTAACCAATCAGATCAACATGCGATCGTCAACGAGCGGATCTCTGAGCTGAGGGAGTGAGTGGAGGCGGGGCTCATTTGCATATTCATAGAACCGTGTATACTAAATCAGGCAAGGGTGTCGAGTTACATTCAAAATACTTTAAATATGTCATTTTGGTGATCAAAGATGAGTTTTAAGGGATACAATTATTAACTACAGGGGGACTTTAAAGTTTAAAGCTTTTGTAACCAGCCCCAACCCGATCTCACGGCAATTCATACGAATTTTACGAGGTGGCTAATTCGTATGAATTCGTACAAATGACCTACCCCTGACCCCGCCCCTAAACCTACCCATCACTGGGGTTTAGACAAATGAGGTAGTATGAATTCATACGAATTAGCCCCACATAGTACATTCATACTCACTCGTACGAATTGGTCATGAGATAGCGTTGGCCCCACATAGTTTGTGCTTTGGACACAAATAATTCCTTAAATTGTGTGGCTTATTGAGGAGAGATGTGCTGTTACTTTTCTAAATGACCAACCTTACCACTTTCAACTGATGTGCAATAAAATTGTGGGAATATGCTGATGAAAGCTAAATAACAGTGTGGTAAAAACCACTCAGAACAATCTAGTATTGTGGTTGTGAGTTTGCATAGGCAAGCATTATTCACATTTCCTCAGAAAAGCATGTGTTATTGCAGTCATGTTTGGTGCCAGATTACACACTGCAGCTTTAAATCAGTATTATACTATATAAAGAACATGAAGCACTTGTAACATGTTAATTATTGTATACACGTTCTGTAAGGGGTGATGGTGTTAGATTTACAGCTGGAGTCAAGCTTTTAACACCCATAAGCAGCATGAGTCAGATTTTAAGACCTGGTCTGAACTCTTTTAACTCGGCGTCAACGTGCTTTAACTCGATGCTTTTGTCATTACAAATCCACCATAAAATTCACTTGCATATGGCCAATCTGTCTGTGTGCGAAAACACAGCAGTTCTGTTAAAAGGTCACAACACATCAGCAGTCACAAAAAAGATATGCAACCCTTTATCCACGCTCCCTTCATCCGTGTAACAGTCCTTATGTTAAGAATTTCACACTTTATTTAACTTGCCTGTTGGTATCAGTGTCAGTGCAGTGCACTAGATGAAGGGATGAAGCACATATTCTCCTGATAAAAAGAAAACGAGAGGAAATCAGTCACGCGGTCTGTTCCGTGAGAGACGGCTTTGAGGATCCAGTCGGAGATGTGGATATGAGTCTATGTAGAGTGGATTTCGGACTGGATTTGGACATTTTGTCAGCTGAGGGCAGTAATTTCTCCCCCTGTGTAAAAGTGAAGATGTGTGTGTAGACGTCTGAGCTCTCTGATCACTGGAGGCTGAGCTCATCTGGGCCCTGACATCCTTCCCTTCCGCCGGCCTCTTTATAACGACCCAGTTTCAGCACATCAGATGTAATAAAGCCCGCCTCCGTGTCCTCACGGATTATACTCCAGGACACCTGTGGAGAAGTCGGCTCGAGGAAGAGAGAAAGGGGCTAGAGACAGAATAAGGGAGACTTAGACGTGTGTGTTAGGGTTTCTGTGGGCGTAGTGAGGAAGGATTTATGGGTGTAAAGGACATGTGGCTACTAGTGATATCTTGAAAACTCTTCCCTCATAAACACAGAGCTTCAGTCCTGCTATATCAACACACACCAGCCTTCAGTCTCAGGCATGTTGATTGAGAGAATAGTACACATTTGTGATAAAGCAGATTTTACCTACTGAGAGTGAGATGTTTTTAATTTTCTCCAGAAAATTAGTTTAGGGCTAACCCTAATTTAACACAAGTTATGTTTTGCATGTTGGGACCAGCATGAGATGGTTGTTGGTTTGCTGGTCTCTAGCACTATATAAACCAACCTGGACCAACATTGAATTCATGCTGGTTAATGCTGGATTTTTGAGCTAACCACCCAGTTAAGGTCTTCAAAATCACAAGAGGTCATTGATGGAATTTTTGTAACAGTGACAGAAAAATCTGAAAGCCGTCCGTCATTTTGTCAGATTATTACACTGAGAGTGATATATATTGTAACTGTAATTCTCACCCCTGTCCACTTGGTGGCGAGTGCACTCTTGCTGACTATCAAGTTAATGGTCAACGAATTTCTGAGTTAAGTGACATATTTTACAAGCTGTTTGATTGACTTCTTCTGCAGTTGAAACACTGATTGAGCGATTATATGTAACGGATTTCGGTAAGTTGGGCTGTATCTGTCAAAGTATTATGTTTTAATGTTTATTCATGTTCGCTGTAGTAAAGTTGACGATCGCCTTCGCTTGAACTGAGGCGCTATGATCTCTCGCGCCACATTAAAGAGCGCGAAAACGGTGTTTGAATTTTGTGATAAAATGCACCGAATTTGAAAGCTGAGACTTTGTTTCATATAAAAAGTAACAAAGCACAAAGCTTATTGCGATTTATTGGACAAACATTCATGATGAAACCTGAAAAGTGTCTCTGTTCAACTTTCTCTTCATAAATAAATAAATGCATAATCTAGCCTATGCTTGTCCAGTAGCTACGTTCGTGAATAAAAATAAAAATGTGAACAAAAACAGAGCCTATTAAATGGCTTATCATCATTAAAATGTGGAAGTTAAAATGATGGGTAATAGATAAGAAACATAATCATCTGTCCATCACACAATGTGGAAGTTTAACGTGACCTGCTCACACACATGCTCCTTTTTCTGTTGTTGCACTAATTAGTTTGTCCAGTGTGGATTGGGCCATTATTTCACAATCGAAAAATACACAGATGATACGGAACAACAACAAACTATGGGAACCTGGTAGGCCTACACTTTGTAAGATTTTAATCTGTTCCAGATGAAAGATGACCAATCGTGGCGATTTCTGTGGTCGTAGTTCCTATACGTCGTACAGTGAGAGGCTTTAATTTTCATTTTTGCAATAATTTTCTGACAGTGTCAGAGATTTAGCATGATTGTCTCACTGCTACACCTGACTATAGTCAATAAAAATAGGGGAGAGCGGGGCACAACCTAACGCTTTTTGACTTTCTCAGTTTGTGTAAATCTACTTATGGTTCAGAGTATTTATTTTTTCCCACATTAATTTCCCACATGTCTAGTACAATTATGTGGTTTTGTTTTATTAATACAGTATATACTTTTTTCTTGACATACCCCGAAAGAATGGAAGTGAAATGTGACAACATGCCCCATAGGTGGGGTACATTGTAACATGTGTGGGGCACATTGTAACATAACATATGACAGCTTAAAATGTTATCTGATCTAATAAAAAATATATACAAAACAAACTAAAATATTTTCTAAATAAAATACAATTAAAAAACTTTTTCATATAAAATAATGGCAATTTTTAATAATTAAATATAAACAAATTTTTGAGTTTGACTACAAACACATGAAAACACAGCTATACAACATAGTTCAAAACAAATAAACAATTAGTCATTTCTGAACATTGACTCTCAGTCTTTATTCACCTTTTTCTCACGGTTTCCCAATAAAATTAATAAAAGTATAGAATATAATAGCATATTTCTAATAGGGGCACATTGTAACGCAGTGTTACAACATGCCCCCGCCTGCACAACTGGGGTTTAAACCCTGCTAGTGTCTTCTGCTAGTTAGTGGAAGCATTAAATAACTATCTCAACTGTTAAATAACATTTTGGAGATTAAAATAATATCAGATTTGTCTTATTTTAAATAAACACAAAAAATAGAGATGAAAAATTTACTTAAGTAAGAAATTTACTTTTGCTGTGGTTTAATAAATGTCTATGGATATCTTCCAAAAAAAAAAAAAATTTTGGCGGAATTTCTTTTTCTATAATAGTGTTGATATGGCAACTAGTAAATACACAAAGTTTCATCATCCATGCATGTGCGGAAGTATTTAAAACAAGCGTGTTACAACTAGCCCCGCGTTAGGTTGTGCCCCGCGCTCCCCTACAACATGAAATGGCGTATTGATCGACACGATCTTCTAACTTCTGGAGAGAAATAGCGCAGACACTGGACAAGGAAGAAACTTTCTAGTGCGCATGCAGTGTCAAGTACCAATGTTTGCGATGCTTTTAAACGGAGTCTACTTTGAAAGGCTGTGCATTCGGTTGCATATACGCTAAGCGTTTGAGTCAAAACTGAAGCATACTTCACTCTCCTGGCCTCAAGCAGAGCTCTAGTGACTGGCGCTGCAGTCTTTAGCATCCTGGTTTAGGCCACGACACACCAAGCCGACAGTTCATAAAAGAGGTTCTTAGGTTAAATGGTTATTTGTTGAACATTTATGTTATCAAGAACCATTTCTTTTGTCTGTGTAGGGTTCTTGAGTTGCTGATGCTTGAGGTTTTAAAGGTTCTTACTCTTGTTTCTTCAGTTATGAGTCTTGTTTTCAGGGTTCTTTAAGAACATCGAGTGTTTACTAAAGAACAAGAGGATAAAAAGTTGGTTGTGGAAATGATAAAGTTCTCCCGTGGCATCAGTCTTTATTTTAAGAGTGTTCGACTGTTACGCAGATGTTTCTAACGGAAGTGAACCGCACAACGCGTTTCTGCACAAGCAAGTTTTGTTTACACAGTCGCCAAGTTTAACACACTGATGCACTTTATGAAAAACCCACATTGAAACAACTGAAGAAATGGTTGCTTTTGTTACAAAAGCAGCAATTACAAGATACATCTGTCTCAATGAAATCAAGTTTTGTGAATCAGACTCTCTAATAAAAGACAATTTATATGCATAGCCGAGGGAATGAAGCTCTGACAGATGAATAAAACAAATGACGTTCTGGCGAAGCATCAATTTGACTCGCGTCTGTCGGTGAGCAACCCTGCTCTACCGCGCACGGCCGCAGAACTGTTGAGCGCTTTTAATTATGTGTGTAACTAATAAGATCGGGGTCAACATATTTCATGCCAGGAAAATGATGTGTATTTAATGGCTCCCATATATTACCTTCCCTGTGTAACATGTCTGACAGAGTGCCTGTAAGTTTAGCTACCATTAATCAGCATCAGGGTTTGTCTAGTTGGAGAGGAACAGATGAGCGTGCGATGTTCTCCGTGTGGGGCATTCTGGGAAGGGGTGGGGGGGGATCTCGATGCAGAGCAGGCTGATAGATAACATTCACCTCAAGGGTGCCTAATAAAGCATGTTACAGGGCTTAGCAGGGCAGCGTTACAGAGTGCAGTTTTTACAGTGTAAGATGTATTGGGTTAATATAGCTACTCACTGGTGCTTACCTGACAAAGTGGCTTTGGTTCAGGAGCAAGGCTGCCTGTAATCAGTTATGCGGCTTTGCCTAATGAGCTGACTTTCTTGTTGCTGTTGTTCGGCTTTAAAGTGAACATGAAACGCCATTCGCAGCCCATTTTACTTGTGAAGTCTGAGGCCATTTTGAAAGTCTGGGATTCAAAATAGAATTTAAACCTTGAAATAAACTGCATGCTTTAAGTTTTAGTTTTTTAAATTAATTTTAACAATTATTTCCATTTCTTTCCATCCGAGTCTGATATATGAAATAATAGTCAGAAAAATCTAATTTTGAGTGGAACAGTTTAATGAAAATTTAGACAAAATCTAAAAATAAGTTTCATATATAATGTGCACTCATACTCGAGGAGGAATAAAACTCAATTTTATCCAGAGGCTCATACTGAGATAAAAATATGCAATTTGGTGCTGATGCGGATATTTAAATGGATGAATAAAAATGAAATTATGATAGCTTGTAATGTAAGTCCATTAGATCTTAACAGACTACTTACCGAAACTACACATAAATATCAGTTGTCAGTCTATATCTGCCAATAATATGTCTTAGTAAAATGATATTTAAAGACTTAGTTTTATGAACAAAGCTCTGTAGTTTTACAACATAACACAATGCAATACAATGATGAGTGAGATATAAACAAATAAATGTAAAATAATTTTTCTACATGAAAAAGTTTGGATAATCAAGCAAATCTACGTTTCTTCAGTCCAGTCACTGTTCATTTTGAAATATTACTAACAATATAAAAGTTATTCTTATGTTTACATTATTTTAAAAAAATCAGTAACAAATTCACAGCAAAACATTCTTGATATTTTTACAATTATACTAAAAGGCTTGCTAAGAAAAAGTATAAACTTCTAATCAGATAACAGAAGGCTTGTAGAAAATTGTGTACAACCCTTTTGATCATGTTGATAATTTAGAGGCTTCAGAATGTGTATTAAATATGATACAGTAGGCTTTTTAGTATCAATCAAAACATACAAATCTGTTTACTTAAATTATTATGCTAATACATTTTTTTTATTTTTTTTTTTTTTTATGAAAACAACTGTTTTAAAAGGGGGGAGGGGGATATTTTCCCTAAAGTGGTCTCAGGCTTTTTCTGAATGAAACAGGAAATAAAAAAATCAGAGCAGGACATTTTATCCATTGGGAATTGAATGGATTGTTCAAAGTGGGAATTATATAACATAAAAAGCCAGACCTAAATGTGAGTGTGCTAAAATAGTCTCTAAAAAGCCCACATATCACTCTCAGAGAAAAAAGGTTCAATGGTTTGTAGAAGGTTTTATTATTTAGGAAATAAGTAATATAGCTATATGTTTGTACACTATTATTTCCTCTGTGTGTGACTTTGGTTTGACTTTCTGAAGCCTGCAGGAGGCCTGGAATGTTGCTTACAGCACACAATTCTACTCTAGTGGGACACATGGTAAAAGACCTTTATCTAAAAATATCCATAGGGTGTGTTACCATTTTTGGTATATATTTGTGAACGGGGCAAAAATCTGGAGCTGTCTTCTGCATCAAAGATCTCTGATAAGTGATTTTTATTTTTTTTATAAAAGAGAGAAACCACAACAGGTTCTATACAGGGTTCTTGAGTCAATTCTGAAGAACGCTTTATGCCAAAAAAAGTTCTATATAGTGGAAATGGCTTAAATGATTGCATAATAATTTCATGTTTATTGGATTATTATCTTATTCAGAGCAGCGCCATCTTTGATTTTTAATGGTAATGAAAGCGAGGTGTGAGGGACAGACATGCACCTCTTCAATGGGCTGTACTGTTATTTAATGTGTTTTTGGATTGTTCTGCTCATGAAACACTGGGAAAATATATTTTCCAAGAAACTTCAGTTGACAAAAAACTCCCGACAATATAAGCTGTGGAAAATTGTAAGTAAATCTAGGAGCTTTATACAGCTTTTTACAGTGGATGCCATTGGAAACACAGCAAGTCTATCCCTCACAGCCTCGCTTTCATACCTGTCTTGGCGCTGCTCTGAATAAGGTCTATAGGTAATTTCAATATCTTCTAGTGATAAAGTATGTTTATGAGCTTCTTAACTCATAAAATTTAATTAAAACTTAAAACTACCTCCATAAAATGATCCCATGATGGGAATCCCTAAAAGGTTCTATAAATGAAGCGCCTGACGGAACCCTTGAAGATTCCATAGAGAACCTTTTCTACTAAGAGTGGACAGCAACAGAAAAGGAGAGATAAAATAGATTTTTCACTAAAAGAGAAATTTTAATTTTATGTTGACTTGTAGGATTTGTGTGTGTGTGTGTGTGTGTGTGTGTGTGGCTGCATCTGAATGCATTATGATTGTTAAAAAGCTGAATGGAAATTCTCTATATAACTCTCCTGTTTACAGAATAACATGTCTAAATCCTTTGTATTAATACTAATGAGGCTCTTCTGACCCGCATCCCACTGTAACCACAATAGGAGGCCTAAGAATTCAACAAGTCGCAAGACATCATTACAAACTCCTTTATTCTCTTAAGAAACATTCTCTGGAACAAATACAAAGGCAAATATCTGTATCGATGCAAATCCCTCTCGTGTATTTCGACAGGATCCGAGACGGGGGTGTGGAGGAACAGACCCCCCCCTGCGCAGACCCACACGCGGCCGCATGAAAAGCCACATCAATTTCAGCACAGACAAGCGCCGTCACACAGATTAGGCAGCCACAATGCAGTGGGCTCTTATCTCCACCCACAGGAGGAGGGCAGCCTGATCTGCGCAGGATGGAAACATTCTCACCACGTAATGGACAAAATCAATTGTTGCCCTCCTCAATCAATGCGACCCCCTCGCTCTCTGCTCCGAGAGTCCCGCTGTAATTGAAGTTCTCCGTGGTGTGGGATGGCGGCTTGACCGGGACGGAGGCCGGTGATATCTGGAACAGCGGAGCAGGTAGAGTAGAAAACCACTCACCTGGATGCTTCTCATACTGTATAGACACACCTGGTTAAGCCAAACACATCGGAGCATTACGGGTATAGAGAGTCTATATTGATCACTTCAAAAAAAACTTAGTGTATGGAACTGGCTCAACTTTCTTCCACACAAACTTTTCAACTTAACTCATTAAAATAGCAATTTTATATAATCATTACAGTTTCAAAGCTATGATAAAACAAAAGGTGAAATGATCAAACCATTTTAATAATTATTGTGTTGAAATTATTTCAGGCAAGATTTGTGAAGCAGTAATAATTTACTGTAATTATTTCAGTTGTCATTTGTTGTAATTTAGGTGCTTTCTGCTTTTGTAAGCATTTTTATTATTTTATTTATTCTTTTAAATATTACAATTTATGTTTAATGTATTTTTAGCTCAGTTTTAGTTTTTTATTATTTCCAGTGCTTTAACTAATTATAGTAAGTAACATTTCTAATTTACGTTTAGTTTTAGTTTTCTTATAATATTTATATTTTATTTCAACTTTATTTTAAATACGTTTTTGTATAAAAACTATTTTTTAGTGCTGTCAAATCGATTAACCACGATTAATCACATCTAACATAGAAATTTGTGCTTACATAATATTTGTTTGTGTATATATTTTATATATATATATACTGACAAACAAAGCACAAATTTTTTGTAATAGTTTTATTTTTATTTTGACAATAACCCTGATGTGCAGAAAACAAATTTATATATATATATATATATATATATATATATATATATATATAAGATGTTTAATTGTGTGCATTTATTAATACAAAAAATTCTAGCTCAAAAAAATCTCAGCAAGACAAAGATGTTGGCCATTTTTTTCCAACGATTAAATGTAATTTTCACCATAAAATAAAGGTGATTTGAGATGTCGTTGAAATTACAATTGGTCCATTAGTGAGACTGTGGAAACTGTGTGTATTTTTTATTTGTTGGGAGGAGAAAAAAAAAATCTACACTCATACAATGAAGCCGTCCTGCAAAGACAGCCACATTACCTCATCCGTAGACTGATTAAATATATTAAAATAAGAGAGAAAAAATGGTTATTGCCCTGTGAGAGAGTTTGATTAATTAGCATATTTGCTTCCTCATTTAGAGGCATTGAGAATTCCTCCTAAACTTCATTTTCCATGCGCCTAAAAATCCGCTGTCACAATGTCTTTTCTCCGTCGAGAATTTCACAGAGCGAGAACAATGAACCCGAAATGTCTAAGTTATAATTATACCTAAGATGACAGATGACAGTTAAAAACTTAATTTAGAATAAAAATCTCTTTTGACTGAGTTGTGCGGTGGAGAGAGAGAGAAAGGGATCTCTCCTTTAGAATGGTAATTACTCTGCCATTTATTATTCGATCAGCTCACGCAATTAAACGGGTGTGTGGAGGACACAGCTGATAATAAAGTGAAGGGAAAGAGAATGCTAATTAACCTCAGGGATGGCTGCTCCTCACGTCTGCTGCCATCCTCACAAGCTCCTCTGTGGGTCGTCTGGTGGTGCCGTGACCCGGTCGGTCTGTGGGTCGTCTGGTGGTGCCGTGACCCGGTCGGTCTGTGGGTCGTCTGGTGGTGCCGTGACCCGGTCGGTCTGTGGGCCGTCTGGTGGTGTCGTGACCCGGTCGGTCCTAGGGTCGTCTGGTGGTGCTGTGACCCGGTCGGTCTGTGGGCCGTCTGGTGGTGCTGTGACCCGGTCGGTCTGTGGGTCGTCTGGTGGTGCCGTGACCCAGTCGGTCTGTGGGTCGTCTGGTGGTGCCGTGACCCGGTGGGTCTGTGGGTCGTCTGGTGGTGCCGTGACCCGGTCGGTCTGTGGGTCGTCTGGTGGTGCCGTGACCCGGTCGGTCTGTAGGTCGTCTGGTGGTGCCGTGACCCAGTCGGTCTGTGGGTCGTCTGGTGGTGTCGTGACCCGGTCGGTCCTAGGGTCGTCTGGTGGTGCTGTGACCCGGTCGGTCTGTGGGCCGTCTGGTGGTGCTGTGACCCGGTCGGTCTGTGGGTCGTCTGGTGGTGCCGTGACCCAGTCGGTCTGTGTGTTCACACAAACTTCTGCATGTTCCTCTCCGCTAGAGTCTGCAGACAGACCGCCAACTATTCAAATTACTGACACATGTTATTATTCACAAGTGTTTGTATATTCATGATCACAGTCACGCCCGTGACCACACCGAGGTTGCGCCGCAAACTTGTAACACATTGAATTGTATTACTTCCTCTGGTATACTGTAGGAAAATAGTGTTACTATAGGCCTGTCTATACATTCATATGTTACCATTGTACGAGCCATTGTTCATGTCACTAAAGTTTGATATCACAAATCACTGGGAGTAACCAATGCTTTCTCACGGCCAATTCATACGAGTGAGCACGAGGTGGCTAATTCATCTAAAGCCCAGTGATGGGTAGGTTTAGGGGCGGTTTCAGGGGCAGGTCATTCGTACGAATTCATACGAATTGGGCAACTCGTAAAATATGTATGATTTAGCAAAATTCTTACGAATTCTTATGAGTGAGGTCGTATGAATTCGTACGAATTAGCCACCTCGTAAAATACGTATGAATTGCCGTGAGATCGGGTTGGAGTAACAGTTCAAATTAAAAACTTTACTGTCAGATAAAAAAAATAAAAATAAGAACAAATAATCAGACTACAAGCAACAGCACAAATAAATACAATAGAGCAAAGATACAAATAAAATAAAGAGAGCTGAAATTGAGAAATCAAATGTAAAATAACATAGCATATAATATTCACTGTATAAATTAAATAAAAGATTAGTCATTATTAAAGTTACAAAAGCTATTCAGTCAAGAACAGTGAGTGTTTTCCTTGTCTTTTGTTGTTTGATTAATATTAAAATCCCTTACAGACAGCAGGAATATTAGGCTGCTGTCACTTTAAGACATAATGCACGGACCCAGTACACTGATACTGATACACATGAGTTATCTTTCTCGACTGTTTACATTCACCTATTATGTTTGCTAGGATACTTGTCAAGACAAGTTTTTTTGTGTGAATTTATCCATTCTCAATATTTGACTATCAATATTTCGCTCAAGCGCTCTTTCGCGTCTTCTTGCGCTTGAATGTTTAAATTGGTAAGGCTTAAATTAGTTTCGTTTCAACACTCGTATTGAACAAAGTTTAGGGGAAGCCAGAATGCATATCCATCGACAGAAACAGACAGTAGCCTAACTATGTCTGTCTGTCTGTCTGTTTTATTTATTTTCCACAAACCATAGTATAGATGCATATGCATTATGAAAAGTGCGGTTCGATTTTTTACTGAGAAGGACAGAATTATTACACCCCTACAAATCACTAACCCTAAGTATAAGTGATAATAATAATAATACGTTTTATTTATATAGTGCCTTTCCAGGGCTCAAGGACGCTTTACAATGAACAAGCAACAATAATGGCAATAGACACTGATAACAAAAAAAACAGAGTTACATAGTTTGGGTGCAACAACAGTGAATGATCTGCCCCCCCCCCCATTGAAGCTAGGTGATGCCGAGGGACAACGAGGAGGCCAGAGTCAGAGGATCGCAGAGAGCGAGTCGGGGTGTAGGGGTGGAGCAGGTTACAGAGATAGCGGGGAGTCAAGGTGTGTAGAGATTTAAAAGTGAGCAGGAGGATTTTGAATTTAATTCGATAAGCCACTGGAAGCCAGTGAAGATCGTACAAAATTGGGGTGATATGGGCAGAACGCTTGGTAAGTATTCTAGCAGCAGAGTTTTGAATGTATTGCAATCTGGAAATGAGGCTAGCAGATAGACCAATAAAAAGGGCATTACAGTAATCAAGACGTGATGTGACAAATACACAATGCGACGTAGATAAAAGAATGCTTGGTGACAGGATTAATATGAGCCTGGAAAGAGAGAGAGGAGTCAAAGATTACACCAAGATTTTTAACAGTACTAGATGGTTTGATGTGAGAGCCAGCAATCTCTCATGATAGTAATAATGATGCTTGATTTAGCAAACTCCGCTAAATTAAGATGTTAGAGGATGGTTAGGATGAATCTGTGGCCGCCACATACGCATCAACTGCATCATTCTCAGTGGAAGTGCATGAAGACCTTCTGTGTCAGTCAAATACTCAACAAACCTTTTAAATGGATTCCTCTGCTTTTAACACACAGTGGGACACCTGACACAACGGGATAAATCGGGAGCACCTTTGAAAATGGTCAACAATGTGTGTGTGTGAGGGGGGGGGGGGATATTATAAGATTACATACATAGGTTTTTAGAAGAACTTCTGGACTTCTTTCAAACCAATACTGGTTTCCGACCAGTTTCCACACACTGTCCTGACATAATTTTAGCGTGATTCAATGCAACACAAAACAGCTTCCTAGATGAATCTGTTAACCCTATAAAGCCTACTGTATCTGATAACCACATTTCTTAGGCAAGATCATCAACATGATCCCCTACAAGCCTTCTGTCGTCTGATTGATAGTTTTTTAGCAAGTAAAAGTCTTTCAGTATAATTGTACAACATCCACCTTCAGTTCGTGGTTCACGTGTCTTTCTACTGTCAAATCTGCACTGATTTTTGTATAAAAACACTTTATACTCTTAGTAATATTTCAAGATGAACACTTACTGAACTGAAGCAACTTACATTTACTCGATTTTCCAAACATAATTTTTTTATGTTTTTTTATGTCACTTAGTATCAAATATGACCATCAGCATTTTGTTGAAGATTTATTTGTTCATCTCTCAATCGTCATTGTATTGCATTGCATTATATATTTTAAAACTACAGAGCTTTGATCATAAAAGTGAACATTTAAATATCCTACTAAGACATGTATTTGGCAGATATAGAGTGACGACTGATATTTATATGCATTTTACACAAGTAGTCTGTTACACATCTTCTTCATTTGCATTAAGCCATCAGAATTTCATGTTACTTTTTGGACATTTCAATATTAGTAACTGCACCAAATTGCATATTTTTACTGTGTTTGGGCCTCTGAATAAAATTAAGGTGTTTTTTCCCCTCCTCGAGTATGAGCTCCATATGCTTCTACATCATACTATATGAGCCATATAAGCCTGATGTATCAAATATGGCACTCAAAAACCAATTACAATTGGACAGCAAACTAAATTTTCAAAAGGTTCAATAAACCATTTCATTAAGAAAATTATTTCATATTTTAGCCTTTAAAGGGTTAAAGGAATAATAAATCTTAAAATGAGAATCACTTTATTATGACCTACATTCTTTTGTGGAATGTGAAAAGAAATATAATGTTCATGCTGCTCTTTTCCATTCTATAAAAGCATGTGCTCAAGAGCTATCAAGCTCCTAAAACACACATCACCATAAAAGTCACATCAAAATAGTCCATATGACTATGCATATATATGCATTATATTCCAAATCTTCTTAAGGCATACATACATTTTGTGTGAGGAGGAACAGAGCAAAATTTCAGTTGTTATTCACACTGATAAAATGTAAAGGCTTTATTAATTACGATATTTTTCAAATCCCATGTGTGCATATTCATATTAAAACTGGATGCATCGCGACTGGTTACAAGACACGAGAAACAATGATATTTGGCAATCTAAGTTTTCCTGCAACGTTTTCAGTAAGTAATGAATTGCATATAAAGTCTTGCAATTTAGCATAATGAGAGGTATTGGTTAATTTTATGATACTTGATTTGTAACTTTTGTGGAGATACTGTATGTTTTTGTTATAAGGAAAAGATCACCATGAACATTCTGTGAAACTTCGTCTTTTGTGTGCCACGATTTTCACTTTTGGCTAAACTATTCCCATCAACTAGGCTTCTCTTAGGAGACAATCGTCCACTCACACCAATGAGCCAGAGTGATTTCCATCTGTGTATGGAGTGCGTGTCAGATTGAATGTGGCAGACTGATTAAATAAGACGTTAAAATTCAGCTCTGTTGCATTTGCCGTATAAAGAAGTCTCCTCCAGTTGGACTGCACATCTTACTGAGAACATGCAATCAGTACATGTTGTCATTCTAAAGTAATATCCCATATATATAAATATATATATATATATATATATATACATACACGCAGTTGGCCCATATCTATATATATCGCTCTTCCTCCAGAGGCACTTCAGCTGGAGCTGAGAGTCAAAGCCATCATTCTGAGCTTGTGGCCACTTCTGATGGAGACAAATTTACATTTAGTTGAAAACTTCACACTTGTGAGAGGCGAAGAAAGGATGAAAAAATCCAATCTGCGGTAATAGTAGCTGTAGTTTGGTTTCGCGGCACATTATTTGCATTCCTCAGGTACGGAGCTCTCCTCCGGCGACGCGGTAACGATTCACAAATCACTGTCGCCGCGCCAGTCAAGGGCTCCGCTCCGCTCAATAGACCATTGTACCTGCGAGTGTAATTGGTGAAGGCTTGACAGAGCCGGGAGTCGTAACAAAGATCTCTCGCTTTAGGGCTGAGGGATGATTTTCATAATGTTACCGTTAAATGAGCGCGGAGGTCTCGAGGTCTTGGCACTGAGTGACACGGGCCCAGACGCGCGCGCACACACATAGAAAGAGAAGAGCAAAACACACACGCTCTCACCGCGACGCCCCACACACACCACTGTCAATTAAAGAATCTGATACGCTGTCAACACCACTTTCACCACCAATTTGAACAACTTTATGACACAGGAATAGCACAAGTCTCCCCAATTATTTGCCCCCCAACAAACAGCTTGACAAATGGTGACGAAACATCAAACACATTTTGCTTTAGTCATTTTGCTGATTTGTTATTTTGAAAAGGAACATTGTTAGGAATAGAAATAATTGCTTTTGAATAAGTCATATCTTGTCAGTTAATTTCTGTTGAAGAAGTGAAAAAAGCGTAAAGTTGACGTCAGTAAGGCCCAAAAAACAAATATGACAGCACAAGACAGGAAAGATTTGGTCAAAATGTTGGTGTTGTAGTGAAAACGGGACATTTTAGCAAGCATGTCACTATTTTCAACAATTTCTTTCAACAAATATCAAATTTCATGTGATTTATAAAAAAAATAAATAAAAAAAAGCACACTTTTCAAGTGAAGGGTTTCACAAACGTTTATTAGGTTTAAAAAATGTTGATACATTTATGTTTTTTGGAAATAAAAAATAAGTTCTTTTTTTTTTTTTTGCATATTATTTAATGTGAAAAACAGAGGTCATTCCCAGAAGCCCTAACATATAATCACACATTTATTTAAATAGTATTGTTTCTTTTTTTCTTCTTCTTCTTCTTTTTTTTTTGTTCTTTTTTTTTTTTGCTATCAGTACATGATGTTTTGTTACATTTTCTATTTAGGGATTGTTTATTGCATTAATTAAGTGTCACGTGTGTGTCACCCTGATGGTGTTTTGTGTTTGTGTGACCCTGTTCACCTTCTACATCAAAACGAAGACAAAAAGTATTTCCAGAAGTATTGTGTTTTTCAAATAGCCACTGTAACTCTGTTACACTGTTACAAGTAACTCACTCTCGCTATGTTAATTCTTGCACTCGATACTAGTCGACACCATCATGACTAAAAGTTTGCTAAGATGTATGTCCTACTAAAGCAAAGCAGTATTTGGGTTCTTCTCAGTACTCATATCGATGCTTCCTCATGTCTTCGCTCATCCGTCTTCCAGCCAGTGACCCAGAAACCGATTGTCCTCAGCCATCTTTAGGGATATCTCAATTCTCTAATTGACTGTGCGCAAAGACCTGTCCTCTTTAGTTAATGTTGCAACGTCATGGTTCTCACGAAGTCTCACCTTTCAAATTGTGTCTTTTCTTTAAGAAATGTAACAATAAATACCGTTTTGTGGCTCTTTAATGTGTCGTAACAGGTAGCACCTCAGTTAAAGCTGCTTGTGAACCGATCATTTTTTTCATTCTAGTTAATTTATAACATCAAATAAACATGAATGAAAATCAAAAGGAATGTTGTTTCAACCGCGGAAAGACGTCAGTACACGCCATTTTTCAAGTTCAAGTCCACCGACGTTGCTTCTTACTCTCCTGACTGCTGTGTCGAACAAAATGGCGGATTCGGCGGATGGCGGATTATGATTGGCCAGATCGCCTGTCAATCAAACTCCAGGCGAAGGGTGAAATGCACCACAAGGAAGGAGGAGCGAGGAAACACAAGTGTATCTTTCCCTCGCGTCCTAAGGGGATGGAGCTAAGATGCGAGGAAAGGAAACGAGGATGCACAAATAAGAAATGAGAAGCATCCAAGAAATGAGAAGCACTCTTCAACTGGTGAGCGAATCCATAGCAGACTAGTGGGAGTGGCAACATGCCCAGTGCATTATGGGCATTGAAGTCTTCCTACCTATTTGACAAAAGGGAAGAGATTTCATTTTTTTCATCTTTCTAATGTATAGGCAGCCAAGTTTTATTGAACACCCATGCTGCCAGCAGTGACGGACCCCTTTAATGTGATTCTCTACTCCTGTGTGAACTTGAGGTGAACTGACATATATCCAAACATACAAATCACCAAAACACCAGATTTCTCTGTTTTCTTGGTTTGATGTTTTACAGTTTCTAATGAGGCACGTGTCCAAATAATTCTTGGGGCCACTATATTTATATAACAGATTTATGAAAGCATCATTAAAACTCTATACATCTTACTGCATGCTATTTAGCCGATTCACTTGTTCCATAAATTTCACAGTCAAACGCAAACGTGTGTAAATCCCAGTCAGTGGGGTCACAGATGATGTGGGTCAGGGTTTGAGTGAATGTGTGTTTCGGGGCGTCCGGGTCTCAGCCCTCACATCCTGAAGCGCTGAAGATCATTTCTCAACCCTGCAGTGCTAATAGAAAAGATTCAGCACTTTCTTCATCCACTTCCACTCTTTCTCTCTGAATAAATGATGCCTGAAATTTTTATTCTTTTTATAATGGAATTTCAATGGCCTTCACTGCAAATCTAGTGGAAATTTTTGCATATGAAGAGAGAAAAATTAAATGTTAACCACGTTTTAATGTGATTAAGGCTGACAGAGACATTATTTCAGCTAATCACTCAGTGCTGACGAGCTCTAGCGGTTCATTGGTGAAGGTTTTCATCACACGCCGGTTAGTGTTCAGCTGCACTGCTTACATGTGCTTTTAGTAAAATTGTTTGACATTAGCAGAAACCATAAACATGTCGATGCAATAAATCAATTAACCATGACCTACATGCACGTTTTATTTTTCATTTCATAGGGATGTTGATGAGTGTAGGGTTGTCACGGTACCACAATTTCAGTAGTCCGCACCAATATCAGTAAAATTGACCAATCTACCAATTTTGTTACCAGAGCAGAAACTGTGATTGAATGTGTTCAAACAGCCACAAAAGACCGTCTACTCTTCGTCTACTGATCTAATGAGTAACATTATGGGAAGAGCTCTAGCCATACTGGATTTAAACTTTGTCGGCTGGAGACCCAAGTTTGGTTTGAAGATGAAAAACGTACCAAACACAATGTTCTCTCACCATTCCTGATTTCTAACACACACTCACAGTGTACAGCTGGTCTTGCGGCTTCAGAGCAGAAACTAAAACTGATGCTCTCCGTGTGTTTTTCTGTCGTCTCCGGTCGTGTTCATGTACATCGCAAAATTATTTCTTCAATTAGATGGAAAGATCTGGAAAAAAAACAAACAAACATTTACCCTCCCATAGACCCTCCCCTCGGAGAAATCAGGACAGAAGTGTTTGAAAGTGGACAAAAGAGACGGATTAAAACACCAGGTGTGAACGGGAATGTGTCTCCCTCGTCTACTTGTGATCCGAACGACCAAAACGCATCTTAATACAGGTGTAAACAGAGCCTACACTGTTAGACTTTTCTGTAATTTCTACAGTTATTTACTTTAAATCCCCCAGTATTATACTGCTATTTCTCTTTACAGTAAATAACTGTGATTCCAATTGCATCATGGGAATTTTCTGTGACGTCTAACACCACATACAGAGACTTACTGTATTTTTAAAATTTGCTGTATACTACTGTATTTGACGTAACTGCCTCTCTGGCTGGTAGAGGTGGGCAGATCGATCCTTAAGTATCGATATATCGATACTGACGTGGTATCGAAAAGGATCGATCCTCACATAAAAATATCGATCCAAATGTGTGTTTTTTTTTACCAGTAATTTTTATTAATTTAGCACGCAATTCAGTGCGTAAAATAAGCTTCTAAGTGGAAAAATAAGCGAATGTTAGCGGATAATTGTGTAGGCTAGAATTTTTCTCCTAGTCATCTGGATACAAGACGAGACCAATCAATCACAGAGCGTTCGATGCTGGTGCTTCGCTGAGCTCACAGGCCCAGTGCGTTTGGGAAACAAAGCCTTGCTTAGATGACAGAGAAACAATCGGGTATTTTTTTTTAATAAACAAAGCAAAAGTGTATATAACGGTTCAAAATGTTGACGTCAGTAAGATTTTTTTTAATGAAATTAATATTTTTATTCAACAAGGATCAATGCATTCAATTGATCAAAAGTGACAGTCAAGGGTTTTTCACTGTTAAAAAAAAACTACTTCATAAATGCTGTTCTTTCAACTTTGTTCATCAAATAATTCTGCATCATGGTTTCCACAAAAAATATGAAACTGTTTTCAACATTGATAATAATAAGAAATGTTTCCTGAGCTGTAAATCAGCATATTAAAATGAATTATCATCATGACTGGAGTAATGATGCCGAAAATTCAGCTTTGATCACTTGAATAAATTACAGTTTAGTATGACATAGAAAACAGATAGCCTATGTTAAATTGTAATATTACAGTTTTTACTGTATTTTTGATCAAATAAATGCAGAAGAGAATAAAAAATCTTACAGACCCCAAACTTTTAAACAGTAGGCTAGTGTACAATAGTACTTTTACTATAATTAGGGTAGTTTTGTAAAAGTCACTGACTAATAATTACAGGCGAGTTGAGAGCACAAATCACAAAATATTTAGTAGTCATGAAAACGTATTCAGATTTAGCATATTAATGATGCATTCACCTCATAAATCATGACACACTGCTCTAGCACAGGAAAGTGCATAAGTTCAAGTGCATGCTTTTAAAACGAAAAAGTATTGGTATCGGTATCGATATCGGCGATACTGGCCCTGTATTTACTTGGTATCGGATCGATACCGAAATTTGGAGTATCGCCCACCTCTACTGGCTGGCACCATTCCACCGTGCTTTTTATTTCCTAATTTTTGCCTTACACCACGTGTCTACAACGCTATAATAGCCAGAGGCTGTCTATATTGGACACATTGAAGCGACCGGACCTTTAAATGCAAACCTGTTTATCCCTTGTAAGAACTAGTGCGAGCGCTTGGACTCGTATCGGACTACGTCTGAAATATAACGGCCGCGGCGCATCACTACACTGTCTGGGATTTGTCGTGTCGCGTCAGACAGACATCCAGTGTAGGTAATGGGGTCTGTCTTTTGTTGGATCGCGACGTTCGTGTCTGGCCCGGGGAAGAGACGGAATTCACTTCACCGAGAGAGAGATCAGCAAGCAAGGTAAAAAAAACAAACAAAAAAACATTCTGTGTATGTTGACAGGATTGTGCCCAGTTTAACGTATGTTATAACGTTAACGTTAGCCTAACGTTACTCGTCGTCAACATGGCGGTAACGAACTTTACCATGGTAAACTGAGCTAACGTTTCATTTTACACACTTTGTTAGATTATTGAATTGTCGAGTTAAAATATGCCAACGAGCAACGCGTTTACATTAACAATAAATGTGAATAAACTAATGTGAAATTCTGTTTATATCTTAATGTTGGCCTACTGATGAGAACCTTTATAGTTTTAGCATTAGTTTGCAAACTATACCATATTATAGTTTTTTTTTTATGGAATTTAATATTTACTTCCATTTTTGTGTTTAAAGGCAACTGCAACAAAGCGCCAATTCGCGCCAGTGACTTAGCAAGATTCCAGAGGTAGGCCAGCCCATTTGTGATATATTTTGAGATAAGTTTGCTGAAATGATTAGCATACACTATGTGAAAATTGCTTTTGAGCCACTGGTGCAGACTAGGTAGCTAACAATATCTTATAAAATCTCTATAAAATTGGCTAACTTTATATCAAATAAGTGACCTTTGCATTATGTCTAACTTTATTACACAGCAAATGAACCAATCAGAAGATGGACCATTGTCTTTGTTCAGTCTCACCAGATTAAATGTATCCAGGTAAGCACTGCAGTAAAACTCTCACTAAGACCAAATCTAGCATTCTAAACAACTTAAGTTTATATTTTTGCATTATTTTTATATTTTATTAGCCAGCGACTCTACCATTGCAGTTCCACCTGACTAGGAAGGTCCTAATATCAGCGCACAGGTGGGTTAACTACTGTAGGAAGGAGAACGATCATCACACAGTGATTTCTTGCATGTATCTTACTGTGTATTTGTCTCAAACAGGTACTCCTTCACTGCAGACAAGCTGAAATGGGCTAAAATCATCTATTTCAGTCGTTCAACTTCTTTCTGTGCATCTCAGCATTTTTGGACAGAATTTAGGATTTGTAAGTATTAAAATTTAATCTGGCATAATTTAATTTAGTTCTTTTGTATGCTATTTATTGACAAAAGCTGTTTACAAATATATATTGTTTTTGTGAAAATAATAATAAAAATTAACAAAAAAGGAGGTTAAAAATAATGTGACACTAATATTCTCTCTCTCTCTCTCTCTCTCTCTCTCTCTCTCTCTCTCTCTCTCTCTCTCTCTCTCTCATATAGTTTTGGAACCGGGATCTCCTCTGAAGGACTGAGTACATTAGTGTTTGTGGGCACGCATGCAGACCAGGGAACACTCTGATGTTGTCAATCAAGTTCTGAACAGGAACCAATCTTTGGAGAAGTTCATTTATTCACAAAGGTGGACAAAAACATTGTGTTGGCTTTTTAAAGATTATTTTGATGACTTTTACTCCTATGCTGTAGAAAAGATGGAGTAGACAGTCAGACATTGATAATAATAATAAATGTTTCTTGAGCATCAAAGAGACTTCTTTCAAAAACATTACGCCACTTAAATACTTCTTTTGGCCACCAGTGTACATGAATCCAACACATTTTTGGAAATAAGTGAAATTATTTTTAAGGTGGGGTTATGTGTCTTGTATTGTGAAAAGAACTGTGTTTTGTCCTGTTTTGGACATTTCCTTTTTGAATGCTTAATGTATTTATATTCTGCAGTTTTATGAATGTAATGGTTGATATTTCATTATAATACTTGTATAAGCTAAACAACCAATGACTCTACATTCATTTAGTCAAATGCTAATGTTTTGTTTATGATTTTATGTATGTTTTCAAAAATGTTTGCAGTGAAGGACAGCACATAATGTGTTAATTTAACACGTTTACACATCTTTGTGCTAACCTCTCTGACATATTTACTTTGTTAAAATCATTAACACAATGAATGAGTTAAAATTAACACAAAAAATGTTGTCTCTAAACTTTCCCATTAATGTGTAAAAATTTCACACATCATTTCCAGCATTGGCATGTTTATTTTGTGATATATATGAAATGTTTTAAATAAAAAAATGGTATTTTGTGATAACTTTGTCTAATTGGTTTGTATGAAAGTAGTACTTATGTAGGATAAAAATAAAATTAATCATATATCAAAATTATCAAATCTAATTTATATTTAGTACAAATAAAAATAATTACAGTAGTGTACTGATTAGCTTAGTTTTTACAGTAATGCACTGTACTGATTAGCTTCGTTTTTACAGTAATGCACTGTATTACACAAAACTGAAATACGGTTTGGTACTGTAACTCTTAATTACAGTAACTTACTGGCAACAGTGTTGCCAGTAAGTTACTGTAAAAAACCCTTGAAAAGTCTAACAGTGTAAGATGGTCAATAACTAAAGCACAAGTTCACTGAATTCTGCACTCTCGCAAAAACTCCCGTTATAATAATTAAAAGCTGTCTTCATTGCACAATGAATCTCTTATTTACATTGTGTTTACACTTTGTTGGTTGTAATGAAAGGATTTGAGAGCGTGCGGCGGGTGTTGAACAAAACCTCATGCATTTTCAATGGATTCTGACTGACTTGCTGACTAACATCTCTAGCCATTGCGTTCACACACTCAACAGATTGTGATTGGCTACAACGCTTGTAAAAACACAGTAAATATAAACCTTTGAAGCTCACAGAGCGCTCAGTTAAACGAATGAGAGCGTTTGAAAGCAGCTTCTATCAGCTGGTACAGAATATATCCAGTGCTCTGTATTACCGGTACTGCAGAAATGCTGGTACCATCTACTTTTTTTTTTTTTTTTTTAGCTCTGACTGGTCACTGTCTAGCCTTGAGTGTTTCCACTGGTATGAAATCAGATGAGCTCACCAGATTACCAAATGAAAGTCACCGAACAGAGGGAAACATTAATGGAGGAATACAGGATGAAAGTTCCACATTTACGATCTAAAGGAGGTGTATGTTAATTGTGTGTGTGTGTGTGTGTGTGTGTGTGTAGTGTAGTGTAGTGTTTTCATATATGCCAGAGATGGCCTTGGGCTTAAGCTTTGATCTCTTTAAATGTCTCAAATAAAGAGACTAGGAAAGGAAAGGAAAGGAAAGGAAAGGAAAGGAAAGGAAAGGATAGGAAAGGAAAGGATAGGAAAGGAAAGGAAAGGAAAGGAAAGGAAAGGAAAGGATAGGATAGGATAGGATAGGAAAGGAAAGGAAAGGAAAGGAAAGGAAAGGAAAGGAAAGGAAAGGAAAGGATAGGATAGGATAGGATAGGATGGGATAGGAAAGGATGGGATGGGATGGGATGGGATAGGAAAGGATAGGAAAGTGTCTGTATTTAGAAAGGTGGTTTAAGCTGTAGTATCAGGCTTTCAGCGCTGGAGAAGAGAGGGAGTGTCATTAAGGCGGACAGATAAAGAGGTTTAGCACTTCGGCTGTACTGACAGAGCAAGTCTCTCTCATGAGTTTGGTGGAATATAATATTTGCTTTATACAATTAATGTCTAAAGGTGTGTATATGTGACAGTGTTTTGCTCATCTCGCAGTGTAATGCACTCACAGTAATTCACTGAGAACTATAGCTCAAATATACACTCACCTAAAGGATTATTAGGAACACCATACTAATACTGTGTTTGACCCCCTTTCGCCTTCAGAACTGCCTTAATTCTACGTGGCATTGATTCAACAAGGTGCTGAAAGCATTCTTTAGAAATGTTGGCCCATATTGATAGGATAGCATCTTGCAGTTGATGGAGATTTGTGGGATGCACATCCAGGGCACGAAGCTCCCGTTCCACCACATCCCAAAGATGCTCTGATGGGTTGAGATCTGGTGACTGTGGGGGCCATTTTAGTACAGTGAACTCCTTGTCATGTTCAAGAAACCAATTTGAAATGATTCGAGCTTTGTGACATGGTGCATTATCCTGCTGGAAGTAGCCATCAGAGGATGGGTACATGGTGGTCATAAAGGGATGGACATGGTCAGAAACAATGCTCAGGTAGGCCGTGGCATTTAAACGATGCCCAATTGGCACTAAGGGGCCTAAAGTGTGCCAAGAAAACATCCCCCACACCATTACACCACCACCACCAGCCTGCACAGTGGTAACAAGGCATGATGGATCCATGTTCTCATTCTGTTTACGCCAAATTCTGACTCTACCATCTGAATGTCTCAACAGAAATCGAGACTCATCAGACCAGGCAACATTTTTCCAGTCTTCAACTGTCCAATTTTGGTGAGCTCGTGCAAATAGTAGCCTCTTTTTCCTATTTGTAGTGGAGATGAGTGGTACCCGGTGGGGTCTTCTGCTGTTGTAGCCCATCCGCCTCAAGGTTGTGCGTGTTGTGGCTTCACAAATGCTTTGCTGCATACCTCGGTTGTAACGAGTGGTTATTTCAGTCAAAGTTGCTCTTCTATCAGCTTGAATCAGTCGGCCCATTCTCCTCTGACCTCTAGCATCAACAAGGCATTTTCGCCCACAGGACTGCCGCATACTGGATGTTTTTCCCTTTTCACACCATTCTTTGTAAACCCTAGACATGGTTGTGCGTGAAAATCCCAGTAACTGAGCAGATTGTGAAATACTCAGTCCGGCCCCGTCTGGCACCAACAACCATGCCACGCTCAAAATTGCTTCAATCACCTTTCTTTCCCATTCTGACATTCAGTTTGGAGTTCAGGAGATTGTCTTGACCAGGACCACACCCCTAAATGCATTGAAGCAACTGCCATGTGATTGGTTGATTAGATCAACCAATGAGAATGAGAAATTGAACAGGTGTTCCTAATAATCCTTTAGGTGAGTGTAGTATATTAAGGCTAACTATCTTTTAGAATGTGTTGTGACATTGTGTGATTTATGTTGCCGATCCTTGCTTTCCCATTAAGTTCATTAAGTATTCAGAACTCACTTTATGTGCTGATTTCTGACAACAATTCACGTAATTCTAATACAATTTCTATGCTAAATAGAAGTCAAAATATGCAGGGATGTTGGAGTTGTGGCCTATTTGTTAGTGCCGAGATGAAATGGCAACAACATTTCCCCTTTAATTCTCCTATCATTTCTTGTTATACTATCACTATTAATAAACATGAAAGACCAAAAAGATAAATTCAGGACACATTTACTGATTCCAGCTGCTTTTATTCTCTGTCCACTTCAAGCATTTAGATAAAAAAGTTTTAAGATAATGCAAAACATAAAATTCAAGTTCATCAAGTGTACCTAAGCTTGCAGACTGGTATTATTAAATAATATGCTGTATCTTTATAATTGTATTTTAAATATCTAAATAAATAAATTATATAAAGATATACATTGCTACTATTATAATTATTTTGTTAACTTTGTATATGTATTTATTTTTCCCTGCTAAACATATTTGAAGAATGATTGTCATGCACTTCAGTTGCAGTGTTCCCTGTGTAACTACTGTTCTTCACTGTTTGAGATCTGCGTGTACGAGTGTGATGGAGAGATGAAGGAAAGAGGGGTGAGCTGATGGAGGAGTGCGAGTGGGATGGAGATCACAGTGGGATGTTTTTCATCCTCACAGCAGTGATCAACTGGAAGGACACAAGCGCAGACGCTGACTGCACCCCACACACACACACACACACACACACACACACACACACACACACACACACACACACAGAGACACACACTCTCACACACACACCTATACTCTTTCTCTCTCTCACACACACACACACACACACACACACACACACACACACACACACACACACACACACACACACACACACACACACACACACACACACACACACACACACAAACACTTAATGAACAATCCACAGTGTCTAGTCAAGTCACCTTTATTTATACAGCGCTTTTTACAATGCAGATTGTTTCAAAGCAGCTTTACAGTGATAACAGGAAAATAATGCAACAAAGTTTGTTTCTGCTGTACAGCAGATCTAGAGGAAATTAGAGTCATAGTCCAGCTTCAGTTCAGTGTTGATTCATTTCATTTGTAAATGTTTTATTAATTTAGTTAATTTATCTACACAGCCACCCTGGAGAAAATGGTGTCAATGCAGGCAGATCAATAATATTGTTGAATATTAAGTGTCCCCAACTAAGCAAGCCAAAGGCGACGGTGGCAAGGAACCAAAACTCCATCAGTGACAGAATGGAGAAAAAACCTTGGGAGAAACCAGGCTCAGTCGGGGCCAGTTCTACTCTGGCCAACGAGCGAACAGTGTATGATTATGATGCAGGCAGCATTACAGGTCAGAAGTCAGATTGGATCAGAACATTTGGAATATTTATCCAGTTCCATCTGGTTAAAGATCGGATTCATTGCGCCGGTATGGAGACGGGTTTGTTGAGGCCTTCACAGGGTCTTGTGTCTAGTTGACACTATCTCTGCTGACACTTCAGGGCTGTGTTGTGGTCGTGTCTAGGTGCAGGTCCTCCATCTGATCTGGATCCGGCCCGGATCCGGCTGACTACATCATGTGTTGTGGTCGTGTCTAGTCGCAGGTCCTCCATCTGATCTGGACATGGCCCGGATCCGGATGATTAGATGATTAGACTAATAGTAGCGTATATGCCATTCTTCTTATGATGTAACGAGTACATCAGGTGTTATAGGAAGTGTTCCGGCTGACCCAGTTTATGCAGCCTAACAATCATTTTAAATGATTTGAATAATAGAAATTGATTATGTGCTATGTGTATGCTAGGTCAAAGAGATGTGTTTTTAGTGAACTGACAGAGTGTTTCTGCTTCCCGGAAAATGGAAGACTGTTCTGTAGTTTTGGTGCTAAATAGGAGAAGGATCTACTGCCAGCAGTCGATTTTGATATTCTAGGTATTATCAACTGGCCAGAATTTTGAGATCGCAATAGTGAAGGACTATAATGCGTTAAGAGCTCGCTCAAGTACCGGGGAGCTAAACCATTTAGTGCTTTGTAAGTAATCAGCAATATTTTTTAATTTATACAATGTTTAATAGGGAGCCAATGCAGTGTTGACAGAACCGGGCTGATATGGTCATACTTCCTGGTTCTGGTAAGAACTCGAGCTGCTGCGTTTTGGACCAACTGGAGTTTGTTTATTAAGCGTGCAGGGCAACCACCCATAAGAGCATTACAATAATCTAGCCTTGAAGTCATGAACGCATGAACTTGATTTTCAGAATCAAGTAGTATGAAATTACCAGTCGTCACTTTTTTTTTTTTTATCAGCTATGCATTCCGTTAATTTTGTGAATTTGGAAGTTTTGTCGGGATGCGAAGAAATACAGAGCCGAGTATCATCATCAGGTGCTACCGGCATGTAGCATGTACAGGGTGAAAAGCAACGATCCTAGTATTGAGCCTTGAGGTACACCATACTGAACTTGTGATCGATATGACATCTCTTCATTTACAAACTGATAACAGTCAGATAAGTATGATTCAAACCATGCTAATGCAATTCCACTAATACCAACATAATTTTCGAGTCTATTCAAAAGAATGTTGTGGTTGATGTTATCAAATGCAAGCACTGAAGCCCCGTTCACACCGGCAGTGACCTTTGTTTCGACAGAAAGTTCAGAAATGTCAACTTTATGCAAATGAGAAGCGATTTTCGCGAGCGACAACCAATACGAAAGAAGACTTTCAGTGGAGCTCACGTCGACGTCTCGAGTGCAGGCAAGACAGAAGAGTTCGGGGGCGATTTCACTGTTTTATATGATTTGACTGTAACCACATACATGGATATAAAAAAAATTATGCATGGAAAAAAACTGTCGACAGTCTCAGTGAGTTTAATTCATACATTTATAGTTTGAGTGTTGTAATTTTATGATGCAAGTTTAGCACTGCTGCAGTTCATTTTACAGTTTCCCCTGCATTATGTTGACTATTAGGGACAAGAATATTGATTATGTCAACACTGCTGTGGTAATATAAAAACACTCTCCCAACAGCATACTGTTACTTTTAATTCTTTTGAGCCTAATTCCTTGTCAAATTAAAATGATATAGTTGTATATATTACTTGTGATGGTATTTTGTATAGGTATGGCCAAATATGCAGTCTACCAATAACATTAGAGCGACAGCAATACGAACGCCCACAAGCGACTCACAGTACAGAGACTACCGACATACAGCAACAAAGTCGCTGGCGATGTGAACAAGGCTTTAGATCCAGTAACACTAATAGATAGATACAACCACGATCGGATGATATGAGCAAATCATTTGTAACTCTAATGAGAGCTGTCTCAGTACTATGGTACGGTCTAAATCCTGACTGGAAACCCTCGCAGATATAATTTATTTTTTTATATCTTTTGTATTATAGAACATAGATGTGGGGATACTGCCTTTTCTTGTCTTTGACAGAAAGGGTAGATTTGAGATATGCCTCTGGGATCAAGATGCGTTTTTTTATAATAAGTGGATTAATAATAGCAAGCTTAAAAGTTTTCGGTACATAGCCAAATGACAAAGATTAATTAATGATATTAAGAAGAGGATCTATGACCTCCTGAAGCATCTCTTTCAGTAGCTTAGTCGGTATAGGGTCTAACATACATGTTGTCGATTTAGATGATTTAACAAGTTTAGACAATTCCTTCTCTCCTATAGCAACGAATTAATGAAATTTTCCTCAGGGAGACTACAATGCACTGTCTGATGCGATACTGTAGTAGACGGTTGCATAGTTATAATTTTCTCCCTAATATTATCAATCTTGCAAGTAAAGAAGTTCATAAAGTCATTACTGCTGTGCTGTTAGGAAATGTCAGAGGTTGAAGCTTTATTTCTTGTTAATTTAGCCACTGTATCAAATAAATACCTTGGGTTGTGTTTGTTTTCTTCTAAGAGAGTCGAAAAATAAGCAGATCTAGCAGTTTTTAAGGCCTTTCTGTATGCAATCGTGCTCTCTCTCCACGAAATGTGAAAAACTTGTAGTTTTGTTTTCTTCCAGTTGTGCTCCATTTTTCTGGCTGCTCTCTTAAGGGCCCGAGTGTGCTCGTTGTACCACGGCATTGGACTATTTCCTTTAATCTTCTTTAAGCGCAAAGAAGCAACTGTGTTTAAAGTTCTGGAAAAGAGAGAGTCAATGGTTTCTGTTGCAACATTGAGTTCTAAGCTATCTGGGATGCTGACGAGATGAAACTGATCAGGAAGATCGTTTATAAAGCAATCTTTAGTGGCAGAAGAGATAGTTCTACCATGTTTGTAACAGGGAGTCGGCTTTGCAGCCTTGTCTAAATGAAGTTTACACGAGACTAGATAATGATCTGAGATGTCATTGTTCTGCTGCAGAATTTCAACGGCATCAACATTGAATGAGTGGGTCCTGACACGTGTTGTCTAACTCCAATAGAGTTTAGAATGTTTCTAAATGCCAATCCCAATGCGTTTTTAATTTATTTATTATGTACATGGATATTAAAATCACCAACAATTAGGACTTTATCTGCAGCCAGTACTAACTCTGATAGAAAATTAGCAATTTTTTAAATAAAGTCTGTATGGTGCTCTGGTGGCCTGTATACAGTAGCCAGCAACGGGATTTATCATTTACACTAGATAGTGTTACATTAGGCACCAACCCTTCAAAATAATTATATTTGAAAGTAGACTTATCAGTAATACTGAATATATTATTATAAATTACTGCAACACCTCTTTCAGATGTAGCTCATGTTTATAATAATCTTGGGGAGTGGATTCATTTAAAGTAATGTAATCTGGTTTTGTGCTTGGCAACATCCTAAAAATACCTTAGCAACCACCCAAAACCCACTGGCAACTGCGTTTTTCTAATGTGCTAACAAGCACTAGCAACTGCATAGCAAAACTCTTGCAACAACACCCTAGAAACCACATACTAACACTTAATGAGCACTCAGTGCACATTATCAACTGCTTAACAACACCCTAGAAACACCTTAACCACCCAGGAGACCCTAAAAACCAAACACCTTAGCAATGCCCTAGCAAGCAACAACAGCTGGCAAATTTAATAAAAAAAAATTCAGAGAAAAAAAAACTTGTTAGGGTACAACGGGGCTAAAGGCACAGCGGGGTAAAAGGCGTCTTTGATTTTATTTTCCTGTAAACCACTTGATAGCACTTTCCAAAACATCCGCTTTTCAAGATGCACATAGAAATTTGTCTGATCTTTGACGCGCAAAGTTGCTAATTTGATCTAATATTTGATGTTTTTTAAAATGTAGATTTATGTAGCAAATGAGAATAGTTAAAATTATTGAATATATTTTGAGACAAAGGTCTTTATGATTTTCAGTTTTGTTCAAGCTAATTAAAGCAAGAGTTTTTCAATAATGGAAGAAGATGTAAAAATATGCTCTTTGGGGTAATAGGTGCCCCTGCTGTTGGGGTCGAAGACACAATAATTATCATGATGATAAACAGCCGGCTGATGTTTCCATTTGTTGACATGACATGGTTAGATTCAGATGGTAAATATCATATATTAAGTAGGGTTACCTTGAGATAAAACCCATATTTAATGAAACTATCATATTCCAAAAAAATATTATATTAATTATATCATATAATAAAATATCATATTTATTTGTTTCTACTGTAAAGCTATATTAAACTATTATGGGATCACATTCGTTGCTTTCAGAATCTTTACTTTTTAAAATAATTTCGTTTCTGTATTTTTAAAATGAACATATTTTAAGGACAGTAGCCTATATTTATTTATTGGATAAAAATTTATTCTTTTATTTATCAAAATAAACTGAAAATAGTTCAAACTTTGCTAAAGTGATTTTACGTAGACATTATTAAAAACACATTATTTTAGATGAAAGTATTTGTACCAATACTGTGTGTCTTTTGCCTCATGCTGGTTATACCCCTTGTGTCTGGGGGGTTAAAAAACATCGCCACCTCATACATTTATAAGAATTTAAAGCTACACTGTGTAGGATTTTCTCCCATCTAGCGGTGAAATTGTCCAACTGAATATTACTTTCTAGCCCCTCCCATTCCCACGGTAGCCGTATTATTGCAAATCTGCCGGCAATCGCGAGTAATCTCCCCCTCGCATTCGTCACGGTGCTATGAGTGTAAAAACGCGAAAGGCGAAGCTTGAATTTCCAGGTATGTCCCTCTTTGGCTAATGTATTTTCAAGATGGAGGTGCAACATGGCTGCCGCCGTTCGAGCGACTCGCTCGTATGTATTCTAAATGGCAGATTCTACGCTTACGAGAATACTTGATTAGTTGGTAGAAGTAATTACACATTAATGAGCACATATCATTTTGAAAGAACAAAGTGTTTTTTGCTAAGAATCAACTTAAAAAATTACACAGTGTAGCTTTAAACAAACAAACCACTTTTATGATTTATTTTCACACAAAATCTGTTGCTCCATCAATGTTCAATAAAAACATAACTTTTATGCACTCATACACTAATGGAGTAGTGAAAAGCGAATTTTTCTAAAGCTGTGCCTTTAGCCCGTTGTATGTTATAGCCTTACATTTTTATTAAATTATGAAATGATAAAATTCTGACACAAACACAAAACTACAAAGACAAAACCAGATCCCCAGACACTAAGAAATCATAAGAAAGCTCAGATTTCCACTGCATGCGTTTGGAAATCAGTGACATGAGTAACATTCGTCTTCAAGCATGTGATGCATCATCATCGTCATCTTCATCATCTGAGAGCAACTCACTTACAGTTTGTGACAAAAACGATCTGTAAATAGGAATAAAATCAAACACACCCTTCAAAAGCCTGCACACCCAAATGTTACAGTATACTCAGAGAAGCCATGATGTCACTGGCTGAGTGTCAGAGCGAGACGGAGACTGAAGGAGAGGATGGGGGTGGGGGTGAATAAGAGAGAGAGAGAGAGAGAGAGAGAGATGGGGGGATACGGAGGGGAGAGATCATCAAGATGTGACAATTGTGACAAGAGCCGAGAAAGTGTAGCTGCTCCGAACGTCACGTGAATTTCTCCGTCTCTCTCTTGGCCCGCAGCTGACAGCTTAATGTGAGCCACATGCAATATTTATTCCCATCCACTGTCAGACTGTCTAGCTGTCCACAGGAGTACAAAGAATGTCACTTATTAGAATAAAAGCAGGGGAACCGGCGGTAATCAAGGACATATGTACATCAGCCGTTGCCTCACCTCGTCTCTCTCTCCTCTCCGTCTCTGGTAACTAGCTCTCAGGAGCCATTTGTGGCTGTACTAAATTCATTTATTTATCTCATTAGTGCCGGCAGGCCGTGAGATGCTCGCTGTGACATGTGTGTTTTGTTATAATGCTTATCACAGAAGTAATAAACAACAGTGATCACCACGGCGCTGGGCGTCGCATGCTACCATTAGCCCTAATGAAAACACCTGTAGTTTGGGAAAAAATCGGAGCCATCCGGAGCTAAAACACCAGAGATGAGACAGAGCTTGGAAACAAAGCAAGAGGAGTTATAGGGAGTGGGAAAAGACATAACTTTGTCTGAAATCACATACTCTCTTGAGTAGGTACTTATTTTGAATAAGTAATTACGACCACCAAAAAGTATGTTCTACTGTATAGTATGAGTGTGTGTAGTATGAATTTAATCTGGACGTACTACATCCTCCATGTTGTCATTATCATGTGACCAGTGTCTGTTGTGTCGCTTCACTGTCATTCATAAATCCTCTCCTGTGGCCTCATGGGAAAGTAAAGTGAACATTGTATCGTATGCACACTTCAGAATCTCAACGGAGGTCATAGGTCATCCGGGGATTTTTTGCCTACTCTTTAATGAGTACTTTGAATTCGGACACACTTCTTTTGTTACATGCTGTTTTCCACCTACTATATAGTAGGGAAGTGTGCGATTTCGGATGCAGCCATGGGCTAAGGAGAGAGAGAGTCAGGATGAAGAACGGATGAAGGGCGCCTAAATGTTAAAGCTTCATGATTGTGCTTTTTTTGTTTTTTATTAAAATTTTTTTTACATAAATTTTACATTTTTACATAATTTTTTTACATCAAGCAGCGACCCAAGTACCTCGCTTTCATACAAAAAAAATATGCAAAAAAGACCTTAAAAACCAAACATTGGAATGTATTAAACTGCTTAAAATTTCCAATTATATGCAGAATTATCATTATGACATATAGGGCCCTATCTTGCACCCAGCGCAATTGACTTTGTACACCGACGCATGTATCATTCCTATTTTGCACCCGCGCACAGCGGACTTTTCCCTCCACAGACGCACGTTGGTAAATTAGCAAATGCCTTTGCGCTCCCGGGGGCGGTTCAGCGCAAAGAGGAGGCGTGTTCCGGCGCAAACATATTTTGCAGGTTTAGAAAATAATTCATTAAAAAATAAGTGGCGCGTTGCGCATGTTATTCATATGCTATTTTAAGGGTGCATGCTTGGCCATAACCAATGTAGCGTGTGCACAACGCGCATACACTTTGCTTATCTCATCTACACACAGACGCAGCCGTTTTCATTTTTAGAAAACCATACATTATTACAAGGAAAAATATTAACACACGAGGGAAATCATTGTTGTGTCCATGAAGATGTGAAAAAATAAATCTAGCTTACACATTTACCCACATTATTATACACCTGTTTAACTGAAGCTAATTTGGGTGTGTTTCTCCATCCCCAATGTCACTTCTCTGTGTTTTACGGCCCTGACGAGATCGTCGGTCTCCTCGGCTGTGAACCGCTCCTGGCGTGCGTCTGGCAAATCCGCCGTTATAATAGCAATCCGCCATGGAACAAACGCCTGCTCTTAAAGGGAATGTGAGATGTCGCTCTGATTGGTTTATTTCACGTTACGCCCAAACCACACCTATGAGTAATGAACCTACTTCAGACCAACATATTTTAGATTTGCGTCGGGCGCAAGAGTCATTTATCCCGCCGGTATAATAGCAACAGCGCCCAAGACCCGCCCACAAAGTTACTTGCGTTTCGCGCTTAATACTTGCGTTTCAGATCGTTAAAATAGGGCCCATAGTCTGAATGGGAAAACTAACCATTTTGGTTTCTAAATGCTTATTGAATATCAGTAAATTCATGAGCTCAACAGTCAAATCCTTGTGAAAAAACAACAACACTTTAGCATACTTTTTAAATAATTACTTATGGAATTATATACTTTGAAGTGCAAACTGAATGTAATGTTTTGCATATTAATTGCAATTTAATGAAATTAATATTAAATACAATTAGCCAGTGTTGGGTAAGTTACTCTAAAAAGTAATTAATAAAATAAACTTTGTAAATCCCATTTCAACCTCGACCAGTGGAACTATAGTGTCAGGCTAGGCTGTAGTAATTAACAACCAAGGAAACTAACTAGGGAACACAGGGAAAACAGAACCAAAACACAATGAAACTAAACCAAAACAGAACACATGAAACTGCTTTTTATAATTCTTTATAATAAATCATATAAAATTGCATAAATTATTCTTGAAATTATTATTCTGAAGGGAAAAGATTATATAAAAAACATACATTTTAACATCAGATGTTAAAATTCATTGGTTAATCCACTATCAGGATGTGAAGAGAGTTTCAGTATAACAAAAACTGTTAATGAAAAAAACTTGCCTACCATACCTTTAAGTAGGACTTACGCACATATTTATATGTAATTTCATAATTGCTTTTGTTGTCTTTGAAATATGGTTAAAGCCGAATGTACTGACAAGCATTTGTGGTGAAGTATAATACACTTTACTGAAATTTCTATTGAAAGTTGTATGTCATGTATTTAAATATTCGTAATTACAAAAAGTGTCTCTCTTTAAGTGCACTTAAGTGGTCTTTTATTTCATTATATCTGCAAGGGCAGTTCTTTAAAAATATACGTTTAAGATTTGAAGTGCACTACAACTGCACATTCAGTACAACACTTCTTTTTCACAAGTGAAAACTCTTTACACAAAACACAATTTGGGATTTTTTTATTTATTTTTTACTATTTGTACACAGTAGTGAATCTGGATTATACAACCCGATCTCGCTCATTCTCCAAAAAAAAAAAGTATATATATATATATATATATATATATATATATATATGTATGTATGTATATATATTTGACAATTTTTTTTACAAATTTTCAATGTGGTTCATAGTGAAATGTGATCGTTCAAATTTGCTAACACGTAAAATAGATATGAATTGTTATGAGACAGTGGTGGATCATATTGGCTTTTGTTTAGCATTGATTTGTTCATGTTTTTTGTCCATATGGCATTTGGATTTAGAATAGTTTTTCCCCTGCTGTTCATGACTCGTTCAGAAGAGACCTGCAACATATTTATGGGTTGAGAATCACTGCACTGCAGTTTAGCCTGTGTCAGGTAACACTGGGAACCCATTCAATGGAGACGGTGCACTGCAAAGAAACATATAATGTGATGCTCCACCGTGCAACCAAAAGTTCAGCAATTTGTGACTTAAATGAGAATTTTTGACATGCAAGTCAGAATTCCAATTTACTGCAGGTTTGCTTGATTTTTTTATGACGCAGGTCTTCACACACTTTCACAAATCGTGCACATTTCTGTCAGTCAAGTGCTCAGTCAAGCTGTAAGTGCTCTTAACGTTGCATTTTCAAATGTGTCAGAACGCAATTCATAACGCAATTCCAAGTCTGTATCTTCAATGTGGGCAAAAAGGGTACTATGGTGGGCATCAGAGAACACTTTCATTCAGTTTTCTCTTTTAGGTCAACTACCTGGAGCATTAGTTTGCTGAGCGAACCAGTCAAAGTTTGTCAGACTCAATTTATAGATAGCTTTGTGGAAAAAAAGAAGTATGCATAATTGTATTGATTGTGCATTTGTAGTGTACTTCAAATCCAATTTGGTCACACTATATATTAGTTGTCTTAAACTAATATGTACTTACATTAAAAATAATAATTGTTAGGTTCAGTGTATTCCTTGTGTTGATGTTGTATTGTAAAGCACTTGAGCTGATATTGAGCTGATACAGGAGAGGTTAGCACAGGTTTGGTGTGTGTGTCGGTTTAAGGGTTAACAGGGAAGAGAAGGACAACAGTGTCATTATAGATGTAATTACAGAAATGTATTACTACTGTAATTATACGCAGGTTTTGTTTAAAATAAAAGTACAATATGTACAAAATAAGTGCATTGTGTCAAATGATTCATTTAAATTTTACTACATGGTAGATAAAAAATACTTATATATGTGGATTCATTATGTGGATCCATATACTTTATATAATATTATATAATATAGATAGATAATATAATATTAATGAAGTTCCATGTATTACTTTGATGTTTCTTAACACACTTAAGTACAGTTTTAAAAAGTGCAGTTTGTAATAATGCCAAATAAAAAAAATAAACTACTGTAAAGTATATTTTAAATAATAATGTTTTTATCTGTTTTTAATGCTTTAAATAAGTACACTTATTTTGATGTGTTGTCTAACATACTAAAGCATGTAAAGTGAGTTACAGTGCTATGCATAAGTTTAGACACCCATGCTAAAGTTGACTAAAAAGAGGAATAAAAAATCTTC
>NC_138731.1:10310332-10330332 GCF_965113295.1 Leuciscus leuciscus | reverse complement strand
ATTAGCCGATTTAATTTGATTTGTATGTGAAATGCAAATCCTGTCTGTGGCCTTTCTGGAGTTATTTATGTTATTTCTTAGTTTTATTGATCCAAAATGTTTTTATACATTTTCTTCTATCTTTGTGTGATTTTTCTGTACATCGCGGCTTTGAAATGTTAAAGCCCCGCCCCCAGCCCCACCCCCATACACATGATTCGACTATTAGTCGACTATAAGCAAGACATGACGATTCTGATTCGACTATGAAAATCCATAGTCGGGGACACCCCTAGTGTAATTTATTCCTGTGATCAAAGCTGAACTGTCAGCATCATTACTCCAGTCTTCAGTGTCACATGATCCTTCACAAATCATTCTAATTCATATTTTTGTGGAAAAACTTTTTTGACTTTGATGAATAGAAAGTTGAAAAGAACAGCATTAATTTGAAACATAATCTTTTTGTAACAGTGAATGTCTGTACTGTCACTTTTGATCAATTTATTGTGTTGTTACTGAATAAAATTGATTCATTTCTTCAATTTTTTGTTTTGTTTTATTATTCCAATTTGGAATGACTGCACTGAAAAAAAATGATATGATCAATAAGTCATGACAAAATATGTTTTTTACATTAATTTAACTCATCAAAATAAGTAAAGCAATTATATATATATATATATATATATGTGTGTGTGTGTGTGTGTGTGTGTGTGTGTGTGTGTGTGTAAGTTAATTTAATGTAATTTAACTTGAAATGACTTATACAGCCAAGTTGATTGTACTAAAAAATGTAAGGCGTGAACTTTCTGTACAGTGTGAGGTTTAACCCCCGTCACAGGTACTAATGCAGGAGTATTTTCTGTGAAGCGTCCTGCTAAGACAGTGTGTGAAGCATTAATGCTCTGGCATTCAGTCCGTCTGAATGTCCTCTTCCCTGTCTCTTAAAGGTCAACACACCTACTCAAGAGACACCAATTTACCTCTCGAGTACATTAGAAAGCAGCTGCCCGCGCGCCGCTCACATTTACACACTAAAACCCCGGGCCAGACAGCCTCGTGTAAATCACATAACCCGCATTCAGGTATAAAGAAAAGATGTCAGCTACTTAAATAAAGGTTAAATCTCAAAAGCAAATCTCCAGTTAATTGATTAACTGCTACTGTATGCAACTGTGTAATCAATTGAGTTCGACGCTTTCTCGGAAAGAGAGATCAACCACTTAATGTATAAAAAATACAAGAAGACATTTCAATGGCTTATTACACTGCCAGTCAAAACTTCAGACAATGACTGGATTAGATTTTAGACAAATAAGAATTGGGCCGATGTACACTGTAAAAAAAATTTTGCTGCCTTACATTTTTTAAGTCCCCTGTAGTCAATAATTGTATCCCTTAAAACTCATCTTTGATCACCAAAATTACATATTTAAATGTTTTTTGCTTGAAAAAAAGAAGTAAAATAGCCTTAAAATAGCTTGAATGTAACTCCGTGCCTCATTAAGTATATGCAGTTCTATGAATATGCAAATGAGCCCCGCCTCCACTCACTCACTCAGCTCAGAGATCCACTGGTTGACGATCACATGTTGATCTGATTGGTTACAAGGTAGTTTGTGACGTCAGAAACACCAGCGATATCAAAGTGTGTTTTTGAGACTGTCTTTGGTTCACTGCAGTTTTAAGGAGAAAATACTCAGCAATGCAGTCGACTTATGAATTTACACATGGTTTGTCTTAAAGCATATTATAAACACCACATAGACATATAAACAACATTAAAAGCTGGATTTTCACCACAGGGGGACTTTAAGTTCAATCAGCTTGGATTTTTAAGTAGGCTAATTAAACTAACCCTATACATTTTTTTTTATCTTGTATAATTTATAAAAAAGTTGGTGAATTTTGGTGAGTTACAATTTTTTTAAAACATATGTTGTCATAACTTATTGATCATCTAATTTTTACAGTGGATTGCAATAACAAATGTGTTGAGTGTATGTGATATCGTTCAGCAGTAAAAGCACTTTTTGTTCACTAAATTAATCTCATTCTTCCATTTGGGTTATTTATTGATGACTTTACTAATATTAAATGTGGAAAATTGCAAAAAATAAAGAGATTGTGTCCACTCCAAACCTTTGACTCATACTGTATGTAATATACAGAAATTGTATATAAAAATTGTAAATAAAACAGGATATTGGAGCACGTTTTACTTCAAAATCTCACGTTTAATTCAATGTGTCACTTTCCATTTCTTTGTAATTTGCGAAATTTTGCATTTAGTGTGAAATGTTTCAAAGCAAATACTTGTACAGGCTTCTATATGTTTCAACATGACAGAACCATAAACAATATAGCTAATATAAGAATAGCATACCATGGTATTTCCATCGGATACCAGCGCTTTACCGTAGTACCGCCACAAAGAGAGAGAGAGAGAGAGACCATCTCTCATAAAGTCTTCATCACAGAATATGTCTCTCTCATAAACATGACAAATACGGGCCTCGTGATGTTTTACGAGCGGAGATGTGCGCAGGGCTGGAGGGAAGAACAGAGCAGGGAAGAAAGAGAGAGAGAGAGAGAGAGATGTGTGTTAAAGTCTCCCGAAACATCACTCGCCCTGCCCGGCTTTGATCTCCCTACCGTAATTACACTCACATCCAAACGAGCATCCAGACTCAGACTTCAAACATGCACATGGACACGTTCTCACACACATGCGCTCTCAGGCTCAGCTGTACACACACACACACACACAATCATAAAGTGCTGCGTAAAGTGGTGAGCTTCAGGGGGAAAGTTAGCTGGAACAGAATGTTTAGTCAGGTAATCTATATTTACTGATTTTACTATTTATTTTAGTCACAAATATAATTTAGTATTACTGAATCGACCTGAATATATTCCAATAAAGTTATGTATTATATATGACAAAAACCTGCCTTTTGGGACGTCATCAATAGTAAAATCATAAATAAAGCGTAAATGATGTTTAAAGAGAGAGAGAAAGAACAAAATTAGGGTTCCTCTTTAAATATGATGAGCTTTATAAAGTAGGGCTGCATTCGAAATCACATACTCTCTTGAGTAGGTGCTTATTTTGAATAACTAATTATTTCATGACCACTGAAAAAGTATGTTCTGTATAGTATGAGTGTGTGTAGTATGAATGTAATCCAGACACACGACATCCTCCATGTTGTCATTATCATGTGACCAGTGTCAGTTACGTCACTTCAATGCGATTCACAAATCCTCACCTGTGGCCTCATGGGACAGTAAAGTGTCCATCATAAGCACACTTCAGGATCTCACTGGAAGTAGAAGCTCATCCGGGGACTTTTTGCCTCTTTTATGAGTACTGTGAATTCGGACATACTTCTTTTGTCACACACTGTTTATCACCTTCTATATAGTAGGGAAGTACGTGATTTCGGATGTGTGTGTGTGTGTGTGTGTGTGTGTGTGTGTGTGTGTGTGTGTGTGTGTGTGTGTGTGTGTGTGTGTGTGTGTGTGTGTGTGTGTGTGTGTGAGTGTGTGTGAGAGGTTCAGGAATTCCCCTACATTCGAGGGACAAAGTGTCCCACAAAGATGGCAATATCTGAAATCTTAGTCCTTGTGGGACATTTTTTGGTCCCCATGAGGAAAACAGCTTATAAATCAGACTAAGTGATGTTTTGTGAAGATCTAAAAATGCATTAAGATTTCTATGATGGGCAGGTTTAGGGTTAGGGTTAGTGTACAGTGTAAAAAC
This sequence comes from Leuciscus leuciscus, assembly GCF_965113295.1. NCBI lineage: Eukaryota > Metazoa > Chordata > Actinopteri > Cypriniformes > Leuciscidae > Leuciscus > Leuciscus leuciscus. Next base: position 10,326,584 of record NC_138731.1, on the reverse strand, counting down.
CATTATGTCTATGGAAAGTACCCATAAAACGTGAAAACGTGTGTGCGTGTGTGTGTGTGTGTGTGTACAAGTGTGTCGAAGCTTGTGGCCATGGCCAATATAATGCTATAATTTATCAAATATGGAAACTGTAGCCTACCAAATGAGACATTCGCATACTTCAAAAAAATGTAATAAACACACTTATTTCACAAAATATTTATTCAAAATTCACTCAAATAGATCTGAGACTGAAAAAAAAAAGAAAAAAAGAATTTCTGTGTTCTTCTGCAACTCATCACAGCATGATTTACTAAAACAGAAATGCTTTGTACGTACATTTTGGAACAGATAGCCTACAGTTTTGTCTGATTAATGGGCTGATTTCACTACTTCCTTCTCTGCCGGGTACATGCTACTGTTTAGCAGACAAACCTGAGTCTCTCTCTGTGATGTGACGATACAAACACTCCTGAAACTCCTCATCATCAAACCTCACACTCTCAGCTGCTCTGGGACTGAAGCCGGCTATGCTGCCGGATCACATACATTATTGATTTATGATGATCAGACCAGCCCAATCTCACAGGAAAACAACTATTTTACAAGACGGTGATTTCATGTTAAAACGTACAATGTTGACGCCAGAAAGTCCTTCCCCCTCAACATAACCGTCACTGTGTGCAGATCAGAAATAAAAGGGAACATACAAATTCATTCAAAATTAGCCTCCAAATCGCCAAAATGTGAAATATTAGCATGAAATTGTGTTGAGAAAAAAAAATATTCCCACATCAGAAAGTATAGGTTATGACTGGAATGAAAATACTAGTATGCATACTGAAGAGTGTTTACTGTATACTGCCTACTGTGTTCATTATGTGAAACAGTATATAGTAGAATTAACATGGTTGAAACTGAAGTGTGCAACAATGTTGGGTTATACTTCATTTTAGGGTGTCTTTGTTACAGTGTAATTACACATTAACTACATGTACTTAAATTAGGGTTTGGTTTAGGATTAGGATTAGTTGCATGCAATTATGCATACTATAGTAAGTAACTACATGTAACGTGTAACAAGGACACTGTAAAATAAAGTGTTACCCAATCCTGCCAATTCATTCATTATTTTGGATTTTAATCCAAAAATCAGTTTCAGGAAAAAAGATTCAGGAAGAAGATTTTTCAGACTGAACAAGGCGCTCTTCTGCATACTGCACATTTTGACCAAATGGTGACTTGGATATTACTCTATGCCTATACGGCAAATTCACACACTGTGCAAAGTATCATATTTTCCAGAATGTAAGTCACTTTTTTTTTACCATTTTAAATATGCTGTGACTTATATAATGCTATTGACGTCAAGCACTTAAAGTTTATTTGTATAGTGTATTTCACTTTAAATAATTTGATTTAGGTTTGGTGTTTATAAGAAATAGCACAATAATTTATTTTTATTTTATTCTTACATTTTTCATTTCTGTTCTGAATACCGTTAAACTTAAAGTCCCCCTTTAGTCAATAATTTTATCCCTTAAAACTCATCTTTGATCATCAAAGTGAGATATTTAAAAGTTTTTTTTATTTATTCTTCATGCCTTAAAATAGCTTGAATGTAACTCTACACCCTTGCCTCATTTAGTATGCGCGGTTAATGAATATGCAAATGAGCCCCGCCTCCACTCACTCACAGCAGCTCAGAGATCCACTCATTGACGATCACACGTTGATCTGATTGGTTACAATGTAGTTTGTGACGTCAGAAACAATTGACACTGCAATGGTTTGTCTTAAAGCATATTAAAAACACCATACAGACATATAAACAACATTAAAAGCTTGATTTTCACCACAGCGGGACTTTAAATAAAAAATTACAATATTTATATTATGCATTATTTTCGAATTAAATAATAAAATGTGACTTATACACCGATAACTTCTCTCAACAATGCAATTCTGACCCCGTGTGACTTATACACTGTACAAAATGATTTGTTGTTTCAACTTAATAAAGTAAGTGTTTATGCTGCCTTTTAAATATCCAAGTTGTTGCAACTTCACATTTTAAGTTGACTAAACGTAAGATTTTAAGGCAGCACGAACACTTCCTTTTTTTGACAAAACAACAAAAATAATTCAGTGTAGTCAGGTGTGACTTTTTTCCAGAAAATACGATATGCATACTATGAAAATAAAACAAGTAATACAATACTTTTCCATTCTAAACACATCCTTAAACCAGAGCGAAGGCCTAACAGAAAGAGCGTCGCAGGAATGTTCACTTACAAACATGTGGAAAAAACAACAACATTACAGCTGAATGGCCATTAACAAACTGACCGGACGGCTTTAGAGCTCATTCAAGATATAGGAACAGAGCTAAACATCAGGGACACACAAAAGAGAGAAGAAAATAAATAATGAATGATCAGGACTTTACAACAGCTCTCTTTCTCTCCAGCTTGTCTTAAAGGCTGAGATTGCGAGTTATCTCGGGGACTTGTGGCGTCTGAGAGGCAGACGCTGCCATTAGCAGCCGGAGAGTGGTGTTTATTGTCCAATTAGAGGCAGGCACATCTACCTGTAATCTCCTCTACAGGTGTGAGCGTCCTCTGGGGCCCCGGCCATGGGAAGCCAGTCATCAGCTGTCACAGACCAACTCTTTGATCTGCTCATGCCTGGAGCTTCTCCGGCTCTGAGACTTTACCTTTCCGCCACGAGCGCTCAAGGAGATTTATGGCGCTGTGAGACACACGCATACAGAGACACAGGCATGAATGTCGATGACGGATGCTCCTGAAGTCGTGAGTCATGCGATTTATTCGTTTCGTCTGACAGAGACAGAGCTGCGTTCTCCTGCGAGGAGCGTTTGATCAGTCATAAGTAAATCATTTCCTTTAGCTCTCAACACTGCTGCCAGACTGAAAAACAAATATGACAATATAATTTACTAGAGACAGGGTAGTGCTGCTGACATACCAGAGGAGAAAACAAGCATTCCTTGTACGACTTATGCACCGTGTCTCATTCTGGGTGTAGTTTCGCTACGTCATGAAACAGTAGGACAGTGCAATGATGATGTAGGTTGGCATCAAAAACCCGAAAGGATTTTTCCATCGGCTGAAAATAAATTCTGCGACCAACAAACGTTTACCAATTTTGTTCATCATGATAATCTTCACAAATCAACTTTTATGAGGTCTATTAAAATCGGCGGAAACAAAAAGCTAAACGGATGCTACAAACGAACTACCCCGCGGTCACATGACTTCAACATCATCATCAGCATCTGGCAACTCTTTCAGTCTTTATCAAAAAAACATTTTACCTTAAAGTTTGAGTTTGAATAGTTTGCAAGAGCGTGATAAACACGACGAGGCTGTGAAAGTGGACTAGATGAGTGTTTGTTCAGCTTGATGATGTTTAGTCTCCCATTTAGTCATTTGTTAGCAACCGCCTTTTCAAGTCAAGTAAAAGCTTTACTAAGGCGAATTACTGATGTATGTACTGATGTTTGGGGGTTTAAATACTCAGGCAGAGTAAACAAGTAAGACAGAACAGGTGTATTAACAACCAAGGTGACTAACTATAACTGTTACACTATGCCTGTCTTTTGAGCTTTTAGTATAAATATGTTAGCCTTGTTATCTATAAGCTAGTGTGCTACAAAACAACATGATTCCCATTTAGAAGATATAAGTGTTCAAAACTTACAGACTCACTTCAACCAACATGGATCAAAGATTTTGAGGGCATCACTCTGCACTTCAGCTTCTCATCAGATTTTCTGTCCAATCAAATGCTCTCTAGAATCTGAAGCTCCGCCCCCTACATTATAAATAGACAATGTTCACACATTTACTATTTTCTACATGGTGAATGGCACATAGTCTATTATATAGGGACTATTGGCTTTTAAAAAAAGGGGAGGAGCTGTTCGATATGTCCCGCCCTTCTTCCTGTTACAGTGGAAATGACGTCACCACATTGAATAATGCACTTCAGTGGACCTTTAAATTAAAAAAAGCAACCAACATTTCAGTTTATGGTAATGGTGCTGTTATAATTGGGGATTTGAGATTTGAAGTGAATACAAAATATGACAGAAAATAATTTTAGAATAAGGTTAGAATTATTGCATTATTATTCCAATCCGCTTCGTCTATTTGACACGAATGCCCTCTCCAGCACTCGTTCATTGAAGTCTGCCAAGTTAAACATAGACCCGCTTGCTGTCAGGATTATCCTTTATGGAAAATGGAAATACTTTATTGAATTTGTAACATTTAAATCGTTACAAATTCAAATGTCGTTATCTGTTTAGCTCGCCTCTGGCCCGCCTATATCAGATAACCCGATGTGATTGGTGCAGCTCGGATACAGGGGCATATTTAATGAGCATCATTACTCTACGCCAGAGTAACTCGCTGAGCAAATTCAACTTGTGCTCTCGCGAGAACTCTGGATTTCCAGGGTATGAAAACTGAGGTCTCACAATATAGTTCGTGCTTATCTTCTCTGAACAGTAATGCCTGCTTTGTTTGATTTGATTGGCCATCTGTTCGTCCGCTGAAAAATGCTAGTATGAAGGTAACAAGCCACACAGTCCACACTCTGGAGCTCTTTCACAAGGCCCTGTGGATATATGCTGTGTGTAAACAGGTTCATTTACAGTGAAAAGAAGGAATGTCATTCTGCATTAGGTCATCTTTAAGGGAAGTGAGGTTCACTGCCATGTTTTGGACACAGATGAGCCAATCAGAGGAAGATTTGCCTTCCCATTCTTTTTGGAATGATGCATTATGGGTAACTTTGGCTGTGTCAACTAAATGGCTTTGTTTAGAAAGGAATACCAGTGTACTGTTTACCGCACACTGTGCAATACTGCCCATTTATTTTTATTTTTAAGTTGTGTGCTACATTGTTGTTGCAATGCAAGGGCTTAATATGTATACATATTTAATTCAGCGAGTGACATATTCTGAATTTGCATACTGGTATACTTAGTATACTACTTTTACTTTTTCTAAAGCAGATAAAGAAAGAGCGGTATGCTAGAAGTCAGCAATAGAGATATTATGTGCTAATTTTTGGCAGTGTGATTACTTCCGGTTCAAGCTCTTTTTACACACTGCATATTTTGGCAAATGTTGGTTATTTGGTGTTTCTATGCACAGAAATTAGCATATTGTACATATTGTAGAAATTGTAATAATAGTATGGTAGTGCCATTCCAAACATGATCCAACATTTGCACCATCTACAATCTGCCACGCTGTTTTCAATAATGCATTATGGGTAATGTAGGTTATGAATGAGTTTTCTTAAATATCCTGACATGATTTTCTTGGAAGGTTTCTCTCACATGGTTCTGCTTAAGGCATGTTGTTTCACCAAACAAATAACAGTAACTGTATCTGTGCAACCACACAGTAAATTATGTGGCTCTCCATTTAAATACTGTGACACTTACATATTACCTTTCAAATTTTGCAAGTTGTGTTTTATGGGGTCAGAAACCTCTGGTATTAAAAAGTGTTTAATACAAAATAATTGTGTTACTGAGCTTTCACAATGTACTCAACACTTGGCAATACAATCACTCAAAGACCCACAAAAATCTGAGTTTTAAAAAACAAAATGCTTAACTAATATATTTTGTCAGTCATAAATTCAAATACTGGGATGAAATCAAGCAAATGAAATTAACACAGCATGTTCAAAATATTTTCCCAACACTTTAAACATCTCCGCAGAAAGTCATCAGAATCCAGACAAAACCAAAAGACTGGAGAAAAACATTTTCATGCTCAAGCAAGATCATTTGCAATGATTCATTGGTGTTTCCCATATGATGTGAATTACTGTGCTGGCTTCCAGTCCTTCAGTCTTTTTTGAGTCTTTTCAAGTTTTTGAGTCTCTTTTGCTCTTTGATATTGTATGGAAATGAGACATTTTAATGGGAAATGAAAACCACATGAGCACACAGCTGTGATGAGATGAGTTTGGAGGCGGGGTTTAGTCTGGTGGGGGCGGGGCTTGTCTGGTGCCTCTCTTGACATCATCAGTTTGACCTGCAGTAAAGCACTGAGTGAACTACAGCCACTGATGTTGGAGGTCACCAGTCTGTTCTGGGAACAGTGTTGCTTTCAGTCATATTAGGTGAGCATCCAGCAATGGTGCAGTTCAGCCACAGGGTGAGACATTGTTGAAGAGGTTATAATGTTAGTAGACTGTTCAGAACGGCGTACCTCTAAGTTATTTAATACAAATAAAAGCACTTAACATTAAATATAAATGCGTAAACGAAAAACTTATTTTACAGTGTCCTTAATTGTTACACGTTACATGCAACTATAACCAAACCTTAGTCCTAATCCTATAGTAAGTACATGTAGTTAATTATTTTTACTCAGTAATTAAATGTATAATTACACTGTAACAAGGACACCTGAAAATAAAGTGTAACCAAAACTCTGTATATGTTTAAGGGAATCTTCATTGTTTTGTTTGCTGTTATAATTTTTTTCTCCCTGTGAAACACAAAAGTGTACGTTTACCAGAATGTCCTGGCTGCTCTTTAGCATCACAGTGAAATTACTGATAGTGATCAGTGTCTGTCAAGCTTCAAATGACCCCCCAAAAAAAAGCTAAATTTGACAAATTATATAATGTAGTCCAATCAGATTGGCCTCTTATTTCAAATTACCGCTGCAATTGTAGAAATGTGACATTAACAATATATACACAGATAGGATTAATTTATTCAATATTAGTTTCTTTGAGTGGAATTATCTGGAAACGGGGGGTTAGCGATAAGGTTTGCCTGGTGTGCTGCAAACAGGCTTCTTCATTTCAAATAAATTAGCATTTTGTTAGGCTACCGATATGACTGGAGTCTTTGTCTCATGTGAGTGCTCTTGTGAAAAAGAAGTGTGCTTATATGTATTAAACGTGCATTTGTAGTGTGCTTCAAATCTTAAAAGTATAATAAAAACTGTACTTGCAGATAATAAAAGGTCACCTAAGTGCACATAAAGAGAGAACACTTTTAAAAAGGGCACTTTTAAAAAAGGGTTTAATTTAAAATACACTTTCAATCATTTTGTTTTAATTATCTTTTGACATGGTTTAAAGAAGTACTTATTTTTTTGTCGACTATACTAAAGCACATATAAAGCACTAATAATGACATACAAGTGTCAATAGAAATGTTATTAAAGTATATTTTAGTTTATCATAAATGCTTAAGTAAATTAAGCTGTAACCATATTTCAAAGGCAATAGAAGTAATTAAGATATTACATATAAAGATGTACTTAAGTCCTCTTAAGAGTGCGCTTAAGTTTAACGAGTCTTGAGATCAATCACAATGCAACACATTATGTTTTGAATTTAATGGAAGAGCAATAAGATTTGAGATCTTCAAAAGGAAAAATTGTCAATGAATAATGACTTAAAGTTGTACGGATTTACTTTGTAACACTTTATTTTGATAGTCCCCTTCAGACAATTTGTTGACTAAGTAACTTTCCAACTACATGTACGTAAACTAACTCTCATTAGAGTATTAGTAGACTCTCTGCTTAATATCTGTTAACTCTTTATTGTGATGCTCCTCAACAGATATTCTACTGATTATAAGTAACTCTGCAACTATATGTCAACTTATTCTGCTAACCCGAACCTAACAGTCTACTAACAGTCTACTAATACTCTAATGAGAGTTAGATGACATGTAGGTGCAATGTTACCTATAGTCAACAAAATGTCTAAAGGGGACCATCAGAATAAAGTGTAGCAGCTTTTGCTAAACCTTTCATTTTGTGTTCCACGTAAGAAATCAGTCATGCAGGGTTTTGAACACCATGAGGGTGAGTAAATGTTGAACGAATAGCCGTTGAACTATCCCTTTATTTATAAAGTTTTAGTAGATCTTCCTTTCCAGATCAAATATTTCGAGACATCTAGTTTTTGAGTCATGTGCTCAAACGTTTGTCCTAGTGATTTGAAGGCCACACTAAGACATGAATCTCATCTGACGCGCAGCAGGGAGCATTTATCTAGATTTTAGATCAATATCAAATGACGCAGATGTCATTAATTTTTTCAAAAAAATAATACATTAAACAACCCCAGCAAACCCAGCATGCACATTAGCTGCTGATTTGCATAACAGAAGCTTTGCTCAAACTGGAGATTTGGACTTTAAATGTAGATGAAACACGCAACCTGGTGAGGGAAATTAATAATTTTGAGTGTAACATCAAAGGCTGGCGTCTTCTCTGCTCCAGTGGGGACAGCAGCGGCCGCGTCTTCCTTCTGCATGTTACGTCCTGTTTGGGATTAGAGACCAATGAAGAAGAAGCCATTAGAGAAGATGAAAAAGAGTTTAAAAACAGCAGGATGCTGGGTAATTATTTCCTAAATGCACGACATCCTGATGTTGCACTGAACAATGTGGCTCCCTTGCAGTGCGCACGGCACAGGTATGATAGAGATGGCATGCACACTCTCTCTCTCTCTCTCTCTCTCTCTCTCTCTCTCTCTCTCTCACACACACACACACACACACACTCAGCCAAACCAGAACATGCATACTCTGTCACACACACACACTTTTTTTAAATGAAAAGCAGATGCTTCACCGCAGAAACACAGTCCTGTGCAAACAACACAAATTCTTGTTATTCTTGTTACAAGTTTACTTATCAGACTACAATATTGTGCTAAAGGATTAGTGTGACAAACTACATTAAGGTTTCAGTGGTTATGCAGTGGGGTAAAAGTAGTAAAAATGGGGTAAAACCTTAAAGGGATACTTCATCCAAAAAAAATTCTGTCATTAGTTATTCACATCAGTTATGATTAACGGAAGCTCAAGCAGACCCATTCTCGTGTTACGCATCACGTTTGATCTTCTGCAAGACCCAATGAGGTTCATTCTCGTGTTACGCATCACGTTTGATCTTCTGCAAGAACCAATGAGGTTCATTCTCGTGTTACGCATCACGTTTGAGCTTCTGCAAGAACCAATGAGGTTAATTCTCGTGTTACGCATCACGTTTGAGCTTCTGCAAGAACCAATGAGGTTCATTCTCGTGTTACGCATCACGTTTGATCTTCTGCAAGAACCAATGAGGTTCATTCTCGTGTTACGCATCACGTTTGAGCTTCTGCAAGAACCAATGAGGTTCATTCTCGTGTTACGCATCACGTTTGAGCTTCTGCAAGAACCAATGAGGTTAATTCTCGTGTTACGCATCACGTTTGAGCTTCTGCAAGAACCAATGAGGTTCATTCTCGTGTTACGCATCACGTTTGATCTTCTGCAAGACCCAATGAGGTTCATTCTCGTGTTACGCATCACGTTTGAGCTTCTGCAAGAACCAATGAGGTTAATTCTCGTGTTACGCATCACGTTTGAGCTTCTGCAAGAACCAATGAGGCTCATTCTCGTGTTACGCATCACGTTTGAGCTTCTGCAAGAACCAATGAGGTTAATTCTCGCGTTACGCATCACGTTTGATATTCTGCAAGAACCAATGAGGTTCATTCTCATGTTACGCATCACGTTTGAGCTTCTGCAAGAACCAATGAGGTTCATTCTAATGTTACGCATCACGTTTGAGCTTCATCAAGAACCAATGAGGTTCATTCTCGTGTTACGCATCACGTTTGAGCTTCTGCAAGAACCAGTGAGGTTAATTCTCGTGTTACGCATCACGTTTGAGCTTCTGCAAGAACCAATGAGGTTCATTCTCGCATTACGCATCACGTTTGAGCTTCTGCAAGAACCAATGAGGTTCATTCTCGTTATGCATCACGTTTGAGCTTCTGCAAGAACCAATGAGGTTCATTCTCGTGTTACGCAGCACGTTTGAGCTTCTGCAAGAACCAATGAGGCTCATTCTCGTGTTACGCATCACGTTTGAGCTTCTGCAAGAACCAATGAGGTTAATTCTCGCGTTACGCATCACGTTTGATATTCTGCAAGAACCAATGAGGTTCATTCTCATGTTACGCATCACGTTTGAGCTTCTGCAAGAACCAGTGAGGTTAATTCTCGTGTTACGCATCACGTTTGAGCTTCTGCAAGAACCAATGAGGTTCATTCTCGCATTACGCAGCACGTTTGAGCTTCTGCAAGAACTAATGAGGTTCATTCTCGTTATGCATCACGTTTGAGCTTCTGCAAGAACCAATGAGGTTCATTCTCGTGTTACGCATCACGTTTGAGCTTCTGCAAGAACCAATGAGGTTAATTCTCGCGTTACGCATCACGTTTGATATTCTGCAAGAACCAATGAGGTTCATTCTCATGTTACGCATCACGTTTGAGCTTCTGCAAGAACCAATGAGGTTCATTCTAATGTTACGCATCACGTTTGAGCTTCATCAAGAACCAATGAGGTTCATTCTCGTGTTACGCATCACGTTTGAGCTTCTGCAAGAACCAGTGAGGTTAATTCTTGTGTTACGCATCACGTTTGAGCTTCTGCAAGAACCAATGAGGTTCATTCTCGCATTACGCATCACGTTTGATCTTCTGCAAGAACCAATGAGGTTCATTCTCGTGTTACGCATCACGTTTGAGCTTCAGCAAGAACCAATGAGGTTCATTCTCGTGTTATGCATCACGTTTGATCTTCTGCAAGAACCAATGAGGTTCATTCTCGTGTTACGCATCACGTTTGAGCTTCTGCAAGAACCAATGAGGTTCATTCTCGTGTTACGCATTACGTTTGAGCTTCTGCAAGAACCAATGAGGTTCATTCTCGTGTTACGCATCACGTTTGAGCTTCAGCAAGAACCAATGAGGTTCATTCTCGTGTTACGCATCACGTTTGAGCTTCTGCAAGAACCAATGAGGTTTATTCTCGTGTTACGCAGCACATTTGAGCTTCATCAAGAACCAATGAGGTTCATTCTCGTGTTACGCATCACGTTTGAGCTTCATCAAGAACCAATGAGGTTCATTCTCGTGTTACGCATCACGGTTCATTCTCGTGTTACGCATCACGTTTGAGCTTCATCAAGAACCAATGAGGTTAATTCTCGTGTTACGCATCACGTTTGAGCTTCTGCAAGAACCAATGAGGTTCATTCTCGCGTTACGCATCACGTTTGAGCTTCTGCAAGAACCAATGAGGTTCATTCTCGTGTTACGCATCACGTTTGAGCTTCTGCAAGAACCAATGAGGTTCATTCTCGTGTTACGCAGCACGTTTGAGCTTCAGCAAGAACCAATGAGGTTCATTCTAGTGTTACGCAGCACGTTTGAGCTTCATCAAGAACCAATGATGTTCATTCTTGTGTTACGTATCACGTTTGAGCTTCATCAAGAACCAATGAGGTCCATTCTCGTTTTACGCAGCACTTTTGATCTTCTGCAAGAACCAATGGGGTTCATTCTCGTGTTACGCATCACGTTTGAGCTTCATCAAGGACCAATGAGGTTCATTCTCGTGTTACGCATCATGTTTCATTCTCATGTTACGCATCACGTTTGAGCTTCTGCAAGAACCAGAGGTTCATTCTCGTGTTACGCATCACGTTTGAGCTTTAGCAAGAACCAATTAGGTTCATTCTCGTGTTACGCATCACGTTTGAGCTTCAGCAAGAACCAATGAGGTTAATTATAGTGTTACGCACCACGTTTGAGCTTCTGCAAGAACCAATGAGGTTCATTCTCGTGTTACGCATCACGTTTGAGCTTCAGCAAGAACCAATAAGGTTCATTCTCGTGTTTCGCATCACTTTTGAGCTTCAGCAAGAACCAATGAGGTTCTTTCTAGAGTTACGCACCACGTCTGAGCTTCAGCAAGAACCAATGAGGTTCATTCTCGTGTTACGCATCACGTTTGAGCTTCATCAAGAACCAATGAGGTTCATTCTCGTGTTACGCATCACGTTTGAGCTTCATCAAGAACCAATGAGGTTCATTCTCGTGTTACGCAGCACTTTTGATCTTCTGCAAGAACCAATGAGGTTCATTCTCGTGTTACGCATCACGTTTGAGCTTCTGCAAGAACCAATGAGGTTTATTCTCGTGTTACGCTTCACGTTTGAGCTTCTGCAAGAACCATTGAGGTTCATTCTCGTGTTACGCATAACGTTTGAGCTTCATCAAGAACCAATGAGGTTCATTCTCGTGTTATGCATCACGGTTCATTCTCGTGTTACGCATCACGTTTGAGCTTCAGCAAGAACCAATGAGGTTAATTCTCGTGTTACGCATCACGGTTCATTCTCGTGTTACGCATCACGTTTGAGCTTCTGCAAGAACCAATGAGGTTCATTCTCATGTTACGCATCACGTTTGAGCTTCAGCAAGAACCAATGAGGTTCATTCTCGTGTTACGCATCACGGTTCATTCTCGTGTTACGCATCATGTTTGATATTCTGCAAGAACGAGTGAGGTTCATTCTCGTGTTACGCATCACGTTTGATATTCTGCAAGAACCAATGAGGTTCATTCTCGTGTTACGCAGCACGTTTGATTACGTTTGAGTATCGGCCATAAGTTCTGTATCGGTGCATCCCTAGCACTCATATTAGTTTATAGTTAATTAATAGTTTATAAACTATAGTTAATACATTAATAGACTATATACAAATGGTGAGTTCTTCAGTTATTGTCACTGTAATTAACAAAGTGTTACTGTTAAATTGGCTCATATGTAAAGAATCATATAATGCTTTAACAACTTATTAACTATAAATAGTTCTCACTTTAGATTAGCACATGGAAAATGTAAAAATGTTGTTAATTACAGTTTTTATGAATTGCTAAAACACTAAACCAATTTTTCAAATAAATCACTCTTTCTGTAAAATATTAAACAAGTTCAGGTAGTTAAAACACTGTTTGCAAATCTCATGAACTCTTTTTGCAAAACTCTAAACACATTCTCACTCACTAAAACACACGTCGCACTGTGATGCACCTGTGTTTCAAAACACTAAATACAGGCAGGCAAAAGTTGAACACAACTACAAGTTGTCATCGTTTACACACAATGACTCAAAATTGTTCACTTATTTCTAATGTTGTGACCAAATCAACTGTACATAATACAAGTCAGTTCAGAGTCCCAAAATTTACTCAAAATGTTGCATTTTACAAATGTTACAATATAAGAGGGAGAGGAGGAAGAGGATGAGGAAGAGGAGGTGAATAAGGAGGAAGAGGACGAGGAAGAGCATGTGTGGAGAATGTTGTCAAGGCTGGATCTGCTTTAGGGTTTTTCCCTTCGCCTGCAGAGATTGTCTGTGATGTGGACAAACTCCTCAGACTGACTCAACATGAAGACGTGATGCTGAAGCAGAATCAATCTCTCACTGACCTTGATTCTGCAGTCGCACAACTCTTCTGAGTGACTGTAACATGCTTTTCATTTAGAGTTTTTTTACTGTAACCTTATTGTCTTTTGCAGTTGGGTCACTGTATTTTCACCATATGCAAACATTCGATCGGCCTACTATGCAATATCCAGTACAATACTTTACTTGCAGTGCATATAGTATACAATTTATTCACCTTCCTACTGTAAGTTGTTGTAAGTAATTGCAAAATTAGTTTACTGTGTGAAAACATACTTTTTTTCTGTAACTGCATACTTTGGATTCTGTGTTCTCATGTAGCGTCTAACGAATGATCTGAAGTGTTTATAATATTGACTCGCTGTGTGTATGATCTGAAAGCCTTGTTTGATTTTGAACACAGATAAAAGGGTTTTGAGGCAATTGTTGGATTTTGCCAGAAGAGTCAGAGGTTCTCTGAATGTGGTTTGAATTTTTTTTTTGAGAAAGTGAGTGATGGTTTCAAGAAATGTGTTTTAGCAATTCAGAAAAACTGTAAGTGCTTTAATCAAGCCTCTACTGGACATTAATTACATAAGTATTAAGAGTCCCTTCAAATGTTTACAAATACATTAAACACACACACACACACACACACACACACACACACATTGGGTTTCCATGTTTTATACTCCATAGAAATGATGATTTGTTTTACTGTACAAACTGTATTCTATCAACTAACAACATGACCTTATGAGTGTTTGTATGTATTTCATATTGACAGCATTATGTTATTTAATTGTTTTTAAAAAAAAATTGTAAACGGTTTTAAGGAACTCTTAATGCTAATGTAATTAATGTCCAATAAAGGCAGATTAATGACATTTTCCAATTTTCCATGACCTAATCTAAAGTGAGAAATATTTACGGTTAATAAATTGTTAACAATGTCTATAAATGTAATAACTACAGTTTATAAACTATAAATAATAGTTTGTAAATACTTTATTACTGTATACTTATTATAAAGTGTTACTTAATTAATTCTTTACTTATTCGTGTACCGTTTTTGCATTTCATCATTTTATAAAAGCAATAATCTCAAGTGATTTCAAGTGGGTTGTCGGTATTGCGCCATGTTTAATGCGGTAAAATCTCCTTCCTCTCGTGCTCTATTGCTTCAATAAAGATGTAGAGGCTGTGATGACGCCGTGCTGCAGAAATAAAGCAGAACACATTCAGTCTGTTCTTGTCAACTTAACCTCCCCTTCATAAAAACATTAAAAAAAAAAGACCCCTCCTCCAGGCACTCTTCCCCACACTTCACAATCCCTCGCTCCATTTGAAAGGAGGAGAGGATAGAGCGGCTGCCACTGCCTCAATTACACAAAGACTCAGTGACCCCCAACCGGTTACATTCACTCTGCCCGCGGCTTTCTCCGCAGGAATTCAAAAGACCTTTTAGCCATGCGGACCGAACACGGGCCACCCTTTCCTCCCCTCTCTCGCTCGCTCAGATTAATCATGTGTGAAATGGAGGCTGCTAACTGCCGATGTCACAGGTTGAGTTTGTGCCAGGTTGGGCCGACTCCGAACGGTAGCGCTCCGTTAGGCAGGTGTTAATAAAGACTAACGGGTCTGCCGGGGTCAAACATGCTTACATGCATGCACTAACTCGCTGTATTACATGCAAACCCTTGTGGATCAGAGATCCAGGGGTTTTTTTTGTTTGCGTTTTTCCTCTCAGTCTCTGTGACGCACTCTGATCTCAAGTAATTTGCCTGTGAATGCAGAGGTTATGTATTGTTCTGTAATTGGAGGTACCGAAATTAGGCCTGGTGAATGGCGTATTATCACACCCGATTCAGTCATTACTGCATCTGATCACGGCTCACTGGAGATAATATCCACATCACACTTCTCCATCATCTCAAACAGACTCCACTCAAACATGGACTGAACTGATGAATATGAATATCATATCTATAATGCTGCTGTGAATGAAGGGTAAGACTAGATTCGGCAGAGGGACATTTGATTTATCATGCTTTAAGTCATTTTTTGATCATATTGTTGTGTAGGAGAAACAGCTGAGATATTAAAGAGATCTCATTTTGTTTCTTTCGTGAGGGAAAATGTTATTTCTTAGAAATTGCATAGACTTAATGGACTTAGATGTTTCTCTGATTTTTTTTTTTTTTTTGAGAAGACATAATTCAACACAAATGAGTCCATTGTTGAAATACTGCAAGAGTATAGAGATTATTTACAATAATTTTTTTCTTAATGTCAATAACATTTTAATAATCTGAAGAACTTAACCCACTAAATAACATTTTGTTCAGTGTAAAGTTTCCATAGATGTTAAAGGTTGTTTTATAAACCATAGATACCAAAACAAATCTGATCAAGAATTTTTTTGTGTGATAATTTTATATCCGGGGAAGTTTATATTGATATTTAATTGGTATGTTGTCAAATATGAGCATTTGAGATTTATTTTTAATTTTAATTTTTTTATTAATCTTTGAGACATATGAAACATGTCTCATTTTATCAAATTGCTGAGTAAACAACTGAGATAGTACAGAGATCTCATTTGTTTTCTTTCTTATGGGAAGGGAAAATGTTTTTTCTTAGAAATTGCTCTTTCATATTTCACTTAATGGAGTTTGTCTCAGATGTTTCTCCTGAAAATCTTGAAGAGAAATAATTAGACACAAATGAGTCCTACAGTAAGAATAGATATAAAATGAATATGGATAAACATTGGGTAACATGCCCGATACAATCGCTTAAAAATATTTTTTTGCAGCAGCATCAGCCACACTCCTAAAATTAAAGATTCTTTATTGGCATTGATGGTTCCATGAAGAACCTTTAACAATTACGGAACCTTTCCATTCCACAAAAGGTTCTTTATTGTGGAAAAAGGTTCTTTAGATTATTTAAATG
>NC_138731.1:10197832-10305332 GCF_965113295.1 Leuciscus leuciscus | reverse complement strand
GATTAGGCTCTTGACTCATACCTAATAATGTTACACTTTCATCAAACTTTTATTTCTGCCTGTAATTTAAGTCTGAGCCTGAGAAAACGAATTCTTCCTCGTGATGTTTTTATGAGATAATGTAGACGTGACTCTTATTGACACAGTCATATTGAAACAGCCCTAATCCGTAACACGGAGGTCTCTCTCCACACGCAGTGTTTGTTGCATATATGAAAGGGAAGACAGTGCGAGTGTAGGGTCCTCTGATCATAATCAGGGTATATTGTGGAGGGTCGTCCTGGCAGTGATTAGATAATGAATCTCTTAGACACTTCAGGTCTGATTCAGTACAACCATCATTATGTTGGTAGGGCTGCTATAGCCGGCACACAGACAAAAAGCTAAATTGTGATTGGTGCTGAACAAGAACCAATCACTGCCTGTGTTACAGGTCTTCTCAAGACGTAATGAGTCACGAGTCTGACCACTCACGGCACTCGCAGGGGGTCACATGACCTTTCATGAAGTTAAAGCCTGCATGCTGTGTGAAACCCTTAACAGTAAGACTCATCATTACACAACCACACACACACACACACACACACAGACATGGCTATGTACAGTGCATGCATACACATGCTAACTTTTACAGTCCAAAAATGTGTTTGCATACCAAATATGTGGTACTTGCAAGCTGAAGACTGTCTATATTCATTAAGCAAGCACACTTTGTCATTCATAAATCATGATGCACAATCGTTGAGTGGGGGACATGATCGGTATTTGTGTGTGTGTGTGTTTTGTGCGATTGGCCTGAAGGCATTTTAACTGACACCTCTCTGGAGCCGGCCGATGACAGCACAGGCCCCGCGTACAAGACGTCATGAACATTATTCATACCGTATATCTCACATGTCACTCTAACCATGTCAAACAAGTTTGAGCTAGAGCATATTGATGATTCACTTACCTAAACAATGAGACAAAACTGATTTTGCTTTTTATAACATGGACTAACAATGAGCAATACTTCTACAGCATTTATTAATGTCAGTCTCAACACTTACTAATACATTATTAAAGCCATTCTTATTAACTAACATCAACAAAGGTTGATAAATGCTGTAAGAATATGTTGCTCATTGTTAGTTGTTAGCAAATTAACAAATGAAACGTTATTGTAAAGTGTATACCTTCTTTTTGTAACAGTCCCAAGATTCCACCTGCAAAACAAAACAAAAGTTTCACTTGATAATATTTAATGATTCTACAAAACAAAACAAAACAAAACAAAACAAAACAAAACAAAACAAAACAAAACAAAACAAAACAAAACACAAGCTTTACTTTGTAACAATTTCATGATTCAATAGGATATCAGCAGTTTTATGATTCTATACTGTGTGTTATCAAACAAAACAAGAGCTTTAATTTGTTTCAGTTCTGTGATTCTATAGGCAAAACAAAACAAAAGCTTTGCTTTAAAAAAAAATCATTATTATGTAGGTTAAAAACAAAACAAAATATTAAATTGTTATTATATATGTTATCAAACAAAACAAATTATTTTTTAACTTTAATTCATTTTAGTTGATTTCATGATTCCATAAGCAGAACAAAACAAAAGCTTTGCTTTGTAAAATTCCATGATTCTGTATGTTATAAAATATTATTTTTCAAAGAGTTTTATGATTCTATAACAAAACAAGAGCTTTAATTTGTTTCAGTTCTGTGATTCTATAGGCAAAACAAAACAAAACAAAACAAAAGCTTTGCTTTAAAAAAAATGCATTATTATGTGGGTTAAAAACAAAACAAAACAAAATATTAATTTTCAAATGTTTTGTTATTATATATGTTATCAACTTTAATTCATTTTAGTTGATTTCATGATTCCATAAGCAGAACAAAACAAAAGCTTTGCTTTGTAAAATTCCATGATTCTGTATGTTATAAAATATTATTTTTCAAAGAGTTTTATGATTCTATACTGTGTGTTATCAAACAAAACAAGAGCTTTAATTTGTTTCAGTTCTGTGATTCTATAGGCAAAACAAAACAAAACAAAAGCTTTGCTTTCAAAAAATGCATTATTCTGTAGGTTAAAAACAAAATATTCATTTTCAAAGGTTTTATTATTCTATTATGCTATCAAGCAAAACAAAAGCTTTAATTCATTTGAGTTCTATGATTGCGTAAACAAAACAAAGGCTTCACTTCTAATATTCCATTATTCTATCGGTTATCAACAAAACAAAACAAAATATTATTTTTCAAAGAGTTTTATGATTCTATATGTTATAGGAAACAAATCAGAAGTTTTAATTTGTATCAGTTCCATCTAATATTATAATATCTAATATCATTATATCAAGTTTAACAGATCAGGACATTCAACCAATGAACAAATTAAAATATACGAGTCACCGTTTCATGACATTTTTAATTATTTGAATGTATATAATTAACAATTATAGATAACGTATTATATGTAAAAAAAAAAAAAAAAAGTGGTAATAGGGTTTATGAAGCTACATGTTTCATATTTCCATCATGCTGCTCTGCCCCGCGTCACACACAGTGTGTAAGGTAAAGTCTGCAGAAAGCTGCCGTGTTCTGCTCGTCCTGCTGAAATGAAGTTATCTAATCCCAGAGCTGCTAATGAGGCTGTTTTGGTGGCTCTGCTCTCTCTGAGGTACTCCACAGTATAAACAGTTCACTTACCCCACACAGAAAGGGGCTAATCAAGGGAATTATTGTTTTGCTGCTTCAATTTGCCGGCTCCCAGTTCTGCGGTGATTGGGAAGAAAATGTGCTATTGTTCTCTGCGTTAATGCTTGAACTTTAAGAGAGAGAGAAAAAAATGATACGAGTCGGTCCTGATGGCCAGAAATATGTATATTAAAATTACTTGCACAATTGTGTTCGTATATATATATATATATATATATATATATATTTTTTTTTTATATATATATATATAGCGCTTTTTACAATATAGATTGTTTTAAAGCAGCTTTACAGTGATAACAGGAAAATAATGCAACAAAGATTGTTTCGGCTGTACAGCAGCTCTAGTGATGGATGTTTTTGTTGTAAAAAAGTCATTCATTTAGTTCGTTTATATATATATATAGCCGCTCTGGAGAAAACAGTGATGTCTCTGTTCAGTTCTCATATAATGATGATCAATAATATTTTTGAATATTAAATATAAAATTTCTGTCAGTATTTCATCATTCCAAGCAAGGATTCCTTTAAAATGTTTTGAATACAGTTTCTAATGAATGCAGAGCAATATATTGTACAGTAATATTCTGTTGTTTCAGTATAGACAAAACTCGAGCTGAATGCATTAGATTAAAAAAAGAAAAGTCCTGCATCTTGAGCACTCTTGCATTTCCCTCATATTTACATTTCTCAGTGAGTGAAAGCGTGTGTTTGATGTCTGAATAAACACAGATAGCGGAGGACGAGCCGAGGGGAAATCTCCACAATTAGTCCTTTAACAACAGGTTGGGTAAAGTTCCCCGCACTTATGAGGGCACGGCGCCACAGCCGGCAGAAGAACCGTGAAGAAATGAGCTCTGGAGGAGGGAAAGAGGGAGAGAGAAGCCTCAGAAGTCAAGTCTATCTGGCAATTACCATTTTACTGCTGTTCTTTAGTTACTGTGTGTTTGGAGGGGCCATTAGCAGGTGTGTGTGTGTGTCTGCGCTGTCTGACCCAGCCAAAGCCTTCATCTGTAGAAGAACAGCCAGACGAGAGATCTGTAGAGCCACAACACCGGCACACACACGCGTTCACACACACCGACACACACCAGCAAACACAGGAGTTCATACACACCGACACACACCAGCAAACACAAGTGTTCACACACACACACCAGCAAACACAAGTGTTCATACACACACCAGCAAACACAAGTGTTCACACACACACACAGGCACACACCAGCAAACAGGAGTTCATACACACCGACACACACCAGCAAACACAAGTGTTCATACACACACCAGCAAACACAAGTGTTCACACACACAGACACGCCAGCAAACAGAAGTGTTCATACACACATACACACACCAGCAAACACAAGTGTTCATACACACACCAGCAAACACAAGTGTTCATACACACACCAGCAAACACAAGTGTTCACACACACACACAGGCACACACCAGCAAACAGGAGTTCATACACACCGACACACACCAGCAAACACAAGTGTTCATACACACACCAGCAAACACAAGTGTTCACACACACAGACACGCCAGCAAACAGAAGTGTTCATACACACATACACACACCAGCAAACACAAGTGTTCATACACACACCAGCAAACACAAGTGTTCATACACACACCAGCAAACACAAGTGTTCATACACACACCAGCAAACACAAGTGTTCATACACACCGACATACACCATAGCAAACACAAGAGTTCATACACACACACACAGACACACACCAGCAAACACAAGTGTTCACACACACTGACACACACACACACACACACACACACACACACACACACACACACACACACACACACACACACACACACACACACACACACACACACACACACACACACACACCAGCAAACACAAGTGTTCACACACACAGACCAGCAAACACAAGTGTTCACACACACACACACACACACACACACACACCAGCAAACACAAGTGTTCACACACACAGACCAGCAAACACAAGTGTTCACACACACACACACACACACACACACACACACACACACACACACACACACACACACACACACACACACACACACACACACACACACACACAGTTTCAGACGGTTGAACAGCCTGTGAACAGATTCAACCTTTGAAGGTTTGCAGATCAACTAAACAGAAACTTAAACAGAAACTTAAAAAGCGTATATTTTAAAAACGTGTTCAAGAACTAATGAGCAAAATCAGTCCACCTTTAGATTTAGAAACAATAGTTTACATATTAAAGATACATCTGTTTTGTTTCACATCATATAAGCTGTAATTGATGGTAAATTCAGAGTATATTATATGACTGCAGTTAGTGAAGATGTCATTTGTCATGAGAGACGCTCAGTGCAGCAGTTGTGTGTGTAATTATAAGGATATATATTGATGTCTTGGTAACATTTACAATAAGGTTTCATTAGTTGACATTAGTATTATCTAACATTGAACAAAACATTTGTTACAGTATTTATTAATCTTTGTTAATAAAAATACAGTCGTTCATTGTTTGTTCATGTTAGATCACAGTGCATGAACTAATGTTAACAAATACAACTTTTGATTTTAATAGTGTATTAGTAAATGTTGAAATTAACATTAATTTAGATTAATGAATGCTGTAGAAGTCTTGTTCATTCTTAATTCGTGTTAACTAAAGTAGTTAACTAATGTTAACTAATGAAACCTTATTGTAAAGAGTTACCGTTTTTAACATATCACATAATAGCTATGTACAGCTATTTGCTTATTGTCATACAAACATATCTGTGATTTATGATAAATTGTAATGCATATATTATTTTAGATTTAAACTCCATTTTTAACAAGATGATGCACATTTGTTCCGTATAGTCCAGTGAGTTACAGATTACATTAGAGCTAGCCAACGCTATCTCACGGGAAAACGTAAAAATTCTATGAGGTGGCTTATTCGTACAAATTCATACGACCTGACTCGTACGAATTAGTAAGATTTTTGCAAAATCGTACATATTTTACGAATTGGCCAATTCGTATGAATTCATACGAATGACCTACCCCTGACCCCGCCCCTAAACCTACCCATCACGTGGGTTTAGACAAATCGTACAAATTCGTACGAGTGAGGTCGTACGAATTAGTACGAATTAGCCAACTTTTTATCATTCGTACGAATTCGTACGAATTGGTGGTGAGATAGCGTTGAGCTAGCCTATATGTTTAATGTGATGCATCCAATCAATTTGGGTTTTGTTGCACAAACTGTATTTTATGATAAACTGGGTCTTTAATGCGCAGCACATTAATTTGCATGTTAAAGATACATATGTGTTTTGTTTCAAATATAACCTTTCATTTATGTTAAATTCAGTGTATATTAAATGATTGTAGTTAATGAAGATGTCATTTGTCATGACAGACGTTGTGTGTATTTTTAAGGATATATATTGATGTCTTTTCTAGTTATTTACTTATCACATACTAGCTACAATATGTACAGCTATTTGCTTATTGCCATGTATACAAACGTATCTGTGATTTATGTTAAATTGTAATGCATTTATTATTTTAGATTTAACCCTCTACTGCATGAATTTTGATGACACATGATAAAAATTATTTCACATCATTTCCTGGCTCATTTGGGAACATTTGATTGATTTATTGAAAAATGTCCCTCCCCCAACCCCCCCACCCCAAAATATTTTTTTGTTGCCTGAGGGCAACGTTATGCAACAATGGTAAAGAATCATAGAGAAAATGATCATTATACAATTCTCAGAGAGCAATACAAAAATAAAAAAAATTATTAAAAAATGTCAAGAAATCATTTAAGTAAAAAGGGAAAAACACTTGAAACACATCAATATACTTGATTTGATACAGACATAGGTTTGTATCATGTAGTGCGTCATGTCATATCATGTACTTCATGTATCCTAATCAACCCCATATACACTACTGTATAATGACAAAAGTATTGGGACCCCTCCAAATCATTGAATTCAGGTGTTCCAATCACTTCCATGGCCACAGTTGTTTAAAATCAAGAACCTAGGCATACAGATGCTTCAACAAACACTCTCAGGAGCTCAGTGAATTCAAGCGCGGTGATAGGTTGCCACCTGTGCAATAAGTCCATTCGTGATATTTCCTCACTACAAAATATTCCACGGTCAACTGTTAGTGGTATTATAACAAAGTGGAAGCAATTGGGAACAACAGCAACTAGGCCACAGAGTGGGGTCAGTACATGCTGAGGCGCACAGAAGTCGCCAACTTTCTGCAGAGTCAATAGCTACAGACCTCCAAACTTTGTAGAGAGCTTCATGGAATGGGTTTCCATGGCTGAGCAGCTGCTTCCAAGCCTTACATCACCAAGTGCAATGCAAAGTGTGGGATGCAGTGGTGTAAAGCACGCCGCCACTGGACTCTGGAGTGACCAATCACGCTTCTCTGACTGGCAATCCAATGGACGAGTCTGGGTTTGGCAGGAAAACGGTACTTGCCTGACTGCATTGTGCCAAGTGTAAAGTTTTGTAGAGGGGGGATTATGGTGTGGGGTTGTTTGGTGGAGGGGGGATTATGGTGTGGGGTTGTTTTTCAGGGGTTGGGCTTTGCCCCTTAGGTCCAGTGAAAGGAACTCCTAATGCTTTAGCATACCAAGACAATTTGGACAATTTCATGCTCCCAACTTTGTGGGAACAGTTTGTAGATGGCCCCTTTCTGTTCTAACATGACTGTGGATGCTGCACATTAGTGTCACTTTGGTGACTTTGGGTGTTCCTGTGCACCCAGGAACCCTACATCTTCCCTACTTGTAACACATTATTTGCCATTGTGAGGTATTGTCCAAGACATCCTTGAAAAGTACCCCTTATCGCATAACGTTGCCCTGAGGCAACAAAAAGAAAAACTGAATTTGTGAACATGCAAAATAAAAAGAAATTCACAAAACCTGCCAAAAGGCTTCTCTACACCTTCATACACACACACATATTTTTTATGTACAGTTCATGTCATTTTAAATATGATTACTAAAGCAAATAATCTTGCTTTCATCTCACACCATGTGCTCCTGTGACCATGTGTCAGAAAAGGACGTCCCGCCTTCAAATGGTGCTTGATAGTGACTCCCAAACCTTATTGGACTGTTCTTTGATACTTTTTCAAACATTATAATTAGTTGCAATCATTTAAAGAAAAATGTACTGAACACAGGGCTTAAGAAAACTTTCCTTTGCCTGGGGGCAACGCTATGCAGTAGAGGGTTAAACTCCATTTTTGGTGTTGTTGCACATTTGTTCCGTATAGTCCAGTGATTTACAGATTACATTAGAGCTAGCCTATATGTTTAATGTGATGCATGCAATCTATTGGGGTTTTGTTGCACAAGCTGTATTTTATGATAAACTGGGTGTTTACAGCACAGCACATTATTCCGATAACGCTCAACGTCCATTAGTAAGCATATGACACATTGAAGACAGAGAGCCGTGTCTTTTGTTGTCGATGGCTGCGAGATCATGTGATCGACATCATTCACTCAAATTACAGTCCTCAGAGCAGAACGCTTCCTGTGCGTGTTCTCACACGAGAAAAGGGAAGAGCACATCTAGATCACTTGCATTCCTTGGCTCGCCGTTAAGACGTTCAACACGAATGGTATTCAAGATCGTAAAAGCTACTTTACGAGTCTGTCAGACGAAGACATTCACCTCCGTCTGCAAAACAACTAAATAATCCGGTTACGTACACGAAATATATGATGGACTCGCCTTTGGCCGTGAGCGGATCTGAGGCGACAAACTACGGCGTGTCTATAAACGCCGTGCAACTTGAAAAGCTCATTTGTCGCGGGGTCGAAATGTTTTCTCTCCCTCACAAAGACACCTTTCCGAAATACTTCATTAACATAATATTACACAGGCCGAGAGCGCCGGGGAGATGAGACATTGAGAGGTTTCACTTGACAGGGAAGATAACCTTTCAAACCGGCTCTGAGATTCATGCAGTCAAAGAATAGATATATCAGGACAGTCCCAGATTTCATTAGCTTTGAGAGACAATAATGGTTTTCATTCGTCTTTCACGGGAGCTCTCTGTCTGTCATTTCCCTTGCCCCGGCTTGATTGAAAGGAACCATCATATGCACATCCGTGTTGTCCCACACCATTCCGAGAGCAAACCGTTTTAGATCCTTAACTATAGCCGCCGCTGTGATTGCTCAGCCACCGGCAATTTCCTAACCAACCACCACCTGAACAATGATGTGTTCAACCCTCTGCTCTCCGGGCTTTCTAAGGGGAATCATTTCACCGTTTGGAACGAGATCTCCATAGCAACTCCTCTTTGAGGGGTTTAGAATCACCATCCAGTAATTCTATGATCATCAAGCACAGCCATTCCCAACCGTTCTTTTCACAGCGGACATGGGAAGAGGGAAGGAAGGAGGGAAGAAGGGGGTGTTGGGAAATTCGACAGTCTATTTCAGGCAATTCATCCAGCCAGCCTCCATTAGAATTCAAAATATTTCGACCTTCAATCACGGAGCGTGTTATGTGGAACTGCTGCGATCTCCAGTCAAGACGAGACACCGTTTTAGTCTAATCACCCAGGACGAGAGAGAGAGAGAGAGAGAGAGAGAGAGAGAGACTCCTCAATCCACGCCTAATCAAAACGCTCGTTTTAAACGCTGACATTCTCTCAACATGGGCCGCAAAACACACGCCGCCGGATTGAAACCCCCTACTCTCTCTCTCTCTCTCTCTCTCTCTCGCTCCTGTCTGTAAATGGCGCTCAAAATACAGTAGATTTTCTCATTGACTGCAATCACATAATTCATCGTGGTGACAGAGGGTGTAAATGTTGTAGTGTGTACTGTACATCGGGAGGATTTCTCCTTGATAATCGGTTGTTGCGAGACCTATCTGTCTAGTGCCTGGAGCCAAATGCGCCACTTGTGTGCACTTATGCGGAAAAACGCTACAAATGCTCTTGATGTTTCCTGATAGGCTGTCGAAAAAAGAAGAAAAAAAAGTGCCAAACTGTTCCTCTCAAAAATCTGTAGATGAATGGCTTTTTGTGTCGTCTGCTTTTTGTGCAAAACTGGCTGCCATGATGCACTGGAATCATTTTGGTAAAGGGCTAACTTTTTGCTAGCAAATTTCAGAAATATTTATAAAGAAATGACACATTGAAAGACTGACAATAGTATTTTCTTATAAAACGTAACTCTAGTAATCTTTGTTTTATTTACAACTTTGAAAAATAGTTTTTACAGTATTTAGATGGTTTCTTTGCGCTGTGATTCAAGGGGCTCCACTAGTGTTGTAGGACCAGTTCAGACCAGTTTTCAAAGGTCTTGTCTCGGTCTCGACCGCATTTCTACTCGGCCTTGTCTTGGTCTCAAACTTAGAGGACTCAGGATTTGATCTCAAGACCACAACTGCGAGGATATCACTAAATTGCCGGTGCATTGTCTGATTTATTTGTTTACATCATTAATGTGATTTGATGTAAAACTTACTGCTTAAAATGCAATCAATAACTTATTTCTAATGTGATATCTTTTGTTACTAAAGGGTTCGAAATCAATGCTGGATTGTCTCAGAAATGTCCAAGATTAATATAAACGCCCACAATACTTAAGTTATGATTGCAAAAACATACTTGTATGAGATCTTGTTTTTATATTACATAGGATATAATTAAGCAATATCACAAGAGCAAGTGAGCTGTTTATGTGATATTGATTTCATACAAATGTTCAACAAACAAGAAGTTAATATTAAATTACATACATTTTAGACACAAGTTTTTGCTATTTCGGCAACGTGTTTCGTTACCTAACGAATCAGCTGCTTTGAAGAGTTGAATAAACGATTCCGTGACTCATTAAGTGTTTTGATTTCAGTTTCATATTTAAAAGTAGAACTATCATTTTATTTTTCCATCACATTTCTATATTCAAAATGTTATTTAAAAACAATAATAATAATAATAATTGATGCAGGTGCAACATTTCAGATGCAACTTCTGTGCCACCTCTGCTGATTTGATTGGTAGCAGCTCTATAGTCTCTTTTTATTCTAACTGTATTTATTGATTACGTATAAGACATTTCTCATTTGAGGAGTGCTGGTCTGGTCTTGGTCTTGTCTTGGTCTCAACACGCGCTGGTCTTGGTCTCGGTTTAGATGACCTTTGACTACAACACTAGGCTCCACTATTCTGGTCCTTAGATACGGCTCAGGTTCTTCCTACACTGTCAGAAAAAGAGGTATAGGCTACAAAAGCTGTCACTGGGGCGGTACCTTTTCAAAAGTACACCTTTGTACCTAAAGAGTGCATGTTATTACCTCACAAGGTAAATATTGGTACCGAAAGCTTACATAGTAGTAGCTAAATGATAGTACCGTCCCAGTGACAGCTTTTTTTACCATTTTTTTCTGAGAGTCTATGGGATTTTTGTTGGCTGTTTTATTGCCCACTGGACAAACATCAACAAAGTCGCATGATTTGAAGTACAGTATCAACACACAATCTATTTTTATGTTTTGCCAAATTGGTGGCAAATGTGCATGAGTTCGTATGATTTCAGTTGCTTAAGTTACGCACAGCCGAGGGTCAAATCAAAAATGTATAAATTCACCACGAATTCAACCAAAACATTCAATTTTTTTTATTTTTTTTATTCCGTTTCACAAACACTGACTATTTTCTGTCAGTGTCGGATTTCTGTTTTCTCGAACAGTTGCACATGTCTTGAATTGCTGAACAGTGTTTTAGATCAAAACTGACTGTTCAATCAGGCGGTCAGGAAGATGAGCACTCAATGAAAGCCTGGATTACAGCGTGACAACACATGTTACATCACCACGTGTTTCCATGCATTTGTTAACCTTCATTTCAATCCGCCCTTGGGAGATAAAAAAACTGCACGAATGACAGAAAAACAGAGTCTTCCCTCATCGGAGACGCCCACTGGTTATTGCATGTGGACAGATTGTTACCTTGCTCAGGATGGTGAACGTGATTTCACCAAGTGCAACATGTTCCTGGATCAATATCTTTGTTCATCCTGGAACAACATTCCAATCAACCAATCAGATTCGAGAGACAAGTTTACAGTTTATGTTTAGGCTTACAATCAGGGTTAGGTGCTTCATCCGTCAGTGTATCATTTCCCTCTGATTTTATGGATTAGTTATGGGTTAGGATAGGTTAAATCAGTGTAGGGACTACATTTTCAGACAGGAATGTTGTTCCAGGATCAACAAAATATGTCTAACTTGGTAAAATCCCGGTGGCCTGCTATAAGGACAGATGTCTGATGTATTGGCTCGTACCACATCACAGAGCATCTCCCAGAGATATTTTGATGAAATATGAAATACGCTCAGCATCCAGCAGCTCCAGAGGTGCCAGATGCTGAAATTCAAGATTTTGAGGTAACGTACCACTAAACTCAGGTCAGGGTGTGACTATAAGCCAGGAAGCAATTGAATCGTTTCGAATCTAGTACATTGGCTTTCTCTTTCGTTGTTTGGCTCGATACCAGCTCTATGTAAACAAAATGGGACATTACATTCATTTTCAGTAGTCTGGGTGATTTCCACAGAGCTGCATTTGATATGTAGCCGTGTGCAGGTGCGATTAGAAAAGGTGTGCGTTTAGAGAAGCCAAGCACAACAACGCCGATCAGCCCATGTGAAAATGCGAGGCTCAGGGGAGCTTTGGGCTACTGACTGCGGGACTTGAGCAAGAATAACACAGCGGCACGGAAAGAGACTCGTAATGTGTACCAGACTACGGCAAATGAGATGGGAAGATTTCTACACTCAGGGACAAACCGCAGTTCTCCCGGCTGACTGGGAGAGGAACCATGAAGCTCAATCCGAACACGAGGCTTCAGTTTTCAGCACTCAGATCCCCAAACTCCTCTCTAATAGTTTTTGGAAGCTCGCAGTGAAAATAAATCCACTGTTTACACAAGTCTTTTTGAAATCATTAGAGTACCAGAAAATATCTCTGCACATACTGCAGGGTATAAGGTTGAGCAACATTTCCTCGTACTTCAAAAAGTCTCTGCAAGAGCCGGCAATTCCAGTCCAACCGCCGCCTGGCTCCAATCACTCGCTGATAAAACACTCTCTGTTTGGTTACAGCCAGCAGCGGTTAAACCCTTGAAACAACCATGACTATCACAGCGAGACCCAGCGAATGACTGACACCCTCTTATGTCAGAAAAATGCTCTAAAAAGACTTCAGATTTGTCCAGATGGTTCCTACATGATACACAGTAATATGGTTATGTTTCAATGGTCTAATAAACCCCATTCTGATAAATTCCCATCAGATTCACATTACTGCGACCAAGGTTGAGGGAAGAGTTTCTGTGCGACTCCAAATAAAGTGAACATGCTGTTGTTTCAGTGCCTGATTCACAAGAAATCTTGCAAATCCTGCAAACCAAAAAAGTGTGCGGGATGCATTTGCACGGTGCAGTTCTTGCATGCCGGTTGTGGAGAATTATTATGATCTGCCATATTTTACTGAGACTGTGCAGCATCACCACACCTCAGGGATTCAGCCTTTAAAATGTTGAAAGTTCACGCGACTTCACCACACATCTGGATATGAGCCCATAACACTCCTCTCCTTCGTTTCGCCCTCATTCCGTAAATTACTGATGATAATATGATGACATCACAGCATTAATTGCGCCAAGCAATTAGCTCTGACTTTTGTGAATAAGAAGCAACTTATCAGCAATATTTACACTTAAAGGAGGCGTCTTTGTGCTTAAAAGAATAAGAATGACTTAATTTAACCCTCTGGTGCTGCTCAAGTTTTTTTATTTCAGTGAAATTATTGTACTATATTTTAGTTTGATGTTTTTTAGGGGATTTCATGGTACTAAATTATATTCATGCAGAAGTTATAATCCATTTATTTACTTTTTGTGCATGGACCTGAAAATGAAATCATAAATCTTGAATGCTTTGTAGCTCAGACTTAAGTCTGATCTCTTTTCAAAGACGACACTAGGCAGATTATTGCTGAAGTTGAAGAAGTAAACTTAAAGTTATAAATTTTTACATTAATTGTTATGAAAAATGCACAAAAATAAAATTTTACATTTTTATATGATATGTATTTTCTAAAACACATTTTACTCTAAAACTGTGAGAAAATCAAAGTCATAAATCTAAACAAGCTGTGTTTCAAATTTGAGCTTGATATCTAAAAAAAAGTAGCTTTCAGTAAGATTTTGTTTGGGCACAGTACCAAACGTTTCCACTAGATGAAATTCGAACAATGCAGGTGTGACTATTTTTTCAGGACCATTTAATCATGTCTGTGATTTTTGTGTGTGTGTGTGTGTGTGTGTGTGTTCACACAGCAAGTGACACAACATTTACCAAGTTCCGTACCATTCTGATAAAGTACGAAAATTAGAAAAAAACTAAACGTACACTTTTTCGTACGCTAAAATTCACTAAAATTGGTGGACTAGCTTAGGGTCAAACTAGCACCTCGTTAGAATGGATTTGGGTGGTTATTGTATAAGATTTCTGCATTGAAATAACCTGCAAAAGTGTTTGAATGTCAGTATGAACTCAGTGTTTAATGTTGCAAATGAATCTCGCAAGACGTTTCACAAAACAATGGTAACCATCAATACACGACCCAGTAACACACACAACTAAACCCTATCATGATCACCAGTTTTCTACACAGAGCTCCAAATCAATAGAGATGATTTTCTGCTTTGCTGTAAGGTGTGAATGTGTGTACAACCCGTTCACACATTCTGGCAATCTTTTGTGTTAAACAGCACAGTTTCATGTAGAACACATTTGGCAAACGTTCATCTCGATGCAAGAAAAAGCGTGTTGCCACTACCATATAATCAGGAGATAAAAAGAAGAGCCCTGGATGTTGAAACATGTCCCTGCTGACACTGGATAAAACATTTCTATAATTACAAAACAAAGACAGAAATTGTTAATGGTTAAGTGGTGGAGGAACCATTTATACTCAGTGGAATCTGTTCAAGGAAAACAATGGCGAGTGAAAACAGTGAGCCATAAATTCATAAAAGAAAAGTGTCTGTTTTATGGCCTGGTTTTCCAGTTCTATTCATGAGCTTTGTTTATGACAGAGATTTTTAAAAAAGGAGCTAGATATGGTTAAACATAAAGGGAGCCGTTAAATCCAGCAATATTACAATGAACTCCCGGAGCATTTATTCTTTAAAATATTCAACACAAGACGAAACAAATAGACTAAGTATAGAAGCCTCACATTGTTTGGAGGCCATGTGTGAGCGGTGCTTGACGCCAACACCATATAAGGGCATAGTGGGCGGGGGCATTACAAGGACATTGATATGCGGTTGCTAGGGTGTTCTGGGTGGTTGCTAGGTGGCTTTTTAGACGCCCAAGTCTCTGTCTCTAAATATGGCTTGATGACTACAGGATGTTTTATGGTCCACCAAAAACTGTAATTCCTAGTACTTAAGAAGTAGCACACTTCCCACCTATACACATCACACAAACCCGTAATCCTAAGTATGAGAAATGGTGAGATGCTTGCCGATTACACATGGTGGCCAGCATACAAAACCAATATTAATGTCCAGTTCCCCTCCCGCTGGTCAGGTCATCAGCCATATGTGACCTGTGTTAAACACAACTACTGGTCACATACATATTCACACATTTACCCAAATTAAAGTTTTTATCCACCGTCCAACAACTACACAGATATCTGATTCAGCTCATTGCCTAAATGGAAGATCCAACCGTGATTTGTGGTTTGCGAAGAGAAACCCTGTCATTAGACAATAAATATGTGGAAACACATATTAAACAAATTGATGAACCAAACTGTATCCTAATTAACTCTTTCGCCGCCAGCGTTTTTGAAAGAAAAGTTGCCAGCCAGCACCAGCATTTTTTTTATCATTTTCACAAAAGTTTCATGGTCCTCGGAATATTTTATTATCTGAATATCTGAACATGCAATATTTTAAAAGAAAGAACAGACCCTCTGCTTAAAAAAATAAAAAATACATTTCTAGTTTCATGCATTCTTTTTTTATCAAAACTTGAATGTGGGTAAGTTTTATAAAATAAAATAAAAGCAACATTTTGTGCAAAAAGCTGAGAAAATAGCGTCTGGATTGGATATTGAACGATGATCTAAACACAGATGGAGTAAATCGAGTCCATCGAGTCTAAGCTTCACAGTCCTATAGCTCGTCCTGGGTCGACATTTCATTCAGTAACATTAGGCAGTTTTGATTTATACGCTGTTTAATGTTGATGATCGTGTTATTTTTCATATGCTTCTGATTACATATGCTATCGCTTGTTTCTGCTTCTTCTTCACATGTGTTTTGATCAGGAGATTCAGTACTCTTTCAGAAGATGTGTAATAGCGCCCCCTACCTAATAACAGTGAAAACACGGAAAGCCAGAAATTGACATCAATGGCGGGGAAAGAGTTCAATTATGAGCCTTGTAACAGTGATCTGCAGTGGAGGAAATTTGGTGAAGTACAGTGATGAAAACATGGCTTGGTAATTTGACCTGAAAACACTGCATAAGAAAGCTCTTGTACACCACAAAAAAGCAGATAATCTGTATAACGCCAAAGAGGTGACATAAATATCTCATCAGAGGAATCACAATCACAGGAAATAATGCTAGATGAATTCTACCCATCATGCATCAGTATATCCACTCCAATGTATTCAATGCAGGGCTACTAACTGCCAAATTACACTGTGGCTCCATGATCTAGCTATAAATTACAGGAACGTCTTTCTGTCTGTCTGTGTGTCTGTTATTCGCATATCTCTCGAACCATTATTCCGATGGATTTCAAACTTGACAGGTGTCTTGCATGAGTAAGTGCAGTGCCAAGTTTGACGTTGTGTGGCTTAGAAATGCAAAAGATATCGGTAAAAGAAGCACACATTGGCTTTTGCCGCTCTGCTGGCCACTCCCCCTCTCACATTGCACACTGAGGCCACTCCCCCTCTCACACTGCACACTGAGGCCACTCCCATCTCAAACTGCACACTGAGGCCACTCCCCCTCTCACACTGACACTGAGGCCACTCCCCCTCTCACACTGCACACTGAGGCCACTCCCCCTCTCACACACACACTGAGGCCACTCCCTCTCTCTCACACACACTGAGGCCACTCCCTCTCTCACACTGCACACTGAGGCCACTCCCCCTCTCACACTGCACACTGAGGCCACTCCCCCTCTCAAACTGCACACTGAGGCCACTCCCCCTCTCACACTGACACTGAGGCCACTCCCCCTCTCACACTGCACACTGAGGCCACTCCCCCTCTCACACACACACTGAGGCCACTCCCTCTCTCTCACACACACTGAGGCCACTCCCCCTCTCACACTGACACTGAGGCCACTCCCCCTCTCACACTGCACACTGAGGCCACTCCCCCTCTCACACACACACTGAGGCCACTCCCTCTCTCTCACACACACTGAGGCCACTCCCTCTCTCACACTGCACACTGAGGCCACTCCCCCTCTCACACTGCACACTGAGGCCACTCCCCCTCTCACACACACACTGAGGCCACTCCCTCTCTCTCACACACACTGAGGCCACTCCCTCTCTCACACTGCACACTGAGGCCACTCCCATCTCAAACTGCACACTGAGGCCACTCCCCCTCTCACACTGCACACTGAGGCCACTCCCTCTCTCTCACACACACTGAGGCCACTCCCCCTCTCACACTGACACTGAGGCCACTCCCCCTCTCACACACACACACTGAGGGAGCACAGCGCAGGACCAGACACGGAGAGGGTCGAAGAAATCAGCGGAGCTTAAGTAGCGTTTTCTCGGAGTTCACTGTGTAACCTGCTCTTTGAATCGTCGCGCTTATTCACTGTTTACTTCTGAATATTATATTTTATTCTGGTGCGCTTAACGTTATCGCTACTGTGTAATAGTAGCCTATGCTATTCACCAACTAACTCTTTCTAACAGTCTCTTTCACGGCCATCATTTGTAGTGGCCTATTCACAAACTGTTTGCTCAAGCGTAGCGTTTTCTCGGAGTTCACTGTGTAGCCGGCTCCCTCAATCGTGTAGTTCAATTTTCCATATTTATTGTATGTCATTATGTCAGTTTCAGTATTTGCTTTTTCTACCATGCACAAATGTCACTGAACTTTTGCTGTGTAATTGTAACAATGGGCACTCAAACACACCAAACCAACAATTACTAAAAACACACACAAAAACTGATTTTGCACAGGCACTGCACTAGTATTTACTAATGCCAGCAGAAATGCATTTACACATAAGTCAATTTCACAAATTTATAGCAAACTCAAAAGATCTGGGCACTGTAAGGCTGGTCGGACTCCAAGCTTTCACAAAACAGAGTAGCTTTTCCAGTAACAAGCTTTTGATTAGCAATTTAGCATGACAAGATGCTACATCTCTATTTTTGGTAATATTGTTTTGCATGTGCAGCTTTTCAAGGTTCTAATCAAACACTCATGGGGAATTTGAATCATTTTAGTGAATCAGTTCGTTCAGGAAAATAACACAAGCACACGTCTTCAAGATAATATATTTCTAATACAGATTTATATTTTAAAAGATGCTACCCACTTAAAATACTGATGTACTTACTCAGCTAATAAAAATATGTTCTACGAACGTTTTTCTAATGCTCCCATTAGGTTATGAAAACGTTATTTTTCGTTTTTTTTTTCTGTGCATTCAAAAAACGTCCAGTTTTAAAAATGTTTCTTTGATATGTGAACGTTAAAGGAACATTCCATTTTATAATTCTGCACGCATTATGGGAATGTTACTTTTGAATGTTCTCTGAAACAAGTAACGTTTAAAAAATTGTCGGACGAAGGGTCCATGATCAGTGAATAAATAATGTTTCTTTGCTAACATTTTAAGAGCATTATCAAAGCGGCGCTATGCAGTTTTGGCAATCTCTTCGCTGTTTTCTCGCAGGTTTCTCTATAGAGCTCCCCCTACAGCTTCGGAATAGATATTTGACAACACTGTCGTCAAAACTCGTTGGCGACTCGCCCTCCTACCATCTTCTCCCTCTGGTCATGTGCATTTGTTTTCAAAGAAGCCGGCGAACGCACGGAGCCATGTCCACTGAGATATGTATGATACACAGAAGGCTAGCATATAAATGTTTAGATAGTGTATGTCTGCAGTGCCGTAAAGCAATTTGTTACATCGCGAGACCTGATATCCCGCCGGCCCAAAGTTGCAAGGATGGTTTTTCCGCTCAAAGGCGCTAGGGGGGTGCGAGAAGTCCACCATTCAACACGAAAAAAGTCATATAACCATTCCAATGGCTCCGAAGCTGTTCAGTTAAGGTAAATTAAGCTAAAAAAAAAAAAAACTTTAAAGACCAAATAACTTTGAATGAACATTCTTATTAATGTTACTGGAAGAACATTGTTGATAACTTTGAGAGAAAGTTCTGAGAACGTTCCCTGTTAACAAGGTAGGTACTTTTTTTTAGCAGAGCTTGTGATGTAGCTAACAACTTTTTGACAAGCTACAGCTTAAAGTAACTTCCTCAAGACTAATTGGGGAATTGTACAGAGGATTTGGAGTCACCACAGACCTGTCTTAACCTGGCAGTGTAAAGACACCTTCAGGATCACACGAGAAACTCAACAGAGAGAGAAGCCTTTCCTCCTGCAAACCTCCCACTGCACTTGCGCACGATGATACTGCCATTACACATTTACATGCATTCAAACGAAGACCGTTTTCCTTTCAGACAGTGGTATTGTTATTTGAGTGCTTTCTTGTTGGAGACCACAGTGTCAAACGAAAAGTCGGTTAACCTCAAGAAACAACATGCTTCACATACACACTAATTACAGCATATAGACTCATGACTGCACATCTGCATTCCTCTCTGCTGGATATATGCGAGGAAAACATTACACACGGCTCCGGAATAATAGTTTTCACCTGCAGTCTGAGGCGAACACGAGACACACAACTGTGCATTGGCCATGTCAAATATGAAAAGCTCACACGTGACATGAGCCAGAGAGTTTCCAAAGGTAAGGCTGTCTCATCTCACAAGAGCTGTTGAGCATCTATCAGGAGAAAAAGGCCATGACACCTCTATTCCCGTGTCCAGCGGTAATGCCGAGCGAAGAGATCCACTCAACAATAAGGATAAATGCTCGGTATTGTAACCCTGTCCCCATCCGCCTCTCTCTCTCACGGCAAACACCACATCCACTAATCTGAGCTCTTCTCCTGTAATGGGAAAGTCAATAGCTGCATACAATCAGTAAACAAATTCTGCTATTTTTAAAAAGAGCCTCCGTCTCCATTTTAGTGCCGGCAATTTAAATTATTCTACCGTGTAACACCTTAATTGTGTAAGACAAAGACGATGTCGAGAGCACAAAAGAAACATGAGAGGAGCGTAATTTCTGTGCTGCCACGCAGAGATGACATGTGATAAGCATTGAGTGTGGACCGCTCCGACGACGCCAGATGACAGTTTGTAGTTAGTCGCTATAATAAGGCAGAGACAAACAGTTTGTCTTTAAGCTGTTGTGAATGTCAGCCTCTTAATGAAGATAAAGAAATGCAGTTAAGAGCATATCAAAGCCAAGCCGGGCTGAATTCTCCTCTTGGATTTCATTATTGGCAGTTAAACAACACGGTTTTCATGTTCAGCATTTAAACATTGAGGGTTGCCTTTCAAAGATATTGATCTTTTTGGAGAAGATGGTTTTAGTCTGGGAATCTTCATGGGAATGCTCTATTTATTATGCTGTTGTTAGTGACCAGCTCTCTGACTAGCATTCAGGATCATATTAAACTCAAATTGAAGTTTGGTGGCTTATAGTCCGTGTCTTTAACCATGTACATCTCCGAGATTCATCTGGAAAACATCTGTTGTGTACAAACATCTGATAAACATACTTAGAATGCATGTAAAAAAAAGAAAAAAAAAAGCAGTTTTACATCTAAATCATAAACGTCTTCAAGACATCTTCTTAATGTCTATATAACATCTGACAGGAAACGTCTTAGAGACGTATCGCGGCAAACGCTCTGAAAAGACATATTTCAGATGAAAACACACATCAGATAGACGTCTCTGAGATGTATGTGTGCTATCGACCATTTTTACTCTAAAAGCTGACAAAACTAGATTTTTACAGAAATTTTAACTCGATCTCACGAGAAAACGCAACTATTGTACGAGGTGGCGATTTCGTATAAAATCGCATGATGTGAATCATAAAAAAATGTAAGAGTTTTAGAACTTCGGATCCCATATGGGAAATAGCTTCCCAAACATGTTACTGCTCAGCTGACATCATCTACTTCACTTAATCTTTCATTTTAACTATATGTTTTTAAAGGGAGCATAGCTGACTAAACATAGCTATCAAAAGGTTTGGGGTCAAGAATTAAAAAAGAATAAAAAAAGTATACTTTTATTCAGCAAGGATACATTAAGTTGATCAAAAGTGACAATAAAGATATTTATAATGTTATGTAATTTGATAGTTCCTTTACTTTTACCTTCAATTTCTTTTTGTTAGTAGCTTGTTGTGTAGCTAACTAAAGAACAAAAATAGCTTGACTGAAATGTACCTACTTTATGACTAGCAGAAGAAAGTTTGCTCTATGTGTTTTAGATGTTTAATCTGTCTCTGTCATGGTGCAAATATCTTTCTGACCAAAACTACACTCTCTGAATCATGCCAGCCGTTGTGATTTCGTGTTAAGCAACATGTTAAGCCAGCGTGTGTGAGCTCTTTTGTGGATGTATTTCTGCACACTGCTGCGATTGAGTAATTACCATGACAAAGTCATTGCATTGCTCATGGTTGCTGAGGTAAACGTGTGTGAGAAGAAACAGGTGCGGTCCCGTCCCGACCTGGCCAGACAGACGCTAGCGCTCATGACTCAATGCCCAACATAAAACTAGTGCGTGACAGGAAGCCTTTACATACCACACACACCTCCTTGACAGAAAAAAAAAGCCATACATTATATACATCCTACACACCCCGACAGCAAAACCATTAGAGAAAACTAAGACAAGAATCTGGATCACAATATCAACCACTGCTGAGTCCGGGAAAAATAAAAATGAAATAAAAAATAACTAAAATTCGACATTTAAGGCATTTAAATGTGAATGCCATTGCATTCAATACAAAATATCAAACCATGCAGCATTCATTTTTAAATTAATATAGCACTTAAAAGCACGCATATCAAGCAAAATACATATAAACAATTCTGTTAGGTTCCATATTATAAAACAGACTTACTGTTCATAT
The DNA here is from genome assembly GCF_965113295.1 of Leuciscus leuciscus. Classification (NCBI taxonomy): domain Eukaryota; kingdom Metazoa; phylum Chordata; class Actinopteri; order Cypriniformes; family Leuciscidae; genus Leuciscus; species Leuciscus leuciscus. Next base: position 10,283,225 of record NC_138731.1, on the reverse strand, counting down.
AAAAAGTATGTGGGCACTTTCTGGTTGTCAAACATTAGGGGAACATGCCTGTAGTTATTGTCATGAACTGTCTAAATCATTTCTAGAGCCAATGTAAATATAAATAAATATATATATATATATATATATATATATATATATATATATATATATATATATATATATCTTAAAGAAACGCAATGCTGGAAAATAAAATGAGGTTATCAATATAACAAAATAACTTTTAGACTAATCCTTTTTCTTTTCTTTTCTCTTCTTTTCACGATTCTGAACATAAAACATCAAAATCTAACATAAAAGTTTGTATTTCTATAATATATGTGTGTAATACATATGCGTGCGTGTGTATAAATATACATACAATATGTGTGTACACACACACACACACACACACACACACACATCATTTCTTTTATATATATATTCATTCTTGCACCTTAATTGACTGTGTCTGGTGCAGAAAGAAAGCTTTCAGCAGATACAGACAGACAGACACACACACAGTGTGAGACAGACGAACCCCATACCTGGCAGGTGTGTGTATGTGTGTATGTGTGTGTGTGTGTTGCGAGGGCAAACGGCAGCGTCAGCGGTGCCTGAATTCAGTGTTTTTATCTGGTTCAGTGATGTGGAAGAGGAAGCCTTGAGATGCCGCACGCGGTTGTGTCGAGCTGACTTCCTGAAAATAGACACACACACACACACACACAGCGGTCATGACTCGATCAGACCCGTGTAAACATTAAAGAACACGCTCACATCGTCTCAAATCCAAAGGAAAAATCATATATATTGGATGATCTGAATTTAAAAGATACTCTGCTATTATTCCAGCACAAAGCCTGATAACAAGGCCTTTAATCCCATAATAGATCTGTTGGATTTGGGATTCAGGGGTAAACTGTTTCAGCGGCCCCATGTTGAGTGGGATGAAGAGTCCTTCGCTCTGGGACCAGTGCCTCACCTCACCTGCTGCTGGGAATGACAATGACTCAAGAACCAATAGGGCTGAAATTGCTTTAGATTGATGACATACAGGGATCGAGCGAGGTCTTTCACTGCCCAGAATAACACTCCCAATCTGACGGCAGAATATAATTCAAGGGCACTTTAAGAGTGACCTCTAAAGTACAGAAGAAACCTCTCGGTAAACAGCTGAATAAAACACTGGAAGGGCCATCAAATCTGCTTGGACTTGCTCAAGATGAAATTATTTCTGATAGCCATGTCCTCTCTCATAACAACATACAGTCTGTCAGTGTACACACACACTCACACACACACACTCACTCACACACACACACACACACACACACGTTGTTTTCATGTTTTATGCTGACTTTCCATAGACATAATGATTTTTATACTGTACAATCTGTATGTTCTCTCTCCTTACACTAACCCGACCCCTAAACCTACCCATCACACACACTAACCCGACCCCTAAACCTACCCATCACACACACACTAACCTGACCCCTAAACCTACCCATCACACACACACACACACACACACACACACACACACACACACACACACTAACCCGACCCCTAAACCTACCCATCACACACACACACACACACACACACACCCCCACCCCTAAACCTACCCATTTACACACACACACACACACACACACACACACACACACACACACTAACCCGACCCCTAAACCTACCCATCACACACACACACACACACACTAACCCGACCCCTAAACCTGCCCATCACACAAAACTTTCTGCATTTTTACATTTTCACAAAACATCTGATTTACACAGTTTTCTTCACAGGGACCAAAAAATGTCCCACAGGGATTTCAGATATTGCCATCTTTGTGGGGACATTTTGTCCCTATAATGTAGAGTTTACCAGGACACACACACACACACAACCAGTACTTAATTTGACTCTGGATCTATAAAGTATGTTATGATGTATGTGTATATGTAGAGAGAGAGAGAGAGAGAGAGAGAGAGAGAGAGAGAGAGAGAGAGAGAGAGAGAGAGAGAGAGAGAGAGAGAGAGAGATCCCCTTGTAAATGAAGTACTATTGGACCATGGTTCATTGTTTCAGGTGGAAACACTATGATTCTGAGTGAATACCATTTACATAATTGATATGGTACTTTGAAAGTAACCTTAAAGAAAAACAAATATATATAGTTTTAACATGTTTGTACTATTTCATTGGTAATACCATGTCACTGTGATATAGCGACAGCATGTTTCACTGCCATCTTCATGGTATTTCAATTGTACTGGCTTTATAGTAGCCTATCAGCATCATGATAGTGCCATGTAGTTATGTTAATACCGTTTTTGTAAACAGCTACGTTAAATCTATTTAATATAATCAGCTTCTTTCTTTCTATTGGTGTGATTAGTCGCGCGCATCATGAGATATCCGACGAGTCCAAACGCAATTGGACAGAGCCGTCAGTCACACGGTTACAGCAGAGATGAGCAGTGGTGGACCAGAGCTTCCTCACACACACACCATCCCTCTGAGCCACAAATTACACACGAGAGCCTCGTCGTGTAGAGTTTGAGCCGTGGATCGACGTGAATCGAGGGATTTTTCACTAAGCACCTGTTGGCGCGAGTGTTTATCTGAGCTGGATCCTGCGCGCGCCACAGACATGACAGGGAATGAGTGTGCAATAACACACACATTTGCGTCTGAGAAACACGGGGAACACGACCTAAACATGCTTACAGAGGCTTAAACAATAACCATGTGCGTTTTCTTTTCCTGTAATAAAAATACAAATGTAACCTTTGAATAAACACAAATAAATTAAATTATAGTTTTTTTCTGTGAAGAATTAAGACTTTTTTTTAAGAAATAACGATAATGTAATCGAATTTATAAAATAATATACTGAAATAAAATCACGTGGAGAAAATTGCATGATAATTTTAAATATTCCAAGACGGAACAATAGGAAACGTTAACAAACGCCTAGAGAGAGAGAGAGAGAGAGAGAGAGAGAGAGAGAGAGAGAGAGAGAGAGAGAGAGAGAGAGAGAGAGAGAGCACATGACATACACATGCAAATTTCGAAGTAGTCATGCATTAATGTGCGCAGTGTCACTGTTGCTCTATTGTGACACGCGGAGAATAGCAGATAACATTCACCGGCCACTTAAGCACAAACACGACATCACTCGCCATGACCTGCTCGCAGACAGATCCACCACAGGGTCCTGTCTATACCAGCAAAACACTAGGAATAATGAAATCATAATGCGCACGGATAAGATCGGCATGTTTGCAAACTGGAATGGTCACAAAAGGCTGTAACCCTAATGATCTATTCCTCCTGTTTCTTAGATGAAATAACGCTGGATGATGCAGAGAGAGAGAGAGAGAGAGAGAGAGAGAGAGAGAGAGAGAGAGAGAGAGAGAGAGAGAGAGAGAGAGAGAGAGAGAGAGAGAGAACTGCGGGCCCGTAACATGCACATGACACTGGACATCAACTAAAGCTGTTATGAACGATTTGACAAGTGTTTAATTCGCGACTTTTTTTTATTGGTTTAATTGCGCAGTTTCAGAAACTATATTCAAAGCTGTCATGTCGTAAAATTGGACTTTCAGGTGAATTGCGGGTTTACTTCTGAATGTTGCCACATTACGCGGCGACCTGCGCTTCCACGTCTGCGTAAAAACAATGTCCACATTTATGTGTGATATGAATTAGCGAATTTATTAGGCTGAATACATTTGCAAAAATAAAAAAAATACAAATAAAAAAACACTATCTCATTCCCTTATTCCATCTGTCTTCCATGTTTCCAAATCTAACAACAACAACAAAAATAATAATAAATAATTGAGTAGAAACTGTAGTGCTTTATGGAAAGCACAAATAATTCTCTCCTCACTGCGCTTTGTTTTGCGCCACCAATCACACAAAACCCCGTGCCCTTACGGGTTTATTAAAACATAACACAGTTATGCTGCTGTTGCGCGCGCATTAGATGAAGACTTATTCCTTATATCCACGGTGAGCTCATTAAACATGCTTGAACCTGTCACCGGACATAACAAGCGTGTGTTTGACTGTCAAAATCATGAAGTGAAACACAGGACATGGTGACCTGCAAGGTGCCTCGAGCAATGACACTATATTTGCAAAAAGCAACTGATATGTGAGTTAATATTTGTTTTGACTCTCTTTGAATTGTTCGAGGGGGGGAAACCAGCCTGTTTGGGGTGATCAAGTGAAGGACCTGTAGTAGAGAGGGATTTAAAATGAGCCAGATTAGTTAATTATCCACAAATGCGCTTTTCCTCTTAAGGGTGGGGACAAATTAATCCCAGCGGCAACCGACAAAAATTCTCTCCTGTGAAAAGCCCTCTCTCTCTCTCTCTCTCTCTCTCTCTCTCTCTCTCTCTCTCTCTCTCTGTACCAATACAGGGGTTTTGGAGCGGGCCAGACCCTTCTAATGAATAGGTCCGGATTAATCATTCATCTTGTGTTGTTTAACGCTTTGATGGATGCATATCGTCACTCAGTCTCAAGACAATAGATGCACGGCGTTTTGTTCTTACCAAATAAATCACTCACATTGTTTAAGGTACATTGATCAATCTAATGACTTGTAATAGGCTCCTAATTACCACAGAAAAGGGCTTGCAAGGCACAAGCCGGACTGTGTTTTTTAATTCAAATAAGTCCGGTAAGTTAAAAATATAGCCTTATGATATCATGCATTATGGTAGCCTATAGAGTGGTTTAACTTACATCTCATAATTTGTTCTTTTTTTTTTTTCTTCTAAAAAATAAATGTGGGTTCAGCAAATAACAAAAAGCTATTTTAATTTTAAATATTGATGTTTATTTCCGTCCTCTCTTCATTATAAAATGCGTCTTTATACTCTTGGCCTATTTAACAGCTGTCAGGGGTAATCAATCCTCAATTAATAGAAACTCCTCAAAGTGAATATATATTAATTGCGAGTAGTAATTATCTGTTTTCATCCGCGTCTCATATTGCGCCCGAACTGTTAAGAAATGTACATCAGTATAAAAGCAATTTTATTTCATTTTCAGCAGCAGTACATACATACACATCTAAATCTGTAACCTAAACCTCTCTCTGCGCCTCAGGCCAATTTGTTTATGCTGAACAGACGTTTAATAGTGTTAATTGTTCCTCCGTCAATTTGCAGTGATTGCGGAAATCAAGCGATTTTCGAGACTCCACCACTTGGATTTGAATAAATTGTTTTATATTCCCTAGCTCTCTCCATAGGAGGGAATTTAAAGCGAAGCGCTTTGGAGTAAATTGCATCCAGCCTGACTGGCAGCGTTCAGCCGCTATAATGGAGCATTATTTGGTCATTTTGAATACTGTAATGCACAGCGTTTCGGCGGGGCCATTCTCAAGAAAATTGCTTTAACTTTTAAAAGGAGGCGATTCACTCCAAAGCAGGCCATTGTTACATTATGTCATTACCCTTAAATGTTTTAACAAGCAGCGCAACACGCTGCTATAATGCATTGATCTTTATATATTAAAAAAAGAAAAGAATTTTGAGGGGTAAGAGAATTTTGAGGGGATAATAAAAAATTATTAATTTTTGTATATATATATATATTTTTTTTAATCCAAAATATATGTTATATTAAAAGTTATAGGCTATAGGCTGTCATTTAGCGCTCGAACTTTGCATTGAGCATTTCTATTTGAAGTAAATAAAAAAAATAATAAAAAAAAATTAGTCCACTTTTTTAAGGATTTTTGAGTCATGTGCTCGCTGAAGGTATTTAAAGGAAGCGCGAGGGTGAGCGCGCGCACACGCAAACTCTAACCTGAGCCCCCATATCCATCCCTCTCTCTCTCTCTCTCTCTCACACACACACACACACACACACACACACACACACACACACACACACACACACACACACACACACACACACAATAAAAGTCTAACACACCTGTTGTGAGATCAGTGGTGCCCCTCCGTCCTCTTCATCTATGTATTCTTGCATTTCAGTGACTGGTTCTAATAAGAAAGTTCGAAATATTTTTAATATTTGGAATCACCAATAGCCTAAGTTTACAGCATAACCAACAATTGTTCAATTAAAAAAAATAAAAATAAGGAAAAATAAACTGACACTGACATTGCATAATATCCTACTTATGACTTCGCACTCAAAACATGCAGCGTAATGTCACTGTATAATAACGCTAACCAGATATATCGCCATGCCTTTAATCCGTACATCAAATCACAATAAAACGACCTACAAAATAAACACATCCCTGAAATCACACATGGAAGCTGCGAACGGTTGTAAAACGCGTGTGAATTTTAAGGATATCCGTTTGCACATCAACACACGAAACAGATATCATGCATAAAATCAAGATGATACACTTACCATCGGAGGATGCCTATTAAATACCAATATGAGCTGAGCGCTAAAGTCTGTGCAGATACTACGCCTTGATGGCCATAGTTATATATATATAAAAAATGATGAAAAATAGCTGATGGCTTATTACTTGACAGTGGGACCAGTACCCCAGTCATTGATTGACGTGCAGCTTTAGTATTTCTGTCATGGTCGCGTCGCTCATTGGTCGGACGCGAGTCGTCGCGCGCTAAGATTGGCTGAGTATCGCAGCCAGCTGTACTTCAAAGCACGCGCTCACTATACAACTCGAGTAGAGAGAGTAAAGCTTCAGCGCGCTGTCCCTCAGTCACACTGGAACACTCACTCATTGTTCTCTTCAACTAGCTGTCTAGGAAAGGCCCTGGATATGGCTACGTCTATACTTGGGGTAAGTAAACATTGACATGTATTTTAATTCGATGCATTTTTTTGTGGTTAGTTTCACCATTGGTATTGACATTTCATTGTAGCTTGCTTGCCTTTAAACTTTTCAATGACTTTTATTTACATTCGAAAAATAATAATAATAATGCCAAAAGAGAACTTTTTACATTTCAAAAATATATATTTTTTAATTGTTTAGATTTATTAGTACCAGTGCTTTAAAGAATGCTGAAAAGCAACGCGCTGATTTGAAGAGGCGAAAATTAAACAGTTGAAAACTCGAAAACCCTGTTCAGTCAAAGAATTTTCAGGGGGGGGAAAATTATAATATGCAAACAATGAAATTTGTAGGAGTGCATTGCTTATTTTTTAAATAAAAATAACAATACTGCAATAATTTAAACGTGAAATTATTTTTTAATGGCCTTTTTAAAACATGACAACTTATTTGAAAACTTGTAGGAAATATTCCCAAGCGAAGCAGCAAATTTTCATGTTTTGGTTGTATTCTTGCGAATGCTTTAGACTTGTTTGCTTTTCAAAACACCCCAACTATGTTGTACAGTCTAGTAAATAGCATAAACTTTTCATCCAAACAGGAAGAGCCGAGGTTTGGAACTACCCCTTTAGCGATGCTGGCTGCAACCTGCAACAAAATTGGCAACACCAGTCCCCTCACGACTCTCCCCGACTCCAGCGCGTTCTCCAAAGGCGGATTTCATCCCTGGAAAAGATCCTCGTCGAGCTGCAACTTGGGCTCCAGCCTGCCCGGATTCACCGTCGCCACAAGCCGAAGCAGCTCCGGACTAACGAGCAGCACCGGCACCGGCAACAGCGCTTTCTGCCTGGCCTCGACCTCGCCAACCTCCTCCGCCTTCTCCGCAGAATACAGCAGCTTGTTCTCCAACACGGCGAGCGTTTCCTCGCAGGACTCGGGACAGTCCGCCTTCATTTCCAAAGTTCACTCCTCAGCAGAGACTCTTTATCCGCGGGTCGGCATGGCGCACCCGTATGAATCATGGTACAAGTCCGGGTTTCACTCCACTATCTCAGGAGAGGTGGCCAACGGGGCGTCCACGTGGTGGGACGTGCACACGAACCCGGGCTCGTGGCTCGAGGTTCAAAACCCGGCCGGCACTTTGCAAAGTTCGCTGCACTCCGGAACCCCACAAGCTATTCACTCCCAACTAAGCGGCTACAATCCGGACTTCTCGAGCCTCACGCACTCCGCGTTCAGCTCCACTGGCATCAGCCCCACCGCGTCCCACCTCCTGTCGACCAGCCAACACCTGTTGACCCAGGAGGGGTTCAAAACTGTGATCCCCACTTACACGGACGCGTCGGCCACTAACGCGATGATATCAGGCGCCAGCTCGGGGATAGGGACCTCGTCCCGGTCCTCAAGGAGATACTCCGGACGGGCCACATGCGACTGCCCGAACTGCCAGGAGGCGGAGCGGCTCGGGCCTGCGGGCGCCAGCCTGCGGAGGAAAGGACTTCATAGCTGTCACATCCCGGGCTGCGGGAAAGTCTACGGGAAAACGTCTCACCTCAAAGCGCATCTGAGGTGGCACACTGGCGAGAGGCCATTTGTGTGCAACTGGCTCTTTTGTGGGAAACGGTTCACCAGGTCCGACGAGCTCCAGAGGCACCTGCGCACTCACACGGGGGAGAAGCGGTTTGCGTGCCCGGTGTGCAACAAGCGCTTCATGAGGAGCGACCACTTGAGCAAACACATCAAAACACACACCGCTGGAGGCGGAGGCAAAAAGGGCAGCGACAGCGACACCGACACCAGCAACCTGGAGACCCCCAGGTCTGAGTCTCCAGAACTGATTTTAGACGGGGTAAACCCGCGGGTCACGGTCAAAGACCAGTCTCCGCACCACGAGTCCTGAGCGCGACTTACTAAACGCATTTTCCTCGAGAAAAGGAAACGGGTCTGGACTGGAGTATGCGACAAACTCTCCATTTCTTAGAAAAACGAGCGAGACTTGCATTGGAAAGAGCAAATGAACACTGGCTGTTTCTGCTGCGCACAGACGAACGCTTCAGCTTTCAGGACGATAAAGTCTTCAAGCCTCAGTGTTTTAACGGTGGACATTTGTTGTGGAATCAGTGTTGGTCAAAAAGAGGGAACTAAAATAACCACGGCCGCCGGTTGAGCTAAATGTGTACATATATCCACAAAAAATAACATGTTATTTTTTTTTTTCCTCCTGTAAATGTTATGATTGTTTTGTGGTGGATCCTGAAATTCAGGGAATTTTTTCTTTCCTTTCGACGCACTTTGTGGATGTCAAGTATGTATGTTACACAGCTATTTAAAATTCATTTAACCTTTCCTTTACCTTGCTCAAAATATATAAATGTTTAATTGTATAAAGTCACGCTTATAAGGCTTTCATTTTGTAATTAAAGGGATTTAAAATCTAAAGCTTGGGTTGTCTGATGCAAATGTTTTCATCAAAATTATTTGATTCCAAATGCTAGTCTAAATAGAAACCGTGCAGACTGCGCATAATTATCACGAATATATATTTACATTTTTTTGGGGGGGAGGAAAATAAATATCGGTAGGCTAATGTAGACTTTTTTTTTTTTTTTTTTGTCCCATTGGGATAAATCAATAGTCAATTCCCCAGAAAGGCATTTTTGTCCAAATGAATATCTTGTTAAATAGTATTAATTATGACTTGGAGCACATCGCAGCCCCATGTGTCTTGTATTGGCGATTAGGGATTCGTGTCTTATCAAATATCTAATTACTCTCCGAGACATCATTTGTTCAGCAGCTCTTTATCGCACATTTTCCGAGGGGATTCAGTGACAAAGGGCCTCTGAATATTTATTTGAATTGCTCAAATTAACTGCTTAAATTTGCATGTCAAACGGAAAATGTCCATCGAAGAGAGGGCTGAAGGCATAAAGCATCGTTTAGCTTTTATAAAACGCTACTCTTGATTTGGTGTTATGGGAACAGTTTTTTTTTTTTCCTCTTTCTTTTTTCTTGCCTTTTCTGGGTGCCACTTTTGAAAGGGGGAAATTGGGAGAGGCCTTATGCAAATGCTGAATTTAAAATGCTCTCGCAGTCAAATGGTCCCTGGCTGTTATTTGAATATCAGTGGCCCTGTACTGAAAAGGTTCAAGGATGCTCTCTGACTTCTTTGTGTTTATCCAGTGCAGCGTCCGATCCCACAAAACCCGGCGGAATAATTACAGCTCGAGCCCTGCCTGGGAACTCGTTAGCTTTCTGTGCTACAAGGTAAATTGACCAGAAGGCAATAGACTAAAATTATTTTCATTTCCTTTTGTGTGCTGGTGGCCGCAGCCTATTAAAAAAAAAAAAAAAAATACACAAATAGAAAATGGCCCATTATCATTTAACGACCTCGTGAAAAACTGATAACATTTTGCAAATAACGAATAAAAACATATGCATAGTTTATAAATCATTAAACTGTAAAATGTAGTGGTCAAATAGCTATCCAGGGTTTAAAAATAGACAAATACACCCAAACGCAATTTCCGTAAAGGCAATGTTTTCTTCAAATAGACTTGCAGGTGTGCAGAACACAATTCTCAGTCTTTTAAAAGTTAATGTAGGATGCAACGATTTTATTGCACACAATTCAAAATTTGTGTTACGGAAATGAGCGCTATTTGGGCGTGAAGGCATTCACGAGCACGCTTTACAATTATATGGTTCTATTAAGGTTTACAAACGGGAGCTTATACATGGACAAGATCTAAGTGCCTTTCAGTCTTTTGGAAGCGAATGATGCGCCTGGGGTTGCGGACAGTAGCGCTGTCACTCACGGCCTTTTGTTCGCGTTTTCCTGGAATGCCCTCTGACTGAGCGCGAGGCAAAAGTCAGCTTTGTTTGCGCGCGGTAATAAAAGAGTGATCAAAGAGCAGCGCCGCTCCGGCCGCAGCGCGGGAAACTCAGCCGTGACGATGTGATTTTCCCGCGCTGCCGGAGCGGTGCTACTCTTTCATCTCCCTTTTGGTCAGAAAATGTGCATCAAGCGCAGATCATGTTTACAAATTAAATGATTATCGTTATAAATAATTATATATATAAATACAAATGCTAATGTTAACTTTTACTGTCACATTCAGTGGGTTATTAATATATTTTCCAGTGACACGCAGAAACTAAAGTAGGCTATAGTCGGTGTTTAAATTCCTGCCTTTAGCCTACCCCAAAATAATTGAATTGCAATTGAATCTTTTTTTGTTACCTCATGGTCAGCCTTGATGAAGTGAGGGTTTGTTATTTTATCTGCTCGATGAATGTGTTGAGAAACACACTCATATTTCAGCCATTTAAAAATCATGTTGGTTTTACGTGTATAAAAACCATGCGCTCTGACATTTGCGTTGCCAGTATTGCCATATTACCAAATGTATTTTGTTTTGAACACCACCACTTCTAAAATGGGGAATAGTTGTATTATATTTATATATCAGCTCGATTTCGCCAATTTGAGAGTTGTTGAACATTCGTTTTGTAGCTAAACACAATAATTAGAATAATAAAGAAGTCACCCTGAATTTATAACAATCACAACTACCGAAAAAGACCTCTAAAATTAGCGGAAAACTACAAATCCCATTTAACCAACTAATTTCAGTCTTCTTTCAGACGGATAAGGTTGTGGAGTTGTAACTGGCATCGAGTTTTATACCACATTCATAACACCTGTATTTCAGACATCTTTACAGACTGACTTGAGGTAAGGAAGGAGCCACAAAAAACATAAATCATAGTTTAATGAACAAGATTGCAAAATAAATCATTCAGGTTATTATATGTGGAATATCTCTCAAGGAGTCGAACAGATATTACATTAGAGGAGGGCTAAATGCGTAAAGAAAAGAGAACATGTGTTGAACTAGGAGTACAGCAAATGAATTGAAAACATTGAAAGAATGAGTTTAATTCCTGGAGTCTAACAGGTTCAGTTTCTACATTCTCATGGCGCCCTCTTCTGGAGATCTTCCCAGAGCTGCCAGTCCATGGAAAAGACATTGGGAAAGCCACCCAGAGAAACTATTTACCCAAAACATTTCAGATTCTGTCCTCATTTAGTAACCCTCATGTCAGTCCAAACTCTCATGACTCGAACAGAAAAGGAAATTAAAAATATATCTCTATTTAAACATCTCAGAAGTTCAGTGACGTCTATAAAGTTCCTAAAAATCCTTCCCTTCCCTAAAGCTCCTAACACCAAATATTCTCAAGTGTCATTGGTTCTCAGCAGACCAACAGAACTTCAAGCAAAGGGGAATATTTACAAGAATAATGACCTGAATTCCACACAAAAGGTATGGTACACCTTTAACTAGATGAAGAGTCACACGGACTGTTATTCAGGCGCTGCTCTGTCATTTTGGAGCGATTAAACTTTAAAGTGTTCGAAAATGGTCAGAGTTTGGAATGACATGAGGGCGAGTCAATTATGTAAGAAGTTTCCTTTGAATGAATCCTTTAATCTGAGATAAGATGACAGTGTGAGACTTATTTCTTCCTCTCTGCATCCCTGCTATCACTCCTTCCCGAGCCCCTCCCTCGTTCCCGACTCGCACTCCTCCTTTTGACATTTCTATCACAGTTTCTCTCTCGTTCCCTCTTGTCTCCTTTCTCCCTGTTCGTGTTCCTGTCCCTCTCCTTACCTCTCTCCTTCTCATCTCTCCATCGCTGAGGGCTCCTGCTTTTCTCTCTCCTCCTCTCTCTACTCCTGCTCCTGTGTCTATCCTGTCCTCTCTCGCTGTGTTTGGGCTGTGTGTGTTCTCTCTCAGAGCCGCTGCCGTCACTGGACGAGTCCCTCCTGCTCTTGCTCTTGCTCTTCTTCTTCTTCTTGCTCTTGTGTTTCTCCTCCTCAGAGTCGCTGCTGCTGCTGTCACTGCTGTCTGAGGAGCTGCTGGATGAACTCTCACTCTTGGCTGGCTTCTTTTTCTGCTTCTTTTTGTTCTTCTTTTTCTCCTTTTTACTCTTCTTCTTCTTCTCTTTTTTCTTTTCCAGACGGTCAAGTTTTCTAAAAGGAAAAAGGGGATGAGAGTTATAATTCTAATTCAAAAGTGTGGGGTCAGTAGGTTTATCTTTTTGTTGTTGTTTTTTTGTTGAAATTTGTGGTTTTATAAATGCTTTTATTCAGCAAATAAATTGGCCAAAAGTGGCAGAAAAGACATTTATAATTTTATAAAAGATAAATATATACTGTTCTTTTGAACTTTTTTTATTAGTCGAAGAAGCCTGAAAAAAGTATCACGGTTTTCACTAAAATCTAAAGCAGCACAACTGTTTTCAACACTGATAATAATCAGAAATGTTTCTTGATCATCAAATCATCATATTAGAGTGATTTCTGAAGGATCATGTGACACTGAAGACTGCAGTAATGATGCTGAAAATTCAGCTTTGATCACAGGAATAAATTACATTTTACTATATATTCACATAGAACACAGAATACATTACAAAAATATTTCAGTTTTTCCCGTATTCTTTTATTAAATAGACACAGCCTTGGTGAGCAGAAGAGACGTCTTTCAAAACTTAAACAATCTTACCGACCAGTAGTATATTGTGTGTGTGTATATATATATATATATATATATATATATATATATATATATATATATATATATATCCGTTTCGAACACATGTACCGTTCCACCCCTAATACATACATACATATATATATATATATACACACACACATTCATATTGTAACGGAAATGGCAGAGGCTTATGCCGTCACTACTCGCATTAAACAGCTAGTTAAACTGAAATTAAACTAGTTTATAAATAATTAAAATGACAGATATTATCCTTAATGTCTTAGATGCACAAAAAATTTAAATATTGATAATATTACAAAAATTAATATGAATATTATAACTTTATTTATAAAAATGTATATTAATAGCAATTATGATCAATTCGGTTATTATGAATATAGGCGGTTGTGTATGTGTAATAAATAATCACACCTAAGTAGTTTCTGTTTCTGTTTGGTGGAGAGAGATTTCAGGAACTCCACCTCAGGGTCGTCTTCTTCCTCGCTAGCCACAAAATCCTGAAGCACAACAACACACATTAGCAAACACAACACACACACTCACTGACCATACATACACAAGAGGCCAATCAGAAAGGCACTTTTGTGCAGAACCACAGTGTGAAATCCAGCATGTCTCGACTCTCTTGTAATTGTAGTTGTTGGTCTCATCAGTTCTAGTCTAACCATTCAATGCCCATTCAATAATTGAACGTTTTTCTGCAATCACACGCTGAGCTCCAGACATGGATATCATGGGTCATATTTGGGCAGGGTCCGGGAGATTACCTGTGCTGGATCAGTCATGGTGGCGTCCCTCCCAAGGACACATTTCTTCAGCGCAAACCCACTGTTTCGCATCTCTGCCATTAACTCGGAGGGGTGCATCGACGGACCTGTTAGGACAAATCACTCTTTCAGAACAAATAATGTGCGATCATTCCCCCCCTCGGAGCCATGCACACTACGGGCTTTGTTAACACACAAAGACGCACCAAATCAACTCCCTTGTCTCCCAGCTGGGCAAGGCATGCGGTGTTATTCTGCAGAAGCAGAGGTTTCATCCAATCAAAACAACAAATAACATTTCCCACCAACACCAGATTAAGATCCATCTCCGCTCTGCAGAAACATGCATATTACTGTAGTGCTGCCAGCTCTCAGGAGACAAACCCCACACACACACACACACACACACACACACACACACACACACACACACACACACACACACACACACACACACACACACACACACACACACACACACACACACACACACACACACACACACACACACACACACACACACACACACACACACACACACACACACACACACACACACACACACACACACACACACACACACACACACACACACACACACCTCGAAGTTTAGGGGTTACTCAGCCACAAAAGTGAACATTCTGAGATTAGCATTTTTTTTCATGTTGTCCCAAGACTTTTTGTTCATACTACGGGCTCCAATGTTGTTTTGTTCCCAATGTTCTTCTAAATATCTTTTGTGCTCCACAGAAGAGAATAAGTTGGAAAGACTTTAGTTTAGGGTTCAATTCTCACTATTAACAAGTTGCTTATTAAACTTAACTACCTAGCTAACTATTACTAAGCAGTAATTAGGAGTTTATTGAGGCAAAAACTGTAGTTATAATGAGAATTAGACCCTAAAGTGTGACCAAAACGTCATACAGGTTTTGATTAACATGAGGATAAGTTTTAGAGGATAAGATCTTTTTATTTTTTTTTGGAGGTGGGGGGGGGGGGGGGGGGACCCTTTAATGGTAATTTTATTCTGAAGTTGGTTACAATACAAGTAGTTTGTGTATGAAATCTTCCATCATATTTTTTATCTTCTAAAATAAATGAATTTGCGATTTGTGGAAGCTTGTTTCCGCCACTGAATAAAAAATAAATAAGGTAATTGCTTTTTAAAAATCACACAATTCTGACTTTTTTCCTCGCAATTGTAAGAAATAATCCAGAATTACGAGTTAAAAAAGTCACTCTGAATTCTGAGATAAAAAGTCGCAATTCTGAGAAAAAAAATGTCTTACAATTGGGACTTTATAACTCACAATTGTGAGAAATAAAGTCAGAGTTGTGAGATAAAATGTCAAAATTACCTCTTTATTTTATTCTAGGGCGGATTATAGATATACACTATATAGATTATAGATTATATAGATTACACTATATAGATTTCTGGGACCAAATGCCACATGCTTCAAGTATTACAAGGGGTCAAGGTTTGGCAGGTTAGTACACTTCCAATAGTTCTTTACTAATATCATATAATCACAAATATTTTATTAGATTATAGAAGATGATCTGAAATCTTCAAGTGTGACATGTTTGTCTGCTAGTAACTGGGGTTTGGGGCGGTGTATGTTCTGACATCATTTTCATGTGGTGCCGACAGGATGGGTCACATGGCATTTATAATTGAGGTGAGCTGCTCAAAAACACCAGTATTCAGAACTTTAGGTGAATGGGAAGCCATAGGAGCTTTGTCCAGGTGTTACAGATATTCTTGGTGTTTTATTGGACATTGTCGCCACCTACAGTTCTGAAAGTGTATCTCATCTACAGGTAGAGAAAACCTTCATTAAAGACCTCTGTGGTGAAAATCACTGCAGTTTTTAATGTATGTCTTTGTGTCTTTACTATGCTTTAAGACAGGCGTAGCCAACCCTGCTCCTGGAGAGACACCTTTCTGCAGTCTCAAGGCACGTCCAAATTCAATGTTAGTTTCACTCCCAGTCTCCTGAGATTCCTTGCTCTGAATGACCTTGAAGGCAATATAGATCTATCCTTCGCTGCCTCTGATATCCCACAATCCTGTGACCGACCGTGACCGTTAAGATAAAAAATAAAGATGGCTTCTGAAAGTTGTGGTTGGGTTGGTGGTCAGTTTGTGTTTAAATGTACGTTTTTAACCAATGTTATCCACTTCTGATGTCATTTCTAATGTTTTCGGACACAGACACTGACCGGTTATACC
Organism: Leuciscus leuciscus; assembly: GCF_965113295.1. Taxonomy (NCBI): domain Eukaryota; kingdom Metazoa; phylum Chordata; class Actinopteri; order Cypriniformes; family Leuciscidae; genus Leuciscus; species Leuciscus leuciscus. The sequence continues at coordinate 10,266,835 of NC_138731.1, read as the reverse complement.
TTGAACACTATGATTCGCTGGTTCAAATTCATCAGTCGACACCATTGCTGAATATTTTCTCCTTAAAACTGCAGTGAACCAAAGATAGTCCCAAAAACACGGTTTGAGGTCGCCGCAATACTCAGCAATGGTGTCGACTTATGAATTTACACATGGTTTGTCTTAAAGCATATTAAAAACACCACATAGACATATAAACAACATTAAAAGCTGGATTTCACCACAGAGCATGAAGAAACTATCCCTCAGTTGAAATTGTGGATGCCCTGAGAATCGTCACCACCTTTCTCGCCCTGATCATACACACAATAAGGAAAGATCAGCATACCTGCTTCATCACTGGGCATCGAGCTGGCATTGATCCCCGACAGACCGAAGAGGGGACACTCACGATCCGTGTTCACATGACCCCATTTATGACACTTAATGCAGCGCACATTACGCACCTACAGCAATTCAAGAACAAGAAAACAAGCACAGCGCCCGCACGTTCACTGCATTCAGACACTTGTGGATGAGCAATAACTGTTAATCTACATTTATGAAGGTGAATAACACAAAATTAAACATCACCTGAATGCCAAAAGGCTGATCTCGAATATTCATGTCATCCTTTGCATACCTGATGAGTAAAATACGAGTAAGAAATGCATAAAAGTGCAAATTTGAGATCAAGCATCACTTGTGAACTAGTGAACTTACTTTTCACGAGGAGCTACTTTCTGCCACTCAAACTTGTACTCAGATTCTCCTCCCTGAAGATGAAAAACACGAGGTTGACATGAGCTGAGACTAGAAGATGCCGCTAGAATAAGCTTTCTTTACCCCCTAAAGCCTGACATATGAAATAATAGACAGAATTCTTTTAATAGAACAATTTATTGAACATTTAGACAAAATCTGAAAACAAATCAAGGGTTTTTTTGTTGTTGAGCGTCATATTTGATACATCAGGCTTTGATACATTGTGACAATCACAATTTTTTGTTTAAAATAGAGATCGCGGTTCTCAATTAACAATTAAAAAATAACATGTAATTTACTAGAGGTTCTGACATCATGTTAAATGCTGCAGTCTATTTAAAAAAAAAAAATGTATTAATTTTTTTAAAAATCAGTTTGAATGAATGATTCAATGACTCACTTTACTTGTTTAATTACTGGATGAATCAATGTGTTTGAACAAATCTTTTGAATGAATGATTCAATGACGAATACATTTCTAACAGTCACTTGTCGCCACCTACTGGAGTAATGATGCAAGTGATACAATACTTATCTGAAGCGCCAAGTTACTTCCAAAAGGTCATTTACTACCGTAGACATACAAATTAACTATAAACTTTCATCCCAGTACTTCAGTGATAATCTGAATTAATCTGTTTCATACCTATACATGACAACTGCTGTCTTTAGATCAGCGGCAGCGCCAAAACAGATCTGAATATTCGCTCTGATCATATTCATAGGTTTAATAGATACAGGCGTATCGTTGTCATTTAGGAATGAGATCACAGGGTTTTTTTAATCAAGATCGAGATCTTTTAACAGTTATTCGTGCAGCTCTACATCAGGCTTTTATGGCTCATATAGCTTGATATAGGAGAGTATGGAGCTCATACTCCAGGAGGACAAAACACTTACATTTTCTCCAGAGGCACAAACTGAGCAAAAATATGCAATTTGCTGCTGATATCTAGGCCTATATGGCCAAAAAGTAAGATGAAATTCTGATGCTTGTAATATAAATCATAGTCAGTATAGCAGATTACTTACATAAAATGCAAATAAATATCAGTTGTCACTCTATATCAGCCAATAATGTGTCTTGCTTAGTTTTTTCTAAATAAAAAAAATCAATTAAGCCTAAATTGCTTCAGTCCAGAAAATGGTAAATCTTGTAAGTAGGCAAAATCTTGAAATATTACTTACAATACCAAAGTTATTCTTACGTTTAGGTAGTATAAAATCAGTAAAGATTTCACAGCAAAAAGACATGTGAAGCACAAGCTGAAGTTGGAAGTTTATACAATTATACTAAAAGGCCTTTTACAAAGCATGAACTGTCAGTCAAACGACAGAAGGCTTGTAGTAGATGAAGTGGTTTTTCAGCAAAGTTGCTAATGTTAATAATTCAGACGCCTTAGAAATATTATGCACATCAAATATGATACAGCAGGCTTTATAGGGTTAAATATTCGTATAAAGGTTGATAGTGCACAATCACAAACAATCATCTGCAAACTTTAACATGGAAATGAGCTTTACCTCTTTTTCCTCTTCTGCGGGAAGTCGGTGATGATAGAAAGAATAAAAAACAAATTATTATTTACACTTGAACTTCTTTTTCTCAGTTTCTTGATTTTCTAACAATGTTGATGGATTAAAATCTTGTATGTCTTAAGGTTTAGCAATGATTTGCAAGCGAATGATCAATTACATTATTTTAATAACTTATTCAACAGGTTTATTTTTATGGACAACAACCGGTGAAAACGTTCCTGACCTTTAGATGCTCCAGGAGGCGCTTCATACATAAAATTAAGGCCATTTTTCACACGATCGTCTCCCATCAGCAGTCTGGAACATAAAACATCCAACAGGACCATTTCAGTTTCCAGGTAAATGCCAGATACTTTCCACAACATCAGCAGCACACGTGACTGTGTGTCTGAGAGACTGAGACCCAGTCCTGTCTGCTGGTTTGGGCTTCTCTGACCTGTTGTTGTACGTGTCCTGCTCCTTCAGGTAGGCCTGCATCAGATCCTCCTGCTGCTTCTTCTCGAAGGTTAACTTTTGCTCTGCGATCCATACCTGATGAAGAACCAAAGTGATGAAGAGTTTAGCACCTCAGATACACCAGTTTGTCTCTCAACCTTCAAATAAAGGATTCTGTCTTCCTCTGGAAACATCTGACACTAGACTCTGTTTTCTTTATGATTATTAACCGAGCAAACTAACAAACATATCATGTGCTTGTGAATAAATACCTGTGCATATTCATAAACAACCAAACAGATATATAATACAGTATTCAACATTTGAAGTGGATCAAAACCTTTCTTCAAAGTTACACATGAATTTTGAACAACACCCGTTCTTGTCTTAGGACAACTTTGATGAACTTTTTTGATCCACTTCAAATGTTGACTGCTGTATATATAACGTTAAACAGAAGATCTGAACTAATGATTGACTCCAGAGCAATAGTAAGTTAGCTTGCTAGCGAAAACCTCCCGCTTGACGTTAACGTGTACCTTCTTTATGTTGGATTTTGATGCAGGATGAAAATCTTTCTTGCACATGAAATTAGCAAAAGATTTCCCCATGTTTGAACCCCAGCTTAACGACCAAAATGGTATTAAAAACCGAAGTTAGCGTGTTTCGTCGAACAACATCAAAACACCAGCAGCGGCGCTTCTTTATGACGCAATCAGAACAGCACACATCCGGGATCTTCCATAATATAAGCTGCTACTTTATTAGCTAAATTTCGTAAACATTAATTAAAGAAGCCTTCATGTTCAACGATACATACAACACTATATTTTGAAAAAAGAAAGCTGTAAAGTGTGTTAATATCTGTGAACATTTTAATGTTTTTATTTACATTTTTTAAATATTTTATATTTAATTTATTTGTATTTATTTATTGTTTATTCTAATGCACCCCTGGTTTTATTTGTAAGTCATTAAAAGTTATTAAAAACATCCGGCTTTCTTCTAATGGTTTTATTTAAGTTTAAATCATAAAACATGTACACATCGTACTTCGCAAGGAATACAGCATTATATTACTTAAATAAACAACTGTCAAATCAAAAGACAACCATGCACTTCATTTTAGTAATTTTTATAATATTATTTAATTTATGTAATTGTATTTGCACTCCTGTACTATATTTTTTATAACATGTTTGTTTATTCATTTATTGTGTGTTAGGCCTATTTTATTATCCTTTCAAAACAGCGAAAACAAATAGCCAATCAAAAATGCCACTGCACGACCACGTGACTTGATGGCGTCCTGAAATCGCCGCTGCCACGCCCACTTATCCGCTGAACACCAATGCGGATCGACCAGACTCATTTGTCAGATCGCTTGTGCGGATTGTTTTGGTTGATTATAAATCAGATGACCGTGCATACGGATTTATGTCAAAGTCTGCGTGCAGTTTTGTTTACGGAGAAAGGAAAAGGAAAGCAAACAGATGTTTAATCTCATCGAACAGAAAAGTGATTTTCTTCGTGCCTGACATATACGCTGAGTTGGACAAGGTAATAATATTATTTAAAGCACACTGTATGCCTGCGTTACTGCAAATATTTGGATCAGCCTTATGAATACGTATTAGTGGTAAAGAATGTTTCATGCAAAGACCTGTATCATACTAAGAGTTCATTCATGCTGATGATGTGGTATATTTTGAGCAGAAAAAACATTCTGATTTCCTATTATTTCAAGGTCAGTGTTTTTTAAATGAATGAATGATTGCCATATAATCTATGCATGAATATTGAGAGATTGCCATAATTGCTCCTATCATAGATTATTCAGCAGAACACTGGATACCTACATTTACATGGAATGTTACATTTTGTTTATTTCAGGATGTACCCAACCTCCTGCGACACATTTGTGGCTCTGCCTCCATCCACAGAGGGTCAGCAGCGGATCATCTTCGGGAAGAACTCGGACAGGCCCTGCGATGAAGTGCAAGAGGTCGTCTACTACCCTGCAAAGGAACATGGCCCAGGAGACAAAGTTGAGGTATCTCAAGGTGTTCCCCAGTCAACAGATTTCCTGATCTGGCCCAAATAAACCTCTGAAGTGTGACACAGATTAGAGTTTGCTGATGTTGTAGCCAGAACTGATCCAAAACAGTGATTTTAATTAGAGTTTGTGTGGGAAAAGGCTGTTGTTGTAAAGAGAGAGCAAAGAGGAAAATATTAATGGAAATAACCTGTTTAGACCTAAATAATTAAAATAGTTGCCAGTCACATTTTCAGTAATACACCAATAGGAATTCAAGGAAAGATGAAAAAGAAAAAAAAAAGAGAGAGAGAGAAAAGCAACCAGCATAGTTGAATAGGCTGAGGTCTATGGAAGCTTGTTCCCGGCACCAAATAAAAAAGATAATTGCGATAATTTATTTTATTTTATTTTTTTATCTCACAATTCTGACTTTTATTCTCAGAATTGTGAGATATAAACTCTTAGTTATAAGACTTTGTTATAAACTTGTTATTCTGAGAAAAAAAGTCAGAATTGTGAAATATAAAAAGTCAGATTTACGAGTTTATATATTGCAATTCTGACTTTATAATACAATTGTGAATATATCAAACTATTCTGCCTTTATAACTCTCAATTGTGTATTTATATATTGCTATTCTGCCTTTATAACTCGCAATTGCACCTTTATATCACACAATTCAGAGAAAAAATTCGCAATTTGTGAGGAAAAAAAGGTCAGAATTGTGAGATAAAAGGATTTAATTACCTTTTAAATTGTTTTATTCCGTGGCGTAAACAAGCTTCCATAGTGGTGTGGATGGCCACAAACCTGCCGCACATCACTATAGCAGGTTACATGATATTATAAACCAAATGTAGTTTAAAACCATAAGTTAGCATATATCATGGTGTGCCATAGCCAAGCCACATATGATCCTCAGTTGTGTGCTGTCATCTGTCATACCTCAAAACAAATGATGATCCAAAAGAAAATTCCCCCCAAACCCATGGCGAAACATATATGGTGAAAGTTTGGCCCACATGTGCTCAGCCATGCAAACATTCTTGCTATCTGGGTCTGATTCAGCAATATTTCTCTTAGATTTGTCCAGCTGGATTTGAGAAACATTGTCCGAGTGCTGAAATTCTTTCAGCTGTTTTTGTTATTTCTCCTTTTCATCTGATCAGTGTACATATATAGAGATAGAGCAGGTGTCTCAGACGAATGCAGTGGTGCTGAGTCGACCCGCCTGGCTGTGGGGGGCGGAGATGGGGGCGAATCAGCATCAGGTGTGCGTCGGGAATGAGGCGGTCTGGGGGAAGGAGAGTGCGGATGGTGAAGAGGCTCTTCTGGGCATGGATCTCGTCAGGTGATCCAAGAAGCAATTTTTCAATTCATGTTCAGCATTGACTAATTTACTCAACTACTGCAATTCAGAATAAGTTGCAGCTTAATTGAATATATATATATATATATTTATGCTGCAATGTATATGTATTTATATGGGACAAACTTTTATTTATTTATTGAAAACCAAGCATATTGTACAAACGAAAGCACATATAACCAAACATGCCAGGGTTATAATATAGAAAAAAAGATTACACTTTATTTTAAGGTGGCGTAGTTACATTGTACTTACTCAAATAAGTACTGAGTAATATTAATTAACTACATGTACTTGCTATGGAGTTACGGTTAGGGTTTGGTTTAGGGTTAGTTGCTATTTTATTTGTGCAAGTTTCTTAACAAAGGTCTTAAATGTGATTTGAAACACTTTGTATGTAGGCTGGCTCTGGAGAGGGCCAACACTGCTGAGCGGGCTGTCGATGTGATAACAGAACTGCTGGAAAAATACGGCCAGGGCGGGAATTGCATGGAGGACGAGTGTGGATTCACATACCATAACAGCTTCCTCATATCAGACCGCACTGAGGCCTGGGTGCTGGAGACTGCTGGGAAATACTGGGCCGCAGAGAGAGTGGAGGGTAAATACTGAGTCATGTAACATTATAGCTTACAAATTGAAATTAGTTCAAGTGTTTAAAAGTCAAGTCAGGTTTATTTATATGACACTTTATAAAGGCAGCTCTACAAAAGATAATGGTGTGATTATTCAGCTCAAGTTTAGTTCAGTGTTGTTTCAGTTTAGCTCATTAACTGTACTATGTTTCTACACAAAGTTGCGAATTTATCTTGTGCGTAAAATTGGAATATCGCATAAAACATTTGCGAATAAAGCAGTGTTTCCATTCCATGTGTTCAAGAGAAGATAATCGTCACTTCCTGGGAAATTTGCGCAAAATATCTGTTATAAAAATGGAAGTTGCTGCAATCGGGGAAGCCACTGTGGCTCTTTAATCCTTCATCAGAACTTGACTTGCTTCTCAGAGCATGTGAATAAACACGGAAATGTTCTCTTGCGTCTGGATGCTGGTATTTGTAAACGCAATTTCATAAGGCGATTCTGGCAGGGGATTTAACCAAATCTTGATGTTTTGTCTCAGGCATTTCAGAATGATCAAACCAACATCTGAGATGCTGTGATGTGATTGGTCCACTGGTTAGTCCAGTTATCCAATCACATCTTCTGCTGAGGCAAAGTCATGTGAGTTTGTTGTTGCGCATCAAGGGATTTATTCTGTAAATGTGTTTCCATCGTAGTTTATGCGCAAGTCTTATCAGATAAAAAAATGATCCGCCTCAGTTGTGCACTTGAGCACATTTTTAGAATTGATGCACATCTTGTTGTTTCTATCCAGCGTTTTCTTTATGCGATATCCCAAAATGCACATTAAAATAGGTGGATGGAAACATAGCTAATGTTGCATAAATTTCATCAATTATGAAACTAATTTAATTCATTTATAAGCAGCTCTACAGAAGACAATAGCATCGTTATTTAGCTCAAATCAGTTCAGTTCAGTTCAGTGCAGATGTTGCAAAGATCAGATCAGTTCACTTAAAATGTTCACATCCGACAGTGTCAGTGCAGACAATATTGCTGAATATTAATTGTCTTTTAAAAGGTCTGACGCTGTTTCTCTCTCTTAAAGCCGGCTATCGGAACATCTCCAATCAGTACTCCATTACTACTAAGATTGATCGGGAGCACCCGGAGTTGAGGACGTATGCACAAGAGCAGAGCTGGTGGGATGGAAAGGCTCAGTTCAGCTTTGCCGAGGTTTACTCCTACTCAGCCACAGCCCGAATCGAGGCGGCAGGGGGACGATACTGTGAGGGACGCAAACTTCTGCAGAAGAGTGAAGGTTAGTTATTAGTTTGGTGGTGGAAAATGATCAGCAAATTCATGCAAAGTGCTAAATAATCACATCTACTCATATATTCATGACAGTGTAATTGGTTGATTGTAAAATACACTACTAGTTAAAAGTGTGGACACACTTTAAGTGAGTTTGTGCCTCTTAGGATCGTAAAAACCATTGCTTGAATTTAGTTTTGTTGCCCGATAATAATAGTGCCTTTTTTTTAACAAAACGTCTCAGGTTACGCATGTAACCATGGTTCCCTTAAAAGGGGAACGAGACATTCCAGTGTTTCTCAACCCTGCTCCTGGAGGACCCCCAACACTACACATTTTCTTTGTCTCCCTAATCAAACACACCTAATTCAACTCGTGGCTCATTAGAAGAAACTCCAGGAAGTGAAATGGGTGTGTCAGAAAGAGTAGACTTTCAAAATGTGCAGTGTTGGGGGACCTCCAGGACCAGGGTTGAGAAACACTGCGCCCTCAGAGGACGCTATGGGGAAAAAATGCCCACTCCGCCATGCTGAGGGAATGACTGCCTAATTGGCTGTGACAAGCACAAACAAAGCCTCAACAGACTTAGATGCCAGAGTCAGATCCCCTTACTCAGGTCTGACACAGAACTGTCAGTGACACTATTCCCTATGGCCACCACCCAAGCTCCAAAGGCTCAAGGGCCTGGTAATGCCAGCCTCTACGCCAGACATTATTAGGGGGCAGCTTCAGCCTTAGTATTGACTAATGAAGGGGCCGCCTGGTTAGGGACCAAACCTGTGGGGAGGCAGCTACGGCTTCATGAAACATAAGGAAGCTGCTTACCCGCCATAAGGGGAAGGCATCAAATTCAATATATAGGGATCTGGTTGAACCCCTAAACATCACGGGACATTTAAGTAACAGAATGCTCAACCCCAACTGACCTAGAGTCAGCATCTCGCAAGGCCAACATTCTGAATTTAAGGATGCTCAACCAGTGAGAAGGGGTGCTAAGCTCAGGCAAAACCACTTCTCACCAGACACCAGAGATGGGTCCTCTGGGGAGCTGAGGACTCAGCAGAATGACCCTCTGAATGAGGGGAGTCCAATGCTCACACAAGACTGTGATCCCCAACTTTGAAGTAGGACGATAGACCCTAATAAAGAAACCCTGTAAGGGAAGGGTGTACTACGCCCAATAGAGGAAACTAATAAACAGCTGCAAAGGGTTAGCTGTGCTATAGTCTCCGAACACTCCGAGCCGGAACAGAGCGTGGAGGACCCAAGAGAAGATATCCCAGTAGTGTGGATACAATCCATGATAGACCCTGCGGTCTGGGGATTATCTTGAGCGCTCTTGTGGGAGCAGAGGACACAGGCTCAACCATATTACTGATCTCCGGCACACACAAGGGCGCTGCCTGCCTAATAACCCATTTTAGGGGAGGCAGCTATGACCTTGCAAATATGCTAAAGTTTGCATTCTGGGGCAACTGCCTGTTAAAGAACCCAAAATAGGGAGGCAGTTTCATCCAGATAAGTGAAGGAGCCTCCTACTTAGGGGACTCCAATACTGGGGGATGCAGACTTAATTACCTCAAGGGAGCTGCCTGCTTAAAAGACCCCAATCAGTGGGAGGCAGCTGCAACCTTGAAACTTCAGCATGGTCCAACTTGTTCTACCAGCTACTGACAACCTTAGTATATTGCAATGACTCATGGGAAAAGGGAGCTGCCTGCTTAAGTGACCCGCTACCAGGGGGAGGCAGCTTCACCTTATATCAAAAGAAAAGTTCTTAAGTGAGCCGCCTACTTATTGGACCCACATAAGTGGAGGGCAGCCACTATGAGGGTGCCTACTTAGGGAACCCCAATTCTCGGGGAGGCAGCTCCACCTCATTTTGCACCTCACACACACTAACAAAAGTACCTTATGGCGCTTTTCCACTACACAGTACCAGCTCGCCTCGGCTCGCCTCGACTCGACTCGGCTTTGTTTGGTTTTCCACTGTGTAAAAGTTGTACCTGTACCTGCTTCCAGGTACTTTTTTTCGTACCACCTCCGGCGAGGTTCTAAGCGAGCTGAGACGATGCTAAAATGTGACGTGAAAACAAGGCAGACTGCTGATTGGTCAGAGAGAATCGTCACTATTCACTGCGTCATCATTGCACGCGCCAGACGGAGTATCCTGAATAAAAAACAGCAAAAACAAAAACATCCAAAAACAGCATACACTCAATTTCCTCCATTGTCCTGTGTGTGTGGGTAGCGGGTGTGTCTCGCGTAGAAGATTAAGTCACGGCAGTTTCCTGCGGCATCGCTATGACGACCAGATACTATTGTGGAGGTACTATCTGCAATGGAAAACGGAGAGAAAAGCGAGCCGAGGCGAGTCGAGTCGAGCTGGTACTGGTAATGGAAAAGCGCCATTACTGAACCTAACAGAAGGCCGCAGACTGCGCCTTTTCCTCCCTAAACTTAACAACCACCATCTTGACGAATGTGCCAAAAAGCTGTGCCAAGGGCACAGGGATGTCTAAGCCCCGGCCCCCCTCTGGCTCCAGGCCTGCTTTTATGGAATACCATTTTGTGGTATTTCATATTTTTAATGACTACTATTATTTAAAGTGGAAAATAATGATAATAATATAGAAAAATCGATTTGTCCAAACTTTTCATTGGTACAGTACATCACTGTATATTATTATTCATAATTGTACTTATAGATTATTAATTCACATTATTTATTGAATTAAAAACTCACAGACAAGTTGTTAGACAGTTATGTCATTAAAATATTGTACTTACAGGCCACATCACAGCAGAGACAATGATGGATATTTTGAGGAATAAGGAAAGCGGAATCAACATGGAGGGAATGTTCATGACCACAGGAAGTATGGTGTCAGTCGTCCCCAAAGACCCAGATTTACCTGGTGTCCACTTCTTCACGGCCACTCCAGACCCTGAACGGTACGCCAGGCTAGCTGATATTCAGAAGTCACAGCTATAGGACAGGGGAAAATCTGACTAATGTTTTTCTTCTGAATTATGTATGCATGTCATACGTAACTACAGATTAGACATGATTTTTTATATAAATTGTGAATTATTATAATAATAGTAATTGTAATGATATTTAACCATTTGTTAATATACACTACCAGGCAATAGCTTGGAATAATTAAAGGTACACTTTGTAACTTTTGGCCCTCTAGCGGGTAAAAAACAAAAATGCATGCATTTTGTGGAAGAACATTGTTTTGGTGGTGCTTCTGCTCTGGGTGACTGTGCTAGTGAAAATGGTTATCCTACTAATCATAAAACATTCACTATAGGCTTAAGAAATATAAACAGTTTAGAGTTTAAACAGTAAAGATCTCAAGCTGACTAGCTGAAGACGTTACTGTAGCTTTACCCATTAATAGACATGGTACCTCCTTGATAATAAATTCCAGCACAGCACTACGACATCAATGAAATGAGCCTTCACAGTAGATAATGCTTTACAATGAACTCTGTTAGAGAGCAACATATGGCAATTTATCTGTTTAACAAAATACCTTAATCACCTGAGTAATAAAAACGGCATCATATCCGCTTCGCTTTTACATTTCAAATCCCTCAGTTCTCTGCATCTCTGAAAAGCCACGTTAATGTTGGTTCTTGTTTTATTACGAGCTCTGTCATGTTCTCTTTTTACCAGCAGTCTTTCCTCTGTTCAGTGTTTGATTAAAATGAATGATTTCCCGGAGGTTGGAGATTTAGCGGCTCCATGTCAACCTTTCTCGCTCGTTGTGAAAACTAATCTCTGCCACTCCCGCACCATACATGCGTCAAAGTAGCCGGAGCAACTTTTCTCTATATACGGAAATTACGAGACACACACAGGCGAGTGACGTATGTGCACGATTTCCCACGAACACCATCCCGCCTGGTCTTAGAAACATTTTCTTTACAGACAACATTGTCAAAACGATCCCCATTCAAAACATTGTGTAAATGCCCCCTCAAATATAAACACAAAAATTATGTGTTTTTTTAACCGTTCATTTAGCTTCGTTTTGGCGTATTGGGGGCCTGAAAATGCTAACTTTTGAAAACGGGATTCAAAGTAAAGTTTTACCGAAAACAATACCGTTACCATCTCCATGTAAACTACAAAAACGTTTTCAGTCTATAGGCGTTGAAGTGTTTCTTTACGAAGTGACATCGCCAACTACTGGCCTGGAAGCAGAATACAGCATGTGAATGGGGATCATTTTGACGATGTTGTCGTTTGAATTTGAAAACTGAAAAGGAAAAACGTTATAAATAATGTTATAAAGGTTCAAATATATGACATTTTTATATATATTTAAATAGAAAACAATTGTTTTAAATTGTAATAATATTTCACAATATTACTGTTTTTACTGTATTTTAGATCAAATAAATGCAGCTTTGGTGAGCAGAAGAGATTACTTTAAAGAACTTTAATAAATCATAATTATTCCAAACTGTTGACCAGTAATGTAGTTAATATAGCATTACTAATTCTAGTGGCTTTTGCTTTGGCAAGCGTTGCTGTTATTTCCTGGTGGACAATCTAATGATTAATTGATTACTCCTTTATCAATTTCATGTAGCTGTAATACTGCAAATTTCATGTTTTTCTCCCCCCACAGGTCTGTCTTTAAGCCGTTTGTATTTGTATTAGACATAAAGCAGCTGAAGCACACATGTTCTCCATGTTTTGGAGAGGACGATCCCGTGAAGAAGAAACCCCGTTTCCAGAGCAAACCGAACCGCAAACACCCTCTGTTCCTGAAGCACGAGGTGGTCGCCGCCATCATCGACAGCACCATGGTGAGCCGTTGTCTGATGGCCTCTGTATTTTACACGGCCCACATTTCCTAGCCTCGAGCAACAGCTGTTTGTGAATGTAAAAGGTCTACACAGTTTTAAAGATGACAGATAGTTATTGTCTCCTAAGAGAAAGAATTGATTCTGAACTGCCGAAATGAGTCATTAGTAATTCCAGTCTCACTTCCTGGTACAAACCTATGTAACAATGTAATAAATTTGCATAATGCAAGTCAATGGTCTTCATTGGCTGCTGGTGAACAAAATATACTTTGAGCCTCAAACACTGTAGTTGTAGCTGAGACTGGAAGAGTTTGATTTGTGTTGTTCATGTCGAGAAGACGCTGTTTTCTGCAAATACACTTTGCAAAAAGCAAATCCACTTTGATTAAAATTGATATGGTAAAACCGTTACTAATCATATGATTGTGTATCAAGAGCTGAAATTCAGATATTGTATTAGGCGTTTTGTTTCCGACACAAGCTGTAAGCAGTAGACCAATCACAACAGACTGGACGATCTGACCAATCAGAGCCGAGTAGACTCTCAGAAAGGCGGGGTTTAGATGGACTGAATCCTTTATCAAACCGTTTCAGACACAATGAGAAAAGAGCTGATGCTGCTATTATGTTTTGAGAAAAATAAAGTGTTTTTTGACCTTGGCTGCATGTAAACCTGTTGAAGGAGACTTGCAAAATAAAACGAGGAACCTGTAAAATAGCATAAATTCACATGCAAAGTGGTTAGCCAATCATAACAAAGGTCATTAACATGGAAATCTTAAAGGTACAGTAGCCAGAACGGCTTGTTTTGGAGAGATGGTGGGAGATTGGCATGAAAAATAAATTATAAATGTTGTGCAAGAGTCCAATACATTGCATTGTTAATATAAAGATCTCATGTAACATAATGTTTGTTTGTTTGTTCAGGAGAGAGGACAGAAGATTGAACAGGAAATGAGAGATCTGGAGACGAGGAAGTTGGCAGAGATGGAGAAATATCTAACTGAGGGGATTGAGGACTCAACACTGCTGGTTCATCTCTTTACAGACACTGCAGCTGAGGAGCTTGATATTTACAGTAACGCCTGAGACTTAGCTTAGAATTGAAAAAATAAATATTTGAATAGGATTATTGGATGTTTCTTCAACTATAGGCACTCTTGGGACCTGTGGAAGCTAGTAAAACACACTTTTTACACTGTCAATCTTCAGAACTTCAGTCATTTTGCTTCTCAAGTTAATTTATCTTTATTTAAGAATCTTTAGACCTTTGCACTGGAAAACAAGACAAAACTACTGAAAAAGAACAGCACTTTCCTATATCTGCAAAGATATCTTCTATTTGGGAGCAGAGCTATTCAAACTTTAAGTGTTTTTTTTTTGTAAAATGAATTAAAAAGTTATGAAGATCTGTTGGAAATTAAATTTTCAAACTTTCAAGTGTTGTTAAGACAACTTATTGTGCTTCCTAGACATTTACATTTAAAGAACATATTGACGTTTTATGTTACCTTCAATTTAGGGTTTTCTTTAATTGGTCTTAAATGTACCTTCATAACACCTCCTGAAACCCTGTAAAGCCATATGGTTAAAAATAAAAACCCAAGCCAGTTTTAACGTCATCTTAATAACTTCACATGTTGAAATCTCAATCTCAACCCCTCAGATATAAAAGTTCCCAAAGTTGAAGAAACACCCTCTTACCTTTTCTAGTAGAGAGATCGTTTGCACAATCTTTCAGTCAATTCCTGTATGTTTGGACTTCATTTTAATAATGTACTCAAAACCATTGACAAGTTAGTCACATTGTCATTACTGACATGTTAGATGTGTGTGTTTTTAGCATTTTAGAGTGCATGTCAAAGATCTCAGATATCATATGCAAACACTTAGTTAAATAATTAATTCCAAAGGATTTACTTTGGGAAATGTGTGAACTGGAACTAACTGTCCACTCATGTCACTAAAAAACAAACAAAATAGTAATAAACAGATTAACACTCATTAAAGTCCATTCCACAATCACAGTGAGCTTGTCTTTATTATTATTTCATGGAATTCTGAACTGGCTTCAGTGATGTGACCATAGACTGCAGTGTTCAAAGGAGAGCTGGTAAATGAGATGCATTTAAATTCCCGCCGAAAGTATTGTAGTCACGGATCAAAAAATAACCGCGAATCAAAAATAAATAAACAAGTAAAAATATATTGCTCAAACTGGATTTTTTTTTTTATCAAAACATCAAACAAGTCACGGATCTTCGATTGATTGGCTAAAGGAGGAGCTGTCAATCAAGAAGTAGTGGACCAATGGTGACGCTTAAGCCCTCCCTAATTTACATGAACCTCAAACTGCAACATTTGGAAGAGCAAGTGCAGAATGTGGAAAGAAGAGCGAAGAGAAAAACAATACAAGCTTACAAAAGAGTAAAATATGAGCAAAAAATGTAAAAGAGTAATAAAACCAAGGAAAGCAACTTTTAAGAAGACAAACATAAGTTTAAGATTTGTGCAATATCATTTGTAAAGGTTTGATTCATGCTTTTTTTTTTTATGCACTTTTAATTTTTTTATTCACGCTTATTATATTTTGATCTGTGACCACACTGTTTGCTATTCTGAATAATATATATATATATATATATATATTTCCCAGTGTGTCCACTATATTTTTAAGTGTTTTAACATATTTGATTCACGCTTATTTATTTATTTTGATCCGTGACCGCAATACTTTCAGTGGGAATTTAATCGCGTAACTCTCTCAATGACATCCCAGGATTCTCCTTCAATGAATTCACTTGTTGGGACTTTCCTATTTAATAGAGACAAAAGCAAATCTGTCGCCCTCATGTGGCTGTGAAATGAAACGCAACCACTTCTCATCATGAATCATTTGGAATTCAATTTATTTGAATAAATCAGAATTATTTGGAAAACCAAGATGCGGGTTAGTTATCACATGGGCTATATCTCAATACAGGCTATATTCAACTTAAACATGCTACTAAAATGGCAGCATGATGGAAATAAATACATATCTGCCACCTGCCAGTGATTCTGCCACATATATACATCTGCCAAATGTTTTTTAAACAAAAAATGTCAATGAGCCCAGTGTTGTAAACAAAGAAGTTAATGGGATACATTCTTTTATTTAGAGTGGTGAAAATATAACTCCATCAGAACGGCAATATTGTAATTAAATCTGATTAAATTACTGCAAAATAAATAAATTAAAATTCTGGATCATGTGTCAGACAGTTCAACCTGTAAAAAAAATAAAAAAATTAAACTAATATTCAAATGTCTAGGGGAAATAAAAGCAGATCAGCTAACAGTTCTTCAACACTCCCTGTTCAGTCCTGAAATGTTTCGTTTGTTTCCAGTTTCCCCTTTGCCATCCTGTGTGTGTGAGGTAGATGAACTGCTCAAGACCTCATTCTAGCCAACTACTTTCACATCTGGCTATTGCTATTAGTGTCAGTAGAACAAATAATTCACTTAAAGGGATAGTTCACCCAAAAATGAAAATTAGCCCTTGATTTACTCGCCCTCAAGCCATCCTAGGTGTATATGACTTTCTTCTTTCAGACGAATACAATCAGAGTCGTATTAAAAAATGGCCTTGCTCTTCCAAGCTTTATAATGGCAGTGAATGGCTGTTTCTATTTTGAAGTCCATAAAAGTGCATCTCTCCATGATAAAAGTGCTCCACACTGCTCTGGGGGGTTAATAAAGGCCTTCTGAAGCGAAGTGATGAGTTTGTGTAAGAAAAATATCCATATTTAACATGTTATAAAGTAAAATTCTAGCTTCCGGCCGTTCTATTCTAGCTTTCTATGCAGTCTACTTGCGCCTAAAGTGCAACTTGAGATGTCAGAAGTAGCGTAGTAGCGTAGTGCGTCCTGGCGTAGCGTAAATATCAGCAGTGCGTAGCATGTTTTAGATGCTCTAGACTCTTTAGACTCAAGTCGAATCCGTATGTTCGTATGGCCGGAAGCTAGTTATTTTACTTTATAAAGTTTTAAATATGGATATTTTTCTTGCACAAACTCATCGTTTTGCTTCAGAAGGCCTTTATTAAACCCGGAACCACGTGGAGCACTTTTATGATGGATAGATGCACTTTTATGATGGATAGATGCACTTTTATGATGGATAGATGCACTTTTATCATGGATAGATGCACTTTTATGGACTTCAAAACAAAAACAGCCATTCACTGCCATTATAAAGCTTGGAAGAGCCAGGACATTTTTTAACACAACTCCGACTGTATTGGTCTGAGAGAAGAATGTCATATACACCTAGGATGGCTTGAGGACGAGTGAATCATGGGCTAATTTTCATTTTTGGGTGAACTATCCCTTTAAATGTGCCCTAAAATGAACCACTGTGCATCCATCAGCAGCCTCTGAAGCGATCTGAGTCTATGTGAAGCGGTAGTGCAAGGCCTCATCCACGAAGCCGAACTCGAGGCCGATGTGCTGAATGACTCGGCCCTCGAGCAGACGAGAGCCGTACGCTAAAGCCTCGCCCGGGTCAGCGGCCAATCCCACGCTCTGCAGCCAGCGGACCATCTCACTGCCCAGGAACGTCTCAGCGGTGCTTTTCTCTCCGCACCTGCACATTAGCAGAGCACGCGTCACCCACTGCACCCAAACCACACACACCAGCACCGAGCAAGAGCGCGGGAAGCAACAGCACACGGACGGGAAGTGACAGATGATTAGAAAGCAAGAAAAGAGGGGTGAACCACAACCAAATGGGGCGGGGGAAAATCAAAGAGAGATTCATGCAAATGTGCAAAGATGTTTTAATGAACAAACATGCTGTAATGAGAAAATCATGATAAAAAATTAGACTAAATATGACTTTTTGTGCATGCACTAAAAAAACAAATCAAACATGCGAATGAATCCATGATAAGCAAGAGATGGCAGTGAAGAGCCTCTCACCTTTTCTTGTGAACAATGTCTCTGACGCACTGCTGCTTATGATAAGTGAGGAACTGACTGCAGGTCAGTCTGATCTCCTCAGACGCCACAGAGCCGGTGACCTCCTGACCCCAACCCCGCCACAGCCTCGCTAACCTTTACCAACATACACAAGACATCTAATCATTACCCTAATTATGCATCTAATATTCACATTAAACAGGATTTCTTTTCTTTCTCGGTTTAAACACAAGCTCTTTCCCCCATCCAGACCATTTACTGAAGAAAAGCCACAAAAACTGTTTGAGAATGTTTTTGGAAGCAACCTCAACACTGCAATGACATTATACCAGTAACTGGACTATTAATGCTCCTAAATTGGCTAATTAATTTATAAATTTTTCCCCACTTACACTTACAACATAAATGTCAATAAAGTTTGTAATCCCATGATTACAGCCTCTTTGCTGTATTACCTTACATTGTGACAGGATCTCGAAGCAACTGAAATGAACCACTATTCTACTCGCTATTTTACTCGTTCCAGCCGCCTTGCTTTTTAATTGTGTTTACACTTGTAGTTCGGCTCTCTCGGTTCTTTTGGTTCGGACCAAAAAAGAAAATTATACAATAAGTAAACTTTATATAAAAACGCTGTATTCTGCTGCCAGGCCAGTAGATGGCGATGAAACACTATAGACTGAACACGTAATACATGTGTGCATGATGTCACAGTTTTCACAGATTCATGTTTCTCTTTCAAGCCTTGTTTTGGTGTCTCGCTATGGGATACGCCCCTTCTGCACTTTCCTCAGAAGCCCTAATACATTACGCCAGCCCCAATTGGCTGGCAGACATGACGTAGTGTCTGGGAGTGGCTACCCCACCCCTCAGTATAAGAGGAGCAACACAACGTCATTAACGAAATGTGTTGTCGTGTAAACGAACGGCCAAAACTATTTGAAAACGGTGTCGTGTAAACCCCTGTTTTAACACTGAACCTAAAGATACAAAACAGAAAGACGGCTTTTATGACGTATATTTTGCGACTGAATTTATTTTGCATCCAAAACAATGCAAAAATTGAACAACACCTTGAAGCAGATACGAGGGAGAAACCCCTAATATGAGCCGCTCACAAGTATAAGGGTCTTTCCTTGCCATTAATGCTTGGATAAAACGCCTTCGTCTCCTTCCATTAAAAATAATGGCTGGTGCGGTGGCTGAGATGTATGTAGACCAACATCCGTCGCTTTGATTTTTGGAATGACTTATCGCAAGAGGAAAAAATGAAGTTTTAGTCGCATAACATCGGTTAATGGAAACGCGGCTACAAGAATAGTCCCTTTTTGGCATTAAAGAAAGATAGAAAAAGAATTACATGGACTGATTTTTTTTTAATCATTAATGTGTAAATGTGGACTGTCATGATGTGTTGATCTGCCTGACTTGAGTTGTGGATATGATAAAAACAGTTTTTTTCAGCGTAGCCTCAATAAATGCTCTGTTTGGAATGGGGAGGAATTTTTAATTCCAGAAAATAACAATATGCTTTCATAGTGTTTCAATTTGATTCGTCATCGTTTGAGCCCTTTAAAGTTTGCAAAAAGTTGAGTTACCTTTTTTTGAACGGAGAGATAATTAAATGCTTGTCAAGGCCAAAAAATGCGAATGAAATGAGACCCTACAGAGGGAAGACAGAAGGAGATGTATGTTTCAGGAAAAGCGTCAGATAGTTTAACTCCAGCACAACACATGTGACAGGATCACACACACACTCACCTGCCCGTAATTGGCCACAACACAGAAGAACTGCAGCTCCACATACAGCTGTCCTGGATCTGTGTTGAAGAGCCACCACAGACAGCTGGAGAGATTCTACCAAACACACACACACACACAGAATGAAGAGTCACTCCAACTGTACTGTAAATAACAGTGAAACAATGATACCTGACCAAAGAGAGGAGTGGTGTCCAAATGGTATAACATATGAAGTAAACAAAAAACTTCTTTGGTTTCAATCACAGGGTACTTATTTCAAGGTCTCATTCACGTATGCACGGATTTGTGCATGCAATCTGCGTACAAATATTTTCACAAACAAATCATGATTCATCAGCAACTTTTGTTCTAAATATTATTCTAAATTTACGCAAAAATGTAGGAGCAACTGAAACCACATGAAATCATACAGTCTTATAATCGTGTTAAAGTGCCCTATTATGGTTTTTTGCATATTCCCTTTCATGCAGTGTGTAAAACAGCTGTCTGTGAATCTAAACGCTCTGCAAAGTTGTAAAGCCGAAAGTGCACGATAAAAAAAAATGTATTGTCTCCTAAAAGAAAGAATCGACTCTGAACCGCCTAAACGAGTCGTCAGGAATTCCAGTCCCACTTCCGTGACCTGCATACGTAACGCAGAAACACGTCTGCATAATAATGGTCTTCATTGGCTGTCTGCGAACAATGTCTACTCTGACCCTCAAACACTGTGGCTGGTTCGTGTGGTTTACATCTGACATGTGACAGCAAATTCATGTTATTGTCACTCCAAAGGATGAGAGTGTGTGAAGAATCCATGGGTAAATTCATTTCTACGATACCACAGCAGTATAATCCCAACCTTTAGTTGTGTTCCCATCATTTTACTGATGACTGCTTCGTAAATCTAGGAGTTTAATGCAGGATTTGCTCTTGAAAGATGGGTCGGTACCCAGTTTCTTTGGACCAACTTGCTCCTCAGAATCACAGCCTGTTAGTATGACTAACAATTGATTTTTATATTTTCTATCGAGTGTTCAAGATACGTAGTTTTTGGTGAGACTAAAAAAAATTCCAATTGAACAGATCTGAAACATTTTGGCAAAGAGTGGAAAATATTCCCAAGTCAAGATGTGCCAAGCTGACAGAGTGCTTTAATATAATCAAAGGCTCTTCAACTAAGCACTCGATTCAGTGTGTGACCACTTATGCAGTTCGTTTTTGTGTCACTTTGGTTTTCAGTGGCATTTTTTACATTAAAGGTGCAGAAGTTCTAATATGACTTGATTTTTTACATCACCATACCCAGCTGTTTAATCAGGGGTGTGAGTTTGTATAGCCAGTGTATGTATGAATGAGTGATTCTGTACTCACAGCGAGGAGACAGACGGTCAGTAACAGACACACCAGCACGTGTCTCGTCGACTGTATATCTGTGTTCTGTCTATCCGCTTCTTTCTGTTCCTCTTCAGCCAGCAAGCAGCTTGTGGGTGAGCACTGCTGGCTACACTGACCTGAAAACAGCATTTAACATGATGCAAATCTCATTTTTCTTCCCCTTTTGAAATGTATTGCATTGTTTTGCAAATGTATTCCATTCAGTTTCCATTAAAATGTTTTATTAATGCAGAAGTTATTAAAGGAGTAGATCACGCAATAATGACAATTCTGTCACTCTGAAAGCGTTTTATTACACGGGTGTATTAGTGTGGTGTCACTGATTTCAGAAAACTTCCTTATTCATACATCTACTGTGTGTCCTATTGAGCTCTAGCTAGAGCTCTGTCTCAAACGAGGACCTCTGACCAATAAAGCAACTTCTTATCTATCTCAAAACAGATTGAGTGAACAGGAACTGAAAGAAAGAGCGAACCTGAGTGTACGGACGCTTCCTCTTTGGGGCCCGTTACATCAGGCATGATCTGCTCACGGTCACATGCGCACTCGCACATCTGACAATCTGACAAACACATAAAGATTAGTCAATAACCTCAGTCTTCATCTTTCATTGAGCCATATATATTTCATATTCGGTGCTTTTGTAGGCTCAGATTGGCATACTACTTACTATTTTCTATCTTTCTTACTAACTTACTATCATAAAAAAAAAAAATTGTATATATATATATATATGTATATATTCCTGTAAATTCTCGCTTATCGGGCTTATGCTACTCTGAATAATGCCTGAACTTCGTATTTTGAGCACTTCTTGCGTTGTTTTTGCCTCTTCACGATGACTTGCTTAATTTAGTCCCAATTTGTAAGTCGCTTTGGACAAAAGCGTCTGCTAAATGACTAAATGTAAATGTATTTTCATTCTCAGTATTCTGTGCTCACTCCATTTCTAAAGTGTGCAGTTTACAACCAGAGCACAGTGTGTGAAATACCATATCCCACAATTCAATGTTCTTGACTTCCATTTCCAGTTTGGCAAATGCATTGGATATCAATTATGATTTTTATCTCCTGCTTAACTCTTAGTTCATACAAAATTAGATAAAAAACGCAGGATAAAAAGGTATTTATTTCTGAGATTATACCCATTTGTACTGTCATGTTTGAAAACATACTACTGTTTGAAACATGTATTATTGCATATGGCATTTGACTTTAAAATACATTATTACACGGCTTGGTTGAATTCTAATGTAGAATGCGGTCTGTTATTTCTTGATAACTAAGGATAACACACCGTTGCCATGAAAAACAGAGCGTTGCTATGGATGCAGGATTCTAAACGTAGAGACGGAACGGACTATTTTCTTTAGCAGAAGCAATACAATCGTTTTTAAATCAATAAACTCCTCTTTAAATCAATATTTTGTGTCAAATTATTGATTTATTTGGTAGGTAGCCATGTAATAAGCGGGATAATGTAGAGCGAGGCGGATGTTATAGCGAATACAACCCTGACAGGGTGATCAGGACCCGGCGCAAAGCGGAGACAACCGCCTCGCTCTACATTATCCCTTACGTACTACATATAGTGATCATATAGCAGGGGTGGAATTTAGAAAACAGAAAGAGGGCATGCATCGACGCCACTTTCCCACAGGATCACGCCCCCCTCAGCCGGACCGAGTGGCAGAAGAGGTGCTCCGTGACTGGATTTAATAGGGGAAACTACGAAAATGCGAGTAAAACTACAAGTTGGACTCAATATAGTGTTCTTTACAACTTATCAAAGATCCAGTAATCCATGGATATTGACATGCAGCCGGGAATCGTGTTTCCTGACATTTATATGTGCCAGGTTTAGACGCCGGGGAAATACATAAAGCAAATTTGCCTGTGAACGCTTTATATAAATACAATATAGGTAACGTTAGGTCTAAATCCGGGTGATCACTCATATCAATGTTATATATATATCATCATATCGTCCAGCCCTAACACTTACACTGTTTATTTTAAAAACACCCAATTATGCAGAATATATGATGGTAAATATTTAATCGATGAGTTGTCAATAAAATATCGGGTATGATTTTACCACTAAATTCAGCATTGACACAGAATGATGACTGCAAATCCACCTTTCTCTGCCTAGATCCATTTGCTTCTCTATTCTGTAGCTTTCGGCAGTCTGTAAAAATATACCTCAGATTTCTTGTCAAATCTAGTTGTACAGTCAACCTCAAAGCTCTTTCCCGTTTTAGATGTGTTTTGTGTGTTTTCTGCGGCATTAACGCTGAAAACAAATACTTCCGCTAAGTATTTTTGCCACTCGTAACTACAATCACGCATACCCTCTATAGAAAGTCTTTGCGCGACTAGACTCCGCCCCCCTTCGGAGGCACAGCCCACTTGTGGAGTTCTCCTATCTGCAGCTATATCTACTTGACTTTAAAAATGATTTTCATGAATCTGGCCCCATAGTTTTAGAAATAAAGGAGTTGTCAGTGTCACACCTGTGTTGATGCTGCCTATAGCACAGGGCTGCTCAACAGAGCTCTGTGTGTTTGTGTCGTAGGGAAGCCTCACATCCTCCTCGCTGCCAGAGACTGATCCGTGCTCAAGTGTGTGATAGTCTCGCGACCGTCTGCTGAGCAGCGCGAGAGAGATCCCACACAGCGTGATACTCACGGATAACACCACAGATGAGCACAGCACCTACAACACACAAACAATCACAAAAAGCAGATTACAGCAATGTTTCAGGACCTGAAGTGAAGATGTAGTCATTAGTCAAGTCACATTTATATATATATAGTGCTTTTTACAAAACAGATTGTTTCAAAGCAGCTGTACAGAGATAACAGGAAAATAATGAAACTAAGTTTGTTTCCAGAAGGAAATAAGGTCACAGTCCAGCTTAAATAAGTTCAGTGATGTTTCATTTTTGTTGTAAATGGAACATTTTTGTTAAAATTTAGCTTTTACGAGTAAAACAATAGAATCTATGTGGAAGATGATGTCATTGCCATGTGATAGTTCTAGGACAATAATGTGCACATGTTTTTAAGGCGGTAAGTATAAGATGTGTATTTCAAAGTCTGTTGTAAGTAACACACTTCCTGCTGCCAGCTGGTGGCACTATGACCATGACTGACTCACAACAGCCACATCCATGTGATCAGCCCCCATAAACTAACATACAACACCAATCTGATCTAAATTAGCAGAACAAAACTAAGCTTTAATTGAGAAATTATGAAATATATTATTCTGAGCAAGCTAAAACCACATTTTGACCGTAGTTCACACACAAAATTTAATACAATCTGTTTTGAAAAAGTATTTACCAAGCATTGAAAGGCATATTCATAAGGACTGAAATACAATCAAAATTAGACTGCGTTTTAGTCTAAAGGGCTGTTAAAGAGATAA
The DNA here is from genome assembly GCF_965113295.1 of Leuciscus leuciscus. Classification (NCBI taxonomy): domain Eukaryota; kingdom Metazoa; phylum Chordata; class Actinopteri; order Cypriniformes; family Leuciscidae; genus Leuciscus; species Leuciscus leuciscus. The sequence goes on along the minus strand of NC_138731.1, from coordinate 10,242,467 downwards.
TTCTGTCATCATTTACTCACCCACATGTTGTTCCAAACCTGTATGAGATTCTTTCTTCTGCTGAACACAAAAGAAGATATTTTGAAGAATGTTGGTAACCAAGTGAGTTGATTGGACCCCATTGACTTCCATAGTATTGTTTTTCCTACTATAGAAGTCAATGGCTACCGTCAACTGTTTGGTTACCGACAATCTTCAAAATATCTTCTTTTGTGTTCAGCAGAAGAAAGAATCTCATACAGGTTTGGAACAACTTGAGGGTGAGTAAATGATGACAGAATTTTCAATTTTTGGGTGAACTATGCATTTAACACCAAGGGCAATAACTATAATAACTATTAAGTTTTAATAGTTGTTCTAATACTATGAGAATTGGGAAGGCCACACCACAGCTATAACGTTAACGACACAGATGAATAATTTAGTTTTAATCAAAACATTTTCTCCAGCTGATGAAGGATAAAAACATTGACAGCCAATCAGAATCCACCCAACTCTAAAGAGCTTGAGCATTTGAAGTGGCAGACAACAAAACTGCAGCACATGCTTATAATAAACAGAACGTTATATCGTACGATGGTGTGGACACTGATATAGTTATTGTTATAGTTATAACGGAGGTATAAAAATATATAAAAATCTAGATATAAAAATCAATGGGTTTAGGTCATCATTTAAGAAATTGGTCATCATTTAACCCACTTAATGTGGGTTATAAAAAAAATGAACCAATGAAAAGTATTAAAAAGAGCTTGTGACTAAAGCTCATAACTCCATTGGCTCCTCAAACTGTCAGTCAAACCTCATAACTCTGCCCGTGTCTATCGTGGAGCGAGATCTCTGCTTGTTTGCAATGTACAGGTAAATGAAGAACTGATGTTTGAATACGTAAAGAGTTTACATTACTCAAGAGACACAAAGTCTATAAAGGCACATTTTTTGCGTGTGTGTGTGTGTGTGTGTGTGTGTGTGTGTGTGTGTGTGTGTGTGTGTGTGTGTGTGTGTGTGTATGTTTGAATAGCGGAGAAGAGTCTTAGTCTGGTATTTGCTTTCTAGTTCTAGCCAATATACTCTTTTAAATATCGCGTTTCATCTTTTGTGTCATGACATTTCAACAACAAGAAAACTGAGTGCACACATTTACAGTAGCTACAATAAACTTTATAACCTGTAAGTTGATGAAAAGGTAATGCGATGCCTCAGATACGGCTGTTCTAATGACTGACAAAACGCATATCTCTGTCACACTGGTCAAAGACCTTTGATCGTAATTTTCATAAAATGTTAATATTATAATGGCACGTGCAAGTGTCCGACCTTATATAAAGCCACAATACCAACTTTGATGACAGTGTTTATTTAAAAAAAAAAAAAAAAGGTTTCTGCTTGACAGCGACGATATGTAAATTTGTTGATTTATCATCACCAACAACAACAACAACATCATAACTACTTATATGACCTTATTGTGTTCCTCCCTGACTTAAGCTCGAGTTTCACATTAAAGTGAGCTCTACTTTTAATATAATACCCAGTTTTATTATGCCATTCGAAGTTTGTGCAATTTTGCCGTGGGATTTATTCATCTAAACGGTGCCGTGGCAAGAAAAAGTTTGGGAAGCACTTTATGACCTCATGAGTTGATGATGGACACGATCAGAGGCAAACTTTCACATTTGAACTTGAGAAGACAGTATCGTGCTTCATTAGTAAAGAAATCAATGCTTACTATATTACCCGAACAAACAGATTTGCAAAGTATCAGTACGGACAGTCAGTCATTTTAAACACAGATTGGATTGTGCACAATATGAATAATGTTTTCATATTTGTACCTGTGTCTTTCCATAAAAGAATGCGGAGTCGATGGTGTCTGGCATTCTTTGCCCTGACAGGAGGAGGACACTCACAGCCAGGACAGGTAAACTGAGAGACAGAGAGAGAGAGAGACAGCAGACATCAGTGCCTTTAGCTCAGAAAGTCAGAGAAACAGCTTTATCAGCAGCCTTGTTTTCAGAAGTGTTTTCCTCATTCTTTCAGAAATTCCTCAATAAAGTGTTACAAGCCAAGAACCAAACCGTCCAGATCCAAACACAATATTACACAAAGAAAATAGACTGTGTACTTAAATCATTGATTATAAAATATAATATATTTGTATTCAAGTACCATGAGGCTGTAGGAAGAGGATTGCTTTACGTCATTTGCGACGCCTCATAGAGGAAATCTCTTTTATTATGGATACACTCATAAAAATAAAGATTTTTTTTTTTGGTAAGGTTTTGCAGCGATGCAATAGAGGAACCATTTTTGGTTCCCCAAAGAAGCTTCAGTGGATGTTAAAGTTTCTTCATGGAACCATCAATGTCATTAAAGAACCTTTATTGTTAAAGTCCCCCTGTATTCAATCATTTTATCCCTTAAAGGAGCTGTATGTAAGAAATGTATTTCAATTAATCATAAAATGGCCCTGATATGTCACTAGACATTAAGAAATCATGTTCATTTCAAATACTTATATCACTGACAACAGTAGTCCGGCCAGGATATTGTCATTTAAAAAGTGAAGTTGCAGCCCTCAACTGATGTTGATGTTGTCATGTTGTGTTTTGGCCTGATGCGCCACCCTCCACCTATCTACCAATCACGAAGTCAGTAGTGTTTCGGCATCGGGGTTGCCAGCTCTGCTCTAGTTACCACAGCTACATAGCAGCCTACGTTCCAGCTGGATCCTGCAGCCTATCTGGCAACCTCGAGTCAGGGGGGAGGGGGAGGGGATACACCACTCTACGGTCATTTGAAAGTGATTGCAGTACCAGTTTTGGCCACAATCTTACATACGGCTCCTTTAAACTCATCTTTGATCACCGAAATTACATATTTATATGTTTTTTCCTGTGAAAAAAAAATCTTCATGCCTAAAAATAGCTTGAAATTGAATGCAACTCTACACCCATGCTTCATTTAGTATACGCGGTTCTATGAATATGCAAATGAGCCCCGCCTCCACTCACTAACAGCAGCTCAGAGATCCACTCGGCTAACTTAACACTGCACAATGATGTCGCTCTTTACAATGTCGGACACATAATAGTAATTAATATGATTAGCCTTTGCTTGACTATGTTATCAAACAGCTAATAATGTGTTGCTAATGTTACACAAACCATGTTCCCGTTCGTAATATACATAATTCTCCTGCTATATTGCTAAATCGACCCGATTTTTCATATCAACAGAAAAATATATCGGGATAACCTGGCTTCTCTCGAGACTCCCCTGCTAGTTCGCTGTTAATGATATGCTAAAGCCCTCCGACGCGTTGATCTGATTGGTTCCAAGGTAGTTTGTGACGTCAGAAACACCAGCGATTTCAAAGCGTGTTTTTGAGACTGTCTTTGGTTCACTGCAGTTTTAAGGAGAAAATACTCAGCGATGCTGTCGACTTACGAATTTACACATGGTTTGTCTTAAAGCATATTATAAACACCACATAGACATATAAACAACATTTTCACCACAGGGGGACTTTAAGTGTTGAAAAACAATTAAACAAATTTTTTTTTTTACCTATTCTACAGCTGAACAATCTCAGAGCTCATAGTAGGTCATTCTTGAAAGGTTTATACTGCAGTAAATATTCAACATATGGAGTATAAATAGGCTGTGTAATACTCAACTGGTCATAGTGTAAGTGTGTTGAATGCGCCACTCACCCCCAGCCGGCGATCACAATGAGTCCTGGCCTGAAGCTCGCCTCCTCGCTTCTCCTCATGAGCAGCAGAGACAGAGCGATCAGACCTTCACAACACAAAACAGCATTCAGACACGTTCAACCCAAGCCCAAACGTCCGTCACCTTCACAAACACATGACTTTTTATCCATTTCAGAGATTTTCTTCGGTAATAATCCATATACCCATGTAAGAAAAGTTTAGCTGCTTACATTACAGTTTGTTGTACTTCTTAAAAGCAGAACTACAGTAGTTGCATTATAGTTTCGCATATCCGCTGCTTTTAATAGATATTTTTCATATAAAAACTCATTGACAAACGGTACAATTAAAATTTTTGGTAATACTTTATTTAAGTGTCCTTGTTACATGTACTTACTATAGTAATAACAGTAAATTATGCATAATTACATGCAACTAACCCTCAACCTAACCCTAATCCTACCCTAACCCTATAGTAAGTACATGTTGTTAAATAATATTACTCAGTACTTAAATATATAATTACAATGTAACAATGACACCTTAAAATAAAGGGTTACACTTCATTTTAAGGTGTCATTGTTACAGTGTAATTATATATTTAAGTACTATATATATTTAAATATTAAGCAACTACATGTACTTACTATAGGGTTAGGGTAGGATGAGGGTTAGGTTGAGGGTTAGTTGCATGTAATTATGCACAATTTACTGTTATTACTATGGTAAGTACATGTAACATATGTAACAAGGACACTGTAAAATAAAGTGTTACCATATAAAGTGTAACCAAATTTTATTTTAATATGCATAACATTTATTTTACATTTTCATGTTTACAATATAATATATATACAATCATTTCATATTGAATTCAAGCAGTTTCATGCTAATTAAGCTTGTACAGAATGGCAGTTTTTAATGCCGTTCTGTGGACCAGGTAGTCTCTAAAAGTTGATATTTAGTCTTTTTCTTTTTTTTTTAAATGCATACTCTGATGACTCACCAGGCCAAATATATGTGCTGTAGAGAGAAGCGTACAGTAGAGTAAAGGTCAACACCTGACCCAGGAAGCTATTCTGTGCCGCCACGAAGTTCCACACTATCATACCAACACAGGCTAATAACTGCAAACACAGGACAGGATAAGGTTATGCAGAATGCATGGTGGGAAAATCATCAGGATGCATTTCCAGCAACTCCTCAGAAAGCTCACCTGCGCCACAAAGAGGTTTATGGTGAAAATGTGAGGAACTCTGTGAGACTTTCTGCTCAGTACCATGACCGCAACACTCCACACCTGCAGTGACAAGAGGAACACGAACAGAGCGTTTCAGGCATTTGTCATGTTTTCAGAGTAATTTGGATACTTTTAGAACATGTTCCATCACCTCCAGTGAAATGTGTACATGCACTTACAGTAACGACTTCTCAAAACCAGTTGAACTGGCTCAGAGAGTCCAAGTATGCATGTGTATGCTTGAATATAGTCATATATAAGCTTAAACCAAACTTCAGTTTCTTGGGTTTGTTTCCAAGCTTTACAGAGAACAGAAACGCAACAGGAAGGAAGTGTCAACAGATGCATCTGAGAAGATCATGACACCATCTGAGATAAACACCCAATCACACTAGACACACAAACATAGAACCTCAATGATGATGCCAACATGAAAATGAGTGTTTACATGCATCTTACACCGATTATGCTTAATAACACCACAACATGTATGATCATGCATCGATCTTTGCCTCTTAACACAATATTTCTTTGCATGTAAAGACTTTTACTTGCATCCTGGTACTTATTCAATGTGTGCATGTCTTTGCACACGTCCGCTTGTGTTTTGATGGTAAAAAAAAAATTATTAACCTTATTTTATTATCAGCATTTTGTTGTACAGGTGAATGAGATACATTTCATTTGATTTATCAGATTTTCCTAAATATTCTTGACCTCTGATGGTTTATATTATCTGAAAACAGGGTCAAAATATTCTATGTATATACAAATATATGTACAAATAAATTTACTCTTTGTGTTCATTTTATATGGTTCTGAAAAACTTGTATGTCCTTTTAAAAAATACGTTTAAATTTAACGACTTTATATTTGTTATGTGGTGTAACCAAGTAATAATATATTGAGTGCACAAATCTAATTTATTATTATTTTTGAACTATATATTTTACAAAGAATGCTTTAAAAAATTGAAATAAATGTTAAAATAAATATATTACATATAAATAAATAAGATTATGACACACTACTTTTCTTTTCAAGAATTAGTTTCTTTTAATGATGCATTCTTCTTCATTATGATATCAGGACACTTGCTTTTATTATTTGCCCTCCCAAAAAAAATAAAAAAAATTATAATAATAAAAAAAAATCTAATAAATATTTTTTTAATAAACAGACAAAAATAAATAAATAGGCACCATGTTACTTTCTAATCTTTTGTCTCAACTTGTCCAAAAAAAAAACCCAAACATTAGTCTGACTTAATTACAGATTTCCCACAGCAAGTACACATTTAATTTCTGGTTTCCACGACATATCCAGCAACACTGATAATACCATGGATTTACCTTCATCCCTTAATAATCATTTACATTATAGCAGAGGCAACACAAACATGTGCTCTCGGCACCAGCATGAGGGACGACGAGAACATTACCACACCGTAACAATTTATGTTTTAAAGGGGAAGCAGAGAAATGAAGAAAGAGAAATGAATCTGCGTGTGAGCATGTCCACACTCACCAATGCAAACAGGCAGATAATGCTGATGTTGAAGCTGACGTTCTGCAGTGCTGATGCCAGCGGCGCCGAGTCCATCCAGGGAATGGTCAGCAGCCAGGCAGACACGTACATGATGGGAGCCGACAGGAACGTGCTGATCACCATACCTGAGGTCACCTGAGGGAGGACACACTTCATATATGAGCACGGTTCTGTGATAAACTACATGAGCCTTTAAAATGAAGCTAAATTAATTAAATAAGGTGGAAAATAAGTGTGCTATTGTGCATAAAGCCACTAGTGGGGTAAGTGGTAAGTAATGAAACAAATGTAGAATATCATCAGACACATACAAACTAAGATGAAAAAAATCACATTCAGCTTTTAAAAAATGGGTTGAAAGAGATTCATTAGCGTACACTACAGTTTAAGATTTTGAAAGAACTGCTCATCAAAGCTGCATTAATTTGATAAAAAATACAGTGTAAAAAAAAAAAAAAAAAAAACATTTTAAAAGAACGGATTTCTGTTTGAATATGTTTTCAAATGTAATTTATTTCTGTGAATTTTCAGCATCATTACTCCAGTCTTCAGTGTCACATGATCCTTCAGAAATCATTATAAATCATATAATCATTTGATTTGATGCTAAAAAAATAAAAAAGATGATACTTTTTTTTCCAGGATTTTTTGATCAATAGAAAGTTCAAAAGAACAGCATTTATTTACAATAGAGGTTACAGTTCACAATAAGCTCTCATTAGTTAATAACTAACATGAACAAACAATGAGTAATACATTTGTCACAGTATGTACTAATCTAATCAGTGTGTTAAATCCAGCTGTTCATCGTTTGTTCATGTTAGTTCATTAGTTCATCAAATACAACCTTTGATTTTAATAATGTCATCGGATGCCCATTTTCCACAAGTTGGTGTGATTCTTTAGGGTCTTTATTTAAAGTTTGTAACATACTTTGGTTAAAATTCCTCAATGGTTGTGTAAAACACCCTTTTTACCTCATCAAAATCAGCTCTGTTCACAGCGACCCGTTTCAGTGCATGTCTCTTTAAATGTTAATGAGCAACTGCTCACCCAATCTCTCTCTTCCATGGGGCTAAATCTAAAGTGATGCCTTGGCGGTCAGTAATTTTTTTTAATGTTTTTAAAAGAAGTATCTTCTGCTCAGTCACAAAGGCTGTATTTATTTGATAAAAAAAAATAAAAATAAAATAATATTGTGAAATATTATGACAATTTAAAATGACTGTTTTCTATTTTAATATATTTTAAACTGTAATTTATTCCTGTGATCAAAGCTGAATTTTCAGCATCATTACTCAGTGTCACATGATCCTTCAGAAATCAGTCTAATATGATGATTTGATGCTCAGGAAACATTCATTATTATTATCAATGTTGAAAACAGTTGTGTACAATTTTTTTCCAAAATTCTTTGATGAATAGAAAGTTCAAAAGAACAGCATTTATTTAAAATATAATATTTTCTAACATTATAAATGTCTTTACTGTAACTTTTGATCAGTTTAACTCATCCTTGATGAATAAAAGTATTGATTTATTTTATTTCTTTCCCCAAAAAATAAAAATAAAATTCTTACTGACTCCAAACTTTTGAACGGTAGTGTTTAATGTTACAAAAGCTTTAGATTTCAGATAAATGCTGTTCTTTTGAACTTTCTATTCATCATAGCATCATGAAATAAAAATGTAAATAACTGTTTTCAACATTGATAATAATCATAAATGTTTCTTGAGCATCAAATCAGCATATTAGACTGATTTCTGAAGGATCATGTGACACTGAAGACTGGAGTAATGATGCTGAAAATTCAGCTTTGATCACAGGAATAAATTACAGTTTAAAATATAGAAAACAGTCATTTTAAATTGTCATAATATTTCACAATATTACTGTTTTTGTTTGTATTTTTAATCAAATAAATGCAGCCTTGGTGAGCATTTATAATACTTCTTTTAAAAACATAAAAAATCTTACTGACCCCAAACTTTCGAACGGTAGTGTACATGCTAATTTTTATTACTCAGTAAAATGTATAATGACACTGTGACACGGACACCTTAAAATAAAGGGTTACAAAAAAATCGTACTAATGGCAAACTTTTGAGTGGTGGAGTAGGTAGAAAAGCACATCTACACGAGGTACATACCACCTCCAGCTCCATGTTGTACTGCGCTGCGTATATGGCCACACTGGGGGCAGTGGGGAAGCCTCCATACAGAAAGGCGTAGTTTGACAAACTGGTGTGGTTCAGTGAGCTTCTGTTTCCACAGTCCAAAACCTCAACCATCCCTCTACAGATCAGAGGCATCATCAGCCTAAAGAGAACAGAATGAGTTCTGCATAATGTAATGAAACTGCCAAGATCTTCAGATTACAGGAACCATATTTAGCATTGTCAGAATTAGACCTTTTGATCTCGCTCATCGATAATACCTGAATGCACAGAGCCAGAGAAAATATCCAGATAAAACAGATGAGTTGTTTCAAACAGTGTTTCTGTCCTCTAGCTAAGCTTGTGTGTTTAAAGCACATGGGTTAACTCTACTCTGTTGATGCTCTGAGAAACATTCACATTTCACAAAAGCAGTGTTGAACTGATGCCAAGTTATACTAGAAGCAGCTACCTGCATATTTACAGATATTCAAAATAAAATACCTTAAGGGCATGAACATTAAATTAGTTTTCTTGCCTTAGTAAAACATACAAAGATCAGAGTGAGTGTCTAGAAGACTGTTTAAATGCATTACCAATGTACAGACATGTCACCCAAAAGTTGGCTCTCACATCTCATTTACAATTGTGCATATTTGAATCTTGCATCTCACAACACGTTGTGTCAGGCTTGACGTCAGTGGTTCTCGTGTGTCCCATGAACAGTGTTGGGGGTTAAACATTACAAGTAATGTGCATCACGTAATCAGATTTTTTATTTTTATTACACATTAATATTTGAGTTACTTAATTCATGTTACTTTAATTACTTTGCCTAAATTAATTCAAATTCAAATTCTTCTCTATGATGTAGTCACTTAGCTGTGAGCACTCATGGATGCGCGGGAACAGACTAAACATTCAAAAGTAACAAAGCATTCATTTTTAACTTTCAATAAAAAGAGTTGTACAGTAGGTAATATAAGCCATACTTTTAAGATATCTTTTGTATGGCATGAACAGCTCTAGGGGTCAGGAAATATTCTAACGCCTTGTCCACACTAATACGTTTATTCTATGAAAACGCATCTTTTTCTCTCAGTTTTTCTCTCCATCTTCAGCGTTTTTGTCCTGCGAAAACTGAGCTTTTTGAAAACGCTTTCCAAAGTGGAAAAATTTCAACAGGAGAAGAAATTTCAACTTTCTAAAAAAAAGAAACACAAATGTGATGTTTATCTAAAGTCATTTTTGCTTATTAGTATGGTTGAATTAGATCATCGAAGGTCAGCAGCAAAGACATTGGTTAATAAAGTGAGATTAAATACATAAAGTATATTTGTGTAATTTAACATTTAATTATTGCCGGTTTTATTAATATTCTGAGTTTGCATTTTATTTTATTTCTGTTCATTTTGAGGAATACTGAATCTGTTTTTGTGCAAGTGAGACAAGTAAATGCTCTCGTTTAGTATAGATCTACAATAACATGTTTACACAGTGCACACAACGCCTCTGCACTTTACTCACAATTTCTCTCAACATGGGGACTGACCTAGTAAATTACTGGCAAGGAGGTGGCAACACCAAAGCAAGCAAGATTCAATCATCTATAATCTATACTAGAGCTGCAGGATTAATTGTTAAAAGACTGTGATCTCAATTCAAAAACCTACATAATCTTATTTCTAAATGACAGCAATTCGGCTAGGTCTCTATTAAACCTTTGCCAAGTACAATCACAGTGAACATTCAGATCTGTGTTGCAGCTGAGCCAGAGAAAGCATTTGTCATGTACAGGTATGAAACAGTTTCACAGACAGTATTTTTAACCACACAGTATCATTATTTCTGCCTTACAATAATTCAGATTATCACAGAAGTACTAGAATAAGAGTTTTTAGTTTCCCATCTGTCAGTCACTACAACGTTATGTCAACTGACAAATGTGGTCTTACTTGGAAGCCCCAATCGCCTCTGAGTTTTAGAAAAATGGCCAATGGAATTGGCAAGATGAATTAGGCCGCATTCAAAGGGTTTTTCCATTCTCAAAGAGCAGTGCACTGTTAAGAGCATCAAAATTCCCCTTGGTGCTTCAGTGCAAAAAGCAGATTTCTCTAGAAGAGCAAGCACAGTCAACAAGTATATTTTTAAAAGTGCCTTTCCATACATGCGTTTCTGGATGTGGTCATTTCCTGTCTTCATCTGATGGCCACGATCACTGTCTCACATGTCACATGCAAGAAGGCCCCTCCCTCAGACCGCTAAACCCTCCAAACGTCCATCGAAGCGGCCCTGATACGGCAAACCAGAGATGCTGGGATCTGCTCTTGACCAGGAGGTGGTGAACGCACCGCTTCTTTCCCCAGAAGAGTGCCGGGTGGAGAATCCTTGGTTTTTTCTTTTTCTGTTCCACCGCTGGCTCAACGGACAGCGGTTCCCACATTTTCAATTTGTTACAAATTAAACAAAGAGCAGTTTCCTCAATCTCTGGGCCATACAGGACATGGTCTGGCAGTGAGCGATGCTATGCTTCCTCATTTTCAGCCCCCACTTTTAGATTTGCCCCAAGCCAAGAGGTCGCAATTCCAGGAGGTGTTGCCTCCTTACGCATCTCCGGTCATTCTTTTTGCGGGATCCTTTGAGCAAGATAAGCGTCACACCACACTCACTGCCTCTTTTTCGTGACGTTAAGCTTCCCGGGTTGGGCCCCAGTGCTCCCTCTTGCCGCCCCTCTGTGGGTACGTCACTTGTCCCCTTGTTGCCGCTCACACCTAGCCTGGGAGCCTGGCTAGTGCTTCCCAGAATATCCTATCTTGCATGCTCTTGCGGACAATCAGACTCGGCTATGTGATTCAGTTTACCAGGCATCCCCAGAAGTTCAGTGGAGTCTTCTTTACCTCTATGGCAGGCAAAGATGCCCCTGTCCTGCACACAATATTGTGGTCCTGTTGGCGAAGGACGCAATAGAGCCAGTCCCTTCAGCCGAGATGAAGACGGGTTTTACAGCCCTTAGATCATCGTACCCAAGAAAAGTGGTGGGTTATGGCCGATCTTGGAACTGCGAGTTTAGAACCTGGCACTTCACAAGCTCCCGATAAAAATGGTGACACAGAAACGCATTCTCACGTGCATTCATCCCCACGATTGGTTTGCAGGAATTGACTTGAAGGACTTCCACGTCTCGATTCTGCCTCGACACAGACCGCTTCTTTGGTTTACCCAATTAGGGTTGGGCATATCAGTACAAGGTCCTCTCCTTTAGACTGTCCCTGTCTCCCTGCATCCCTGCATCATTACTAAGGGAAAGGGAAGTAGGAATTCGCATTCCCAACTACCTCAACACCTGGCTCATTCTAGCTCATTCTCGAGATCTGTTGTGCGAACAGAGGGACCTGTTGCTCAGACACGTCAACCATCTGGGACTTTGGGTCAAATGGGAAAAAAGCAAGCTCTCCCATGTGCAGAGCATCTCTTTTCTCGGTATGGACTATAAGACTCTGTCAGAATGACGGCGCGTCTCACCAATGAGCGTGCACAGTCAGTGCTGAACTGCAAAACAGTGGTTCCACTGAAACATTTTCAGAGGCTCCTGGATCACATGGCATTCGCAGCCGAGGTCACAACGTTCCGATTGATGCATATGAGACCGCTACAGCACTGGCTACACAGCAGAGTTCTGAGGTTCTCACAACGGTCTGTCCCCTAACTTTCAGCCCCGGTCAGATCTTGCCTTCCTACGGGCTGGGGTGCCCTTAGAACAACTGTCCCACTTTGTTGTGACAACAGATGCCTTAAGAATGGGCTGGGCGCTGTTTGCAATGGGCACGCAGCTTGGGCACCAAGATGGGACCTCAACTGCGATAGCATATCAATTGCCTAGAGTTGATGACAGTGCTGCTCGCCCTGCACTCATAGTGTTGCCTCCTACTGGGCACTGGTGTGAGCGCCTCTTATCTGCAGAGCTGCGAGCTGGGTGACACCTAATGTTTTATGTTTGTGAGATTCTACAATCTCTGAGTGGAGCCAGTTTCTTCCTATGTGTCGGGCATAAAAAGGTAATATTCTGGAAGTGGCTCTTTGTCTTGCTTGCAGCGCCATTCCCCTCTAAGAGGAGGGATATTAGCACCTTCTTAGCTCTCCAGTTGAGTATCCCTCTTGGGGATCCCCAGATTGAGTTTCCTCTGAGCATCCTTCAGCAGTCAGACGCGGCAGATGCGTCTGATGCCAGGCCCAGTACTCGAGTGCATACCTGCTCGGTCATACTCTGCGCTGGGCTAGATAGTCCAATGTGTTGTGATTCCCCCTTGGTAATCCCATATGTGTATTCTTCCACTGTATGGTTTCCCTGTCAGTAAAGCTGTGTCTTTCCCTGGGCAGATTTACTCTGCCCTGTCTCTGCGTCTTTATTAGTTCTATCCCTGTCTAGGTAAGACCTTCCTCAGAGGCCTTATTTAGCACTGCCCCATGGGTCAGTTCATATGTGTATTTCCACCAGTTCCTCCCTATAGGTAGGATGTGTCCTCTGTAGCATTCCTCTCCATTGGACTAGGCATACTTCCCCAGCATTAATAACACTGGTGATGCCTGAAAAAAGGGAATTGAGACTGAAGCACTCTACCCATGAAATAAAATGTAAAAGGAACAAAAGCTAAGACTGTCTCCATTGAAAGCACTGTCCCTTCCATTCTGTTGGCATAGAGGACTAACATTTTGGGCTTAAGTGGGGCTCTGGGTAAGTTACGACTCAAAGAAAGCCGTTGCCAAAAAGGCACTCTACAGCTTGCCAGCATCTGCATTTCCATCACTCACAGTTCAATGGTTGTGGCATTTTCCATAGGGACCCCATTTGTCAGTTGACATAACCGTGTAGTGACTGACAGATAGGGAATGTCTAGGTTACTGATGTAATCCTCATTCTCTGATAGAGGGAACGGTGACGTTATGTGACCCCTGCCACAACCGTGAATCACCGCTGAATGGCGGGGAAGCCCACGTCTCGGCTTCTCAGCATAAACCTGAATGAACTGATGCGTGCCACCGTCTTATACACCCGCAAGTTTGGGGGAGTGGCTCGACATGCAAATTACACTCGCCAATTCAATTGGCCATTTTCTAAAACTCAGAGGTGCTTGGGGCTCCCAAGTGAGATCCCATTTGTCAGTCAACATAAAGTCTCCGTTCCCTCCATCAGGGAACAAGGGTTACATCAGTAACAAGACGTTCAGATATAAACACTGATGTCTATGGTAGAAATCAAAATAGATTAAATATTTAAATACCTGTTTGATTAAAAGATAACTGTATAAAATATTTACTATCATATGGCATGTTATCATAATATGTGGTGTAGGTGTGGACTTATAGTCAACATTTAAATGAATCACGTCATAGGATGTTACAGGACAAATAAAAGTTTCTCGGCTCAAGACCTTATTTATCCTGAAGCATTTACCTCAAGGCCCATTTCATTTATATCATTTATTTATATAATATGCATTGCCATCTTTAACCTTATGCTCGCAGTTTAAGTGTTTGTTTTATTATTCACACCACAATAGTAAATAAGTGTCTTTATAGAAATGTTATAATATATATATTCTCTTGAATAAGAGAAATAAAATGGTCTCTTAATTTAAAATTGACAGTAATATATTGAATCATGTCTGGCAACTCACGTTACTTGTAGTGTGTTACCCCAAGATAACACTGAATATGAAATATGTGTTTTTGAAAGAAAATGAAGGTCTATGTCATACAGGCTATGTTGTTGAATGCATTACTTTGTTAAACACTTGCAAAAAAGTACTAATAAGTAAAAAACACACCTGCAAGGCCTGGAAGAAAGTGAGAAAGAGTAACGCAAACGTAACATAACACATTGCTCCCCGTATTTAGATACTTTTTTATATTAATATTGTAACTCATGACTTGACGGTCTGAATGTGCACAAACGGGAATTAATATTGAAAAATAATGTGAATGGAAAGATCAGGGAATAATTACTTAAATTCTGGTCTGTTCTAAAGACAAGGCTATGACTTGAAATAGAGCACACAAAAAGTACTTTTTTGCTTGTTTACTTTTTTGACATGTGTGCTCTATTTCAAGTCATAGCCTTGTCTTTAGAAAAAAACTACTTTTATCATAATTTGATGTTGCTTTACAGTCCAATTCGCAGCTTGACAGTCTAAAACACCATTCAGTTTCATTGTATGGAAAAGAGCATCATGGACATTCTGCTAAACATCTTTTGTGTTCCACAGAAGAATAAAAATCAGTTTTGGACAGGATATTCTATCTTTTTTTTACTAACAAATTGCATGGTAGACTTACAGTTTTGCCGTGATGAGGAGAATCAGGGCTACCACAGTAGAGCGGGTAAGTTTTTTCAGCTGACCCACCATGGACAGACCCAGATAAAACAGTGCTGCTCCCCCGAAAGAGTTTGCCAGACCATCTACAAACTCCTCCATGAAGGGCGGGATCTTCTGGCCCAGCAGAAAGTGAGAAATGAGCCCGATCACCACCATAAAGACAATGGGGTTTTTGACAACTTGAAGGACCACCAAACCCAGCACTCGCAGCTTACTCTGCTGGTGAAGTTCACCATTTCTCCACCTCTGCACCTCACAGAATGCAAAGCCTATCGGGTTTAGGACCATGAGGGAGACGGGAGCTACCAGGTAGATGTACTGAAGGTACTCAGGATGGGTGTTGCGATACAGAGCTTCAACTGTGGAGGACACAAAGGAACAACATTAACAAAATGCTCACGAACACTGAAAATAATGTCATCCATTATATCAAGTAGGCTTGGCCATTCTTCAAAAAATATCCTTGTGAGGAAGAAGAGCACGTGTTGTCAATGGCTAAAATGAGAAGCGAATAAATTCCCTCTTCCTGTTTGGGATCTTTAGTAAATTCTTTTTTCAGTTCCATTTGACCTTTGCTTACTCAATTTCTGGGTTAAAGGTCTATTGAACAACATTTACCTTATACAACATCAACCAATACTATATTGTAAGTATAAAGGCCACAACACCGCTATAATGATGTCATCACACAGGAATGATATTATTGGAATCAGTTTCAGGGTGCAAAAAACAAACAAACATTGACAGCCAATCAGAATCCACTTGACTTTAAAGAGCTTTAAAGTGGCAGACGACAAAACTGCAACACGCAGAGAATGTTATTGTGGTTTGGATGCTAATATAGCTATTGTTATAGTTATTGTTAAAGTTTTTGTTATTGGTGTGAACGGGCCTTAGGGCTCATTCTCTGTATGTATCGCTTGCGAAGACATAAACCAATAAAGCAACTGATAGGCTATATCGACATTTATACATTCCGGGGGAATCAATGTCATGGATGAAGGTTGAATCACACTTTAGTTTAGGGTCCAATTCTCACTATTATCTAAGACTTTTGTCTCAAACTCCTAATTGCTGCAAATTAATAGTTAGTAAGGTAGTTATTAAGGGATGCAGAATATGGTCATATGTTTTATAAGTACTAATAAACGGCCAATATCCTAGTAATATGCACGCTAATAAGTAACTAGTTAATAGTGAGAATTTGGTAAAATTTTCTTACCATTTTGTTTCATTTTTGCAAATTGTTTCAAATCGATTCATAACGCAATGTTGTTTCAACATCTTGCTTTCCACCATAGGTGATTTTAAATGTAAACATTGATTTATGTGTTTTTTGTTAACCTTTTAGTTCTTAACTATTTAGAAATAAATGTTGTTTCAATGTTTTTTCAATATTCAAATAACTGACATTTCAACTGGCTGAAGTGAATCATACTAGTATTATGTGCAAACGCATTCAAGACAATGAAAATGAACCTCAAACTGAACTAACAGGCTGTACAACATATGGATTGTGTTACGAACTTTTCATTCACAGTGAAAACTCAGAGCAGACGAAAGTAAAAGAACAAACGAGCATACACAGTCAGGAATATTACCATCAAGATTTTCATGATCTGTGGGTTTGAGTTTTTTTTCTTTTCTTTTTTCTGAAACCATGATTATTTTCCTTATGGTAACATGTTTATAACACATACTGTATACAGTACAGGTCAAAAGTTTGGAAACATTACTATTTTTAATGTTTTTGAAAGAAGTTTCTTCTGCTCATCAAGCCTGCATTTATTTGATCAAAAATACAGAATTTTTTTTTATATTGTGATATATTATTACAATTTAAAATAATTGGTTTTCAATTTATTATACTTTAAATTATCATTTATTTATGTGATGCAAAGCTGAATTTTCAGGATCATTACTCCAGTCTATCACATGATCCTTTAGAAATCATTCAAATTTGATGAAGTTGGAAACAGTTCTGCTGCTTAATATTTTTTCATAACCTGTGATACTTTTTTAGGATACTTTGATGAATAAAAAGTTTAAAAAAATTAAAAAGCAGCACATTTTTTAAAAATAGAAATCTTTTGTAACAACAATATACACTACTGGTCAGTCATTTGGGGTCAGTAATTTTTTTCTTTCTTTTTTTGAAATAAATCAATACTTTTATTCAGCAAGGATGTGTTACATTGATTAAAAAGTGATAGTAAAGAAGATTTAAATTATTAGAAAATATTTTTTTATTTTGAATAAATGCAGTTCTTTTTAACCTTTTATTCATCAAATATATTAGGCAGCAGAACTGTGTCCAACACTCATAATAAATCAGAATATTAGAATGATTTCTAAAGGATCATGTGATAGACTGGATGTCACATGTGACACTGAAGACTGGAGTAATGATGCTGAAAATTCAGCTTTGCATCACAGGAATAAATAATTTTTTTAAGTATATTCAAATAGAAAACTATTATTTTAAGTTGTAATAATATTTCACAATATTACTGTTTTTTTCTGTATTTATGATCAAATAAACGCAGCCTTGATAAGCATTAGAGACTTCTTTCAAAAATATTAAAAAAACGTAATGTTTCCAAACTTTTGACCTGTACTGTATATTTATTTATTTAGGGCTTGTCCTTTTCTACTCACCTATAGGGAACCCCAGAGCAAAGTCATTACTCTGTGTGGCAAATATGGAGAACAGGCCAGCTTTGGAGAAACGACTCTCTCTGTTTGCCACCAAAAGTGTGAGTATACACACAAAAAAGAACACAGTCACTTTTGCCACCAGAATGCTAAAGAAAAATGGCCAGATTACGTCCCCAAAGTCCAGCAGCACCATGTTTTTGAACAGCAGAGCTGGAAGTGCAAACTTGGACACAAAGCTGCCCAGTCCTTTGGCTTGTGTGGATGGGATGATGTTTGTACGGCCTGCGACGTATCCGCAGAGAATGATCCCGAAACACTCGAGCAGGGCTGGGAGGAGTTTGTCAATTGACATGCTGGGTGGGACGGAGGGGGGGTCAGATCCATCCCCGCTGAAGATGGAAATATTACCCGACAGATCATCCATCCTGAGTTTGACTACAGGCCCGTCACAGCCGTGTGAATGGGTAAACTATTGTAAAGTGACTAAACATTCTGAAAAGTAAAGAAAAAGAGTTCATTCATTTATTCAAAAGACAATTTTGCATGACTTTTCATTAGAATACAAACAATCGTACATGTCTAGTGAATATTTAATGTATGGAATATGTGTTTCAAACTGAACGTTATACAGCACAGTGAATATTTGAATATATCCTGGTATTTGCATAAAATGGCTCTGAATGATAACCATATGTGTGTGCCATGGTCCCATGCTACCAAATCAACTATGCTTTATAATAGCAATAAGTATAAATGGTTTGATGAATATATATATATAGGGCATAAAATTAACACTCGTCAAATGCCAAATGAGAGTATATGAAAGTCGACGGGCCAGTGCTGAATCGTCACGAAAGTTTAATCCTTGTGAATTTAAATATTCAAGTGCAATTCATTACTCATGCGATGTGTGGGAAGTTTAAACATCCGAAGCGCGCGATCAGAAAAGCCGCATCTCAGACAGCGCACAAATGTCTTCTTACGCTTGAATGGACAAATTCACACAAAATGATGTCAAAATGCCCGTCTCGGCGAGTATCCAAGTAAACAGAGTCGGTTTCCTTAAGTGAGCGTAAACAGTTGAGAAAGAAAACGAACGTGTATCAGTGCATTTGATCCGTGCAGCTCTTAAAGTGACAGCAGCCTAATATTCCTGCAGCTGTCTGCGGTTTGAATGTTAATCAAACAACAAAAACAAAGAAAAATTCACTCACTGCTCTTGACTGAATAACTTTTGTAACGTTAATAAGGATTAATCAGTTTAATCACCTGAAAACTACTGTCAGACCTACCCCAAAAACCTAAAAAGCACTTTTTATTTCATTTGTATCCACGTTCTACTGTATTTATTTGTGCTTTTGCTTGCAATTTGATTATTTGTTCTTACAACATTTTTTTTTTTACATTTCAAAATTATCAAAATTGTAATAGAGTGAAATTGTGAATTTTCACTGGTATCTAAAATGTTGGTGTCATAACTGCCAGTTACATGTTTCATAGCCAGTAAATATATTTATGGCTGGTAAATATTTTTAAGTCACCGCCATTGGCATGTGTGGCAAAGAGTTAGTTTTGGGCCCTGCATAAATATGAATGTCTAGTCAAACCCTTAATCGTAAAGCCTACTGTATCATATTTGATACATACATATCTACCTTGAATAAAACTCGAAAAACCTTTTGCACACAATCAACTACATGCCTTCTGTCCCCATTTATAGTGTGTAATCTTTTTAGCAAGTAAAAAGTCCTTTAATATCCTCCTTATGGTCATGATACACATGCATTTTACTGTGAAATCTTTACTGGTTTGAATGTACAGTAACAATATGTTTAATATTACAATAACTTTTATATTGCAATTCATATTTTAAGATGAACATTTACTGGACTGAAGAAACTTAGGTTAGTTCTTTTTAAATGTTAAAATGGAAGTATTATCAAATATGATCCATTTTGAGGAACGCTTATTAGTTCATCTCTCCATCATCATTTTATTGCGTTGCATTATGTTTTAAAACTAAAGAGCTTTGATCATACAACTAAGAATTGTATATAATCTTACTAAGACATTATTGTGATATAAAGAGTGACATCTAATATTTATAAGCATTTTATGGAAGTATTGTGCTACTTAGGCCTATATAAAGATCTCATTGCAAAACAATCTATTGCAAACATCAGAATTGAATCATATTTTGTACCCATATAAACAACAGCTACACCAAATTGCATATCAACTGCATTTCAGTTTTGGCCTCTGAATAAAACGTTTTTTTCTTTGTTTTCTTCGTCGAGGATGAGCTCCATATTCTCACAATATCTTACCACATGAGTACATGATGTATCAAATATGATACAAAACAAAAAACACGTATGATGCAACACAACTTTTTTTTTTTTTTTCTCAAATATTTTGTCTAATATTATATTCTGTCTAAACTTAAGGTTCAATGAACTGTGCCATTGAACAAAACAAAAAAGCTTTACAGGGTTAAAAATGCACTGTGACAAACACGTTGGTATTTCTTTCTTCTCAAACCCTAGAGCACTTCACCATGATCCAGTGATGCATCCATCCATAGAGAAGCATCAGATGGATTTATGTATTCACTTCAAGATAATATTACAGTCCTGTCCGTCATGGTACCAGTTTACTTTCTGGTACTAGTTTGAATTGTAATAGCGCATGTTAGTACCAGGCAATATATCATTTAGCATTAACACCAGAATCGATAGATGTACTGGGATCTGTATGTACAGTGAGTTGTTGACAGACTCACCGGATCAGCTGATTCCTGTAAATCCGATCTAGTGTGTGACAAACACACACACACAAACACACTTTCACTCATGTTGTCTCTTTCAGGTGACATTGAGCAGTGATCTCAGATCCCAAACTGCTCTTCCGCATCGCCTCTGCTCTCTCTGTGTGCTGTAAGCATGAGTCTTGTTATCTCAGTACTAACACACACTCACACACACCGCTGCAGTGAAGTTTTCATCACACTCGCCAATAGAAATCGGTCAAGAGTGTGCGCATGCGCACAGGCACTTTCACGTGGTGCTTTCCTTTGCGTAAGCCCGAAACAACACACGTAATATGGAAACCTCCTTTATTAAAAAAAAAAATTATATATGAAAACTCTCGGTTCTATGAGAATAATACTTACATTTCACACATTCCAATTTGTATTCATTCGGAAAAACTGATCTTTACCGTATTACTGGTTTGATTGACAGCTTTACAAAATACCAAGCCAGATGTTCTTTTCATGGTCGATAGAGGGAGGCATTTCTCTCAATAGTAAAGCATTCACAATGTACCGGTACAGCTAATTCAAAATGTTTGACTTCAGGATTATTTGTCGAACTTTATTTTGGGCTACTGATCAGTTTGCGTGTAGAAAAGAGAGCAATACAAATACAAACCCATAATATACATTTACGTTGCCCTGGGCTGAATTCAGAATTTGAGGAACAGTGTAATAGCCTACAAAAAATGCAGCATAATCAGAAAACAAAGCAGAATATAGCCTACAGTTATGCTTTATGTTTTACTTGCTATCAAGTCACAATACAAAACTGACCATCTTTCAGTGATTTGATGTCATATTGACAAATCTAGTCATTACTCCAGTCCATCCACCTCATAGTATCAGCCTTGTTCACGTTCCCTTTCAGACAATCAGATTACAGCTTTACTGGGGCAGTGTGGGGACTTTCAGTGGCTTGGTTTGACAGAAGTTAGCATCGCTTCGCTATATTCACTTCCTTGCTCACAGCGGCTTTAATGTAGGCTATTCTATATTCCTGCACTGATATGTGATATGTCCTATTTATTATTTGTAGGAAAGTTTATTGAAAAACAAATAAATTAAGGAGAGAATAACCATTTTCAATTGAGATGCAAAATGCCCCTACTACTTCAAATGTGAACTTCTCTCTTTCCTCTTCAGTTTTGTAACTTCGCTTTTCTAGCTGCGTAACCCTCTGGATTCCTGTTGAAATTTGTGCTACTTTATGATACATTAAATTACTCTCTATTTTTCTCAAATGTTAGTCAGATAAATTTGTCTGTTAAATAAATAAATGTAAATATAATTTGCAGGACAAGGTATTTTTGTAAGTTGGGTTTTCATGTTTTAAAGGGACTTTCATTAGAAATAATGATTTTTATACTGTTCAAACTGTATGTTTTCTCCCATAACCCGACCCCTAAACCAATCACAAAAAAACTTTCAGCATTTTTACATTTTCAAATCAATCACTTTTTTTATTTATAAGCTGTTTTCCTCATGGGGACCAAAAATGTCCCCGCAATGTAGGGAATACCTGAGCTACACACACACACACACACACACACACACACTTGTTGCGACATTTGGACCTCACAATGCAGTTTAAACCTGTACACACACAAAAATGTCTTCATTTCAAACTGCAAACTGATTAAAACAAACTTTCACGGATAATGACAGAATGCACTTTAATTGCCATAGAAGACATACATTTTTTCCCCGAAAAGAAATTAGAAAAATAAAGAAAACAATTTTTATATAAAAAAATGAGTTCCTGAGTCTCATTCAGCAGATGAAAATCCATCTCATACTATGATAATGCCAAAACATTTCATCTGGGAATTGGTGGCAAGGGTGGCGCTCCTCTGTCTCCGATTCCTGAAAAACAAAACATATAAACTAACTATTCTGACATTAATAAAATATGCAATTAAAATATGCAAAACTTAACATGTCACCCCTAAAAGCAGGAAAACAAAAAACAATTGTGGGTGGACATTTGCATCATACTAGATTCACAACAACACACACTTTCAGAGAACTCTCATTACAATTCTGCACAAAACCCTGCAGTGCTGACCTTTGCCCCCGGCCTTGCTGGGGTAGGACTTCGAGAAGGAGACGTACGGCTCAGGTGGAGGTAATTCAGACAGAGCATGGAAGGAGAACCTCATCCCCCATTCATCTAGAGGAAAAGAATACGATAGACTATTTACTGCCAAACAGAGTCAGTCAATAGCACATTTTCATAACCATACGTAATGCTGCATCTGCTGTCTATGGACATTAAAGGGAAAGGTCACCCACAATGAAAATTCTGTCATCATTTGCTTGCCCTCATGTCGCTTCAAACCTGAATGACTTACTGTCAGTTCCCTTTGACTTACATTGTAGTTTTTGTTTTGTTCAAACAAAGGAAGTCAAAGGGAACCGAAACAGTTTTTTTCTAAACATTCTTCAAAATATTTTCTTCAACATTCCACAGAAGACAGAAAGAAAGTCATACAGGTTTGGAACGACATGAGGGCGAATAAATGAGGACAGAATTTTGACCCTGTGAACTATCCCTTTAAATTCCAAATACGGTAACCCTACATTTTTTGTTAAAACTCAACTTATTTCTGCTTAAATACTTTCTCATATCCAGAAAACCTACTTTATTTCAATTCTGTTTTTTGACGACAATGCAGAAATGTCTCTCTTCAGGTTTAAATGGCCTTTTGTATTGTAGACCTATACATGCTGCCATTTTCTCATAAACAGATATAAGATGTAGGTTCCAGTCTTAAAGGGATAGTTACCCCAAAAACTC
The DNA here is from genome assembly GCF_965113295.1 of Leuciscus leuciscus. Classification (NCBI taxonomy): domain Eukaryota; kingdom Metazoa; phylum Chordata; class Actinopteri; order Cypriniformes; family Leuciscidae; genus Leuciscus; species Leuciscus leuciscus. The sequence goes on along the minus strand of NC_138731.1, from coordinate 10,219,162 downwards.
GGTCATTAATTACTCAACCTCATGTAGTTCCAAAACCTTTAGACTTTCATTCATCTTCGAAACACAAATTAAGATATTTTTAATGAAATCTCAGAGATTTCTGTCCCTCTATTGACAGTCTACGCAACTACCACTTTCAAGGTCAAGAAAGGTAGTAAAGACATTATTAAAGAAATCCATGAGACTCTAGTGGTTTAAACTCAATTTTATAGAGCGATGCAAGTGCTTTGCACAAAAAACTGAATTTACCACTTTATTTACTTAATATGCACGTTCACGTTGAGTGTGTTGACGCGACAGCAGATGTTGTAGAGTTGTAGATTCATATTTTGTAAATAAAGTGGTAAATTCAGGGTTTTTTTGCACAAACAAAGCACTTGCGTCGCTTTATAAAATTTAGGTTAAACCACTGGAGTCACATGGATTTCTTTAATGATGTCTTTACTACCTTTCTTGACCTTGAAAGTGGTAGTTGTGTAGTCTGTCAATGGAGGGACAGAAAGCCCTCATTTGTGTTCTGAAGATGAATGAAAGTCTTACGGGTTTGGAACGACATGAAGGTGAGTAATTAAGGTGAGTAATTAATGACAACATTTTTGGGGTGAACTATCCCTGAAAATGTTCATTTTCAGGTGAACTGTCCCTTTAAGAGCGCAGAGGTCGTACCTGTGGCAGGTGGTGGAGGGCACTGGTAGCCGTTGATGGTTTCAGGGGGCGGGGGAGGAAAGCTGGGCACTCTGGGAGGGTCTGGGGGAAAAGCTGGTCTGCCTGATCCACCGGGACGATTAGGAGGAGGTACGGGCTGAGGCATCCCACCTCGGTTTCCTCCTCCTGAGGGTGGAGGTGGAAGAGGACCTGGAGGGGAGGTCCAGTCGCATGATGAGAAATCCACAAAATAATAAAACAACGTCTTGTTTCTAAACTTCCTGGGACAAATTGTTTCCGGGTAATTCCGGTGGAATCACGGCTTTAATTCCTACTATAACTAATTACTCCTTTGTGGTCTGTAAGATTTTTTTAAATAACACTTTTATTTTGCAAGGATGCATGAAATTGATTAAAATGGACGGTAAAGACATTTATAATGTTACAAAAGATTTATATTTTAAAATAATGCTGTTCCTTTGAACTTTCAATTCATCAAAGGATGATGAAAAAATGTATCATGGTTTCCACAAAAATATGAAGCAGCACAACTGTTTTCATCATTGATAATAATCAGAAATGTTTCTTGAGCAGCAAACTCCATTTTAAATTATAATAAAACAGTATTTTTTACTGTATGTTTTATTTTGAAAAATGTAGCCCTGGTGAGCATAATATACTTTTTCAAAAACTTTTACAATTTTACCAACCCAAAACTTTTCAAAAACACATTTATGTTTTATTATAAACTATTTTACGCCTTACATTTTTAAAGATAGATATCATATTGGTTAGTCATACTAGTTGCATTTTAAAAAATGTCACTACATGGCAAAACATGTTTTGGTTTTTCATATGACCTCAATATCACTTTCCGTCCTGTCAGAGTTTTTTAAAGGAACACTCCACCGTTTTTTGAAACAGGGCTTATTCACCTTCTTTCCCACATTTAGATAGGTGGGCAAATGCATTTTTGTCTCAGTGCATGCATTGTTTTAGTTTGACAGGGTCGGCGTGAGCTTAGCTTAGCATAATGAATGGAATCCTTTGTTGCCAGCTAGCATGTCCTGAATAAAAGTGATATAAAAAATTTAAAAAACCCTACCTAATTACTTCTTGTGGCCTGCGTATTCACAACAAGTACAAATAGCGATGCAGATTAACACTAGGCGATTTCCTAGGCAGATATTGACTTATATATTAAGGACTATATTAGGGGGAAGCACAGGCGAAGCACTGCTACTTGGGCGTGATATCTCTGCGCCCAAGTAGCAGTGCTTCGCCTGTGCTTCCCCCTAATATAGTCCCAAGTCAAAATCTGCATAGGAAATCGCCTAGTGTTAATCTGCATCGCTATTTGTACTCGTTGTGAATACGCAGGCCACAAGAAGTAATTAGGTGTTTTTTTATTTTTTTATATCACTTTTACTCAGGACATGCTAGCTGGCAACAAAGGATTCCATTCATTATGCTAAGCTAAGCTAGCGCCAACCCTGTCAAACTAAAACAATGCATGCACTGAGACAAAAATGCATTTGCCCACCTATCTAAATGTAGGAAAGAAGGTGAATAAGCCCTATTTCAAAAAATGGTGGAGTGTTCCTTTAACAAACACATAGTCAATAAGTAAGATTTACTAACCCCAATTTAAACCATACATATGTAAGCAATAAGGTATGAGAGGCTGTGCTGTATCGTAAATAAGTAGCAGCTGCAGGGCGTTGTTAGGAACGACACGAAGCGGAGCTTTTATAAAACGGTTACCAAACAATACAAATATTAAAGCCAAAAAATATGTATCAATGCAACTTTCATGCAGTAAAATCACTAAAAGCCTTCCCTCCGCTGGAAAAAATAGTCCCTGACCGTGAATAGCAACAGACGTTACACTAATTCGCCTTTAGATGATGGCAAAGACTGTCTTTATGAGTGAGTCAGTCAGTAGACAAGACTTTTATATTGAAATGACTAGCGTGTCAGGGCACGGGAAAACCCCAAATGTTAAAAAGACAAGACATAGCAGCAGACATTCAAACAGATTTTTTAACGAATATAGGACTGACCTGAAGGAAAATGCCATATCTACTGTAAATGCAGGTACACTCTCACAATACTACTCTATAAGCTTCAATTAAAAATATCAATAAGAACATATGATTAAGTTACTAAGAGTGGTTGCTAGGGGTGTTGTGTAGTGATACATAGAACCGTTTGGTGAAGCGGTTATAGCCGTGTTTTATCGTGAATATAAAATCAATCAGAATCAAGGACTGGAACTAACCGTTTTATAAATATAAAATACATTTGACTCAATATTTTGACAGTAAAAAATTAACTGCAAAACAGAAATGACCTTCCACATACCGGCCCGTACGGATGGGCTCCGTCCCGATGGAGGCGGCCGCTCACTGGGCGGTGGAGGCAGTGGGCTGGAGCGTCCAGGTGGAGGTGGCCGCTCATTGGACGGTGGGGGCAGTGGGCTGGAGCGTCCAGGTGGAGGAGGAGGAGGAAGGCTGTTTCTCTGACCACCTCTAGTGTTGGGCTCCTCCCTCTGGGATGGTGGGATGGGTGGTGCCCCCCCTCTTCCTGGAGGTAAGGATGGAGGCGGATTACCCATAGGCCTCTGAGAACTCATTGGTTTACTCTCAGTTGATGGTGGTGGTGGTGGGAGTGCGCCATCTCGAGAAAATGACGGTCTTTTTCCTCCAGTGGGTGGTGGAGGGAGAGGGAGGTCATCTAAGGGCCTGCTAGGGATCGTGGGTAATGGCGGCCGGGCCGATGCAGGCATTGGTGGTGGAGGGAAAGAAGACTGGGACTCTCTCGGGGCGGGAGGAAGGCTTGGACGTCTGCTCGGCTGGCTTGGGGGTTGTACAGAAGGTGAGGAACCTGACGGTCGGCTTCCAGGTAGAGGTGGTGGGCCGCCGGGAGAGCTGTGCTGGGATGAGCGTCCCGATGGTGGTACAGGTGGGGGTCCGGCCCTCCCAGGAGAAGGTCGTCCGGTGACTGGCAGTGGGGGTCTGCTTCCTGCTGGGCTGCTGGGCGCTGGGAATCTCCCAGTTGTAGGAGGCATTGGTCCTCTTACTGTTTTAACGGACCAAAAAACAAAGAATATGAAGACAAGTTTTAAGTACAGCACATTTTGATTTCAGTTTTTGTCAATGGAAAAAATAATCAGCATTTAATTAGGAATATTATTATATTACACAAGTATAGTATAGTATAGTATAGTATAGTTTAGTATAAACATTTTGATTTCAGTTTATGTCAATGGAAAAAATAATAGGACTAAATTAGGATTGTTATTATATTATACACGTATAGTATAGTATAGTATAGTATAGTATAGTATAGTATAGTATAGTATAGTATAGTATAGTATAAACATTTTGATTTCAGTTTATGTCAATGAAACAAAAACAATAGGACTAAATTAGGATTATAATTATTATATTATACACATATAGTATAGTATAGTATAGTATAGTATAGTATAGTATAGTATAGTATAGTATAAACATTTTGATTTCAGTTTATGCCAATGGAAAAAAATTAAATAGTATAGTATAGTATAATATTGTATAGTATAGTATAGTATAAACATTTTGATTTCAGTTTATGCCAATGGAAAAAAATTAAATGACTAAATTAGGATTATTATTATTATATTATACACATATAGTATAGTATAGTATAGTATAGTATAGTATAGTATAGTATAGTATAGTATAAACATTTTGATTTCAGTTTATGTCAATGAAACAAAAACAATAGGACTAAATTAGGATTATTACTATTTTATAAACATATAGTATAGTATAGTATAGTACAGTACAGTATAAACATTTTGATTTCAGTTTATGTCAATGGAAAAAAATATAGGACTATTAGGATCATTATTATATTATAAACATATAGTATAGTATAGTATAGTATAATATAGTATAGTATAGTATAGTATAGTATAGTATAGTATAGTATAGTATAAACATTTTGATTTCATTCAGTCACAATGCAAAAAAATTATAGGATCAAATAATAAATAAGGTATTATTATTATTAAATAATAATTATAATAATAATATTTTTATTAAATTAAAAATAGGATTATTATTATGTAATATTTATATTTATTTTCAGATTTTTACCCCTTTAATTTAAGGCTTGAATGTAGTATTAAATAATAATAAAAATGATTTATTTTAGATGATTACCGTTGTTGTTTCCTGGTGATCTCAGTCTTGGCATTCCACCCTGAAACAGCCCACCCAGTCCTCCACCACCCCCTCCTCCCCCTCCTCCCCCTCCTCCTCCTCCTCCTCCTCCTCCTCCTCCTCCTCCTCCTTTGGGCTCTGTGTAAATAAAAAAAATTCAATTAATACTTATAATACTTGTAATACTTACAAATAAATTAATTGTTTTTATTTACTTATAAAAAAATATCAATTTATTTGTTAGAATGCCTTTGGCTCTACAATGTGAATATGAATATGAAATATTATAGCAGTATTTGCTATAAATTATTTATCCATGCACATCATTGTTGTCACCATTCTGTTCAGTTTAGTTTAGTTTTCATGGACTTTCAGTTTGTTTTCATTTGTCACATGTCATCTTTGTTCAGATTGATTGAACCAATGCCATTATTAATGCAGTTTAGAGAGAGAGAGAGATTAAGTGTGTGTGAATTATCAGAGTCTGTGTGTCTCTCAACAGTGTTCGACAGCAGCATCTACTAATAGCGAAACTGTAAGTTTATCTACTCCAAGAACAGCAGCATTATTACATCGCTAGTGAGAAATGTCATGTAGCTTTTAAGTTGCTAAACTATTTTACTGATAAAATGATCAGAAAAGTTTGCTCCGGCAGCTAAACACCTTCGTACTAACATTGGTCTGTGGCGATTATGTAATAGGTAGGTGTGTGCGAAGGCTCCGCCTTCTTTCATGTGGAAATCTTTTCCAGTTCATTTGGCCTGTTCAGTAGGTTGTGGTCAGACGTACGTGACTAATAAGGTGAACATGCTGGAGAACTGCTTTATAGTAGAAAATTAAGTTGTACTTCTGATGAAACAAGACACTGACACTGTTTTTCATGTTTAATATGGTTAAAGCTGCTTGATTTGAAAGCTGCAGTCCGTAGTTTTTCCTCTTTGTCGCCATCTCTGTTCAAAATCTGCAATTGCAGTTATTCGCGGAATTATGAACTTTACGTAAGTTGTGCCTCGGCCCGGCACAGTGCGGATGAATCCAATGTTTTGAGGAGAATGTGCGTCTGTCAGTCGCCGCGCCGGTGTGGATCCTGCCAATCGCAGATTCTACTTTCTGGAAGTATGACCAACTAAGAATTTTCACCGGAAAATGTCGTCTGAAAAAGTAAGTAACATCCACTTTTTTTCTAACCAACTAAAGGGAAAAAAAGCATTGCAGTAAATGGCACTGATTAAATCTAACGATCGCTTATCATATCATGTCAAACCATGCAAATTATACTTTGTTCTCAAATTGTTAATGTTAACAACATCAGCATTGCGTGACTACATTTAATGTGTATTAGGGCTACCTGTAGTTCAGTTTCCATTTCTGTGCAGTCTAATGTCTAATTGTCAGAAAAAAAGCCGTCTCTGCGTCCGTTTTGAACCCCTTTAAAACACAGAGTTCACGCCATCTTTCAAAAGCCCTTCCGATATTTATTTCAAAAGCCCTTCCGACAAAATTTGCATTTAAGAGATATAAGCTTTCAAAACTTACAGTCTCTCACTAATTTTTATGACATCACCGCAGACTTCAACTTCTCATCCCATCTTCTGTCCAATCAAATGCTCTCTAGAATCTAAAGCTCCGCCTCCTACGCTATAAACACCACCTGGCCAAAGCGACCGGTGTTGACACGTCACGGAGCAATATGGGTTGAGATGTGTGTTCGGTTGCTCAAACGCTCAAGTTTTATTCCATTTTCCAACTGAACGTTGGTTAAGAATGAAATGGCTAGAATTTATTTACACCTCTACTATTGAATCCAACGTATCATCAGTGCTCGGATTCGCTTCCATGGTGCTGTCAAGTACGACTTGCAGTCTGTGAGGTAAAGTAACGCTATTGGCTATTTGAAAAGGGGGAGGTGCCATTCAATATGTCCCGCCTCAGCTTCCTGTCTCAGTGGAAATTACGTCAACGCATCATATAAAGCTGCATGTTCCAAGGCACTTCAGTTCAGTGGGCCTTTAAATTCATGTGACCTCTGTAGTGCCTGAGACCGATCAGACACGTTATTTGTTATATTTAATAAAAAATCCACAACACCCCTCATCCAACAAGCAAACTGTTTCTGTGGAACTACACCAAAACTGCACCTAACACCCAGATGCAGAACCAGGCACTGGTCACCTTGCAAGTTTTTCTCTTCCCAATCAAGTTTCGTATGCAAAACACCCTGCTAGATGACAACTTTGCCTCCAAAAGTGAACTTTCTTATTGGCTCATTAGCCTCCTGAGGGTTTTGACATCTTCACACTTTAAAAGATCACTGTCTAAGAACACAGTTGGGAAAAGGAGAATCATAAGTTCTGACATGAGGATAAACGCCTGACTAAACGCCTTCAAAGGACCCCTAAGTTTGGGCCAGGCTTTGGCCGAGTGTTTTCGATCCTCAAAGACCTTCTGCATCAAAACCATCATTTTGCTCATAATTGGAGTCTCTAATCATGCCAATGCAAGCCCACAGCCACATGCACTTAGAAAGTGTTGGATCAGTATTATAGTCTATGGCCAAGAGAGTAATATCTAGCTAGTCCAATGACTTTATCAATAAACATTCACTGGGCGAGTGTTGTTGGGACGTTTAAGCCAGGGTGGGGCAACCTGACACTCACATGAGACCCACCAATAGCAAACCACAACCATCCAATCAATTCCCCATGATCAAAATCAAGCCCCGCCCTACATTTGTTCTTGTTCGAGAAGCTGTTTCACTCAGATCGCAAATTCTGATTAAAATAAAGGTTCCAAAAAGGGGGTTTTCACAGAAGAACCATGTTTGGTTCCCTAAAGAACCTTTCCATGAACAGTTCTTAAAATAACAGTTATTCTTAGTTTGAAGAACTTTTTGTGCAATGGAAGGTTCCATGGATTTTAAAGGTTCTTCATGGAACCATAGATTTTAAAGAGTGTAATATATATTACAAAACATATTGCACAAAACAAATTTAACTCACTGTCCAGAATTGGGCCGCTCCGATCATTGGTGGTTGTTTTCTTCAGTCGAGCCCCTTTGCCGATATCTGATAGTAAAGCATTTCTCCCCTGCTGCTCATTTCTGTTCAGATTCGGCTTCTCTGTGTTCGCCTAGTGAAAGTAAATGTAAATTAGAGATGTTACATAAACATTGCCATCAACTCAAAATAGATATTGAGCCTTGAATACCTTCAACTTTGAATAGACAGTGTGAGCTACATAATTACACGTTACATAATGCCGTATTACATGTGGGTATTTGTGATCACATGGTTAAACAGAAACAATAAAGTACAATCTTTCATCAGTATTTGATTGATGTTACACTATTGACATCATCAGGCTCAATATTTCAACTTATTTATGGGAAAAAAACTGGCACGCTCATTTTTTTCTTGGCATAAAAAGTGTAGGCTATACAATGTTATTTGTTAGCTATTAGCTATAATGTTCAACGGTTGAACAATAAACAATAAATCCAGAATTTTGATCAATTCAAAACTTTCTCCAGTGCCAATTTAAATTATATAAATCAAACTTACTTTTGGAATTGCAGTCTAATCCAAGGAGGAAGAAGGTAGATGAAGTAGATCCAAATATAAACGTGATTTATTAATATAAAGTACACTCAATGTAATATCAAAGGACACAAACGAAACAGTGTGCCATACACAAACAGCACAAACAATACCGGACAATGAATGGGAACTAAAGAGAAACTTAAAGGGATAAAGTTCGCCCAAAAATGGGAATTCTGTCATTATTTACTTACCCTTAGGTTCTCCAAAACCTGTATAAGTTTCTTTCTTCCATTGAACACAAAAGAAGATATTTTTAAAGAAGCCATTGACTTCCATAGTAATCTATCGTGAGAAATTCATACAGGTTTGGAAGTGTGATGACATAATTGTAATTTTTGGGTGAACTATCCCTTTAAATACACAGTGATGATCAACCAAATACAGAGAGGTGTGTCCTTAATGAATATCCATGATAACAACTGACTAAGCAGACGGAGTAAATAGAGCAAAACGTTCATGTGAATGTTCACGTGACAGAAATATTGTAGCGCATAATTTTTTTATTTATTTTTTTTAATGATAAATAACAGCTGGTATTTGGAGCAAGGCTATACAGTGCTGCAGGGATGATGTATTTTTGTAGGCCAAAACCCATAAACAAGTTAGTATTTTTGCACCTGCAGTTCCATCGTCCTGAAGTTAGTGTTTTTTTTTTTTTGTTAAATGCCTGAAATAAGTCTGGTGAACACTAGTCTCTCAGCCTCACGGACCGATGGCTGAATGTATGATGCACAAGGCACACATAATAGAGAGTTGAAGTCGTCATCTCTGATTGGTTGAATTCTGCAGGGTTTCCAGGAGACGTGTGTGTCACGTTCTGCCTGGAAACAAAGCCAGCGTGGTGCCAAACCCCCTCATGGAAAAAAGAAAGCTGTCATGTTTACAACTGTGACGATGAGTGCTTATCAGGATAGAGTCATGCGTCTTTCCCGTGTCTCACCAGACTATGGCGCCCGCAGCTAATCCAAATCCAAATCCATCCATCCAATTTACGTCTTTAGCCAACAAAAATACGTCATCACTGCAGCGCTCAATAACCACATATTTAAGAGGGAGGGAACAGTTTAACGGTTTAGACCTTGAAAAGCCCATATCTGTTGACCACTGATCTCTAAACGTCCTTGTACGTTTGGTCCAGCATGTGGTAGTTACGGCTCTGGTATCTTACACAGTAACTTCGTCAAATGAGATGATTTAAAAACCTTCAATATTCCGGCACAAATGACACTGTTCCTAGAAAATGACCCTTACAAATGATCAACACTGCATATCTTCTATCTGACTCCAATATCTGATCACTTGAACACTGGTTTATGTGAGATCCTGTTCTATTTCATACAAATGAACTATTAACATAATCATCATGAAAATACTTGTATTTGGTCCAGTATAAATATTTTGATATTATACCCCCAGTTTCACAGACAAGGCTTAAGACTAAAATGCATGTTTGAGCTGTTTTAACTTTTACTGAAATATCTTAAAATATGTCAGTGGCATTGTTTTGTCTCAAGATGCACACCAGTATGTATTTTTTTCTAGGGCACATTCATAAAAGCTGTTAACCCTCGTGTTATGTTGCGGGTCAGTTTAACCCATTTAGATTTTTGAGTTGTCAGAAATACCGGTTAACCTGGTTTTTTTTGTTTTTTTTTCTTGACATTTTGTGACTTTTTCTCATTTAGGGTCATGAACATGCATGCAAAGTTTCAACATGCCGATGTGTAGGGATTTTAACATTTTTATACGATTTTAAAGTTTGTGGGTCAATTTAACCCTCAGGCAGATATTCAAAAGCAACAGTACAGACACAAAATAACAACATTTCTTTATCCTATGTCAGAGCTCTAGTCCAGAAGTAGAAGTGTAAGTTTAACAACTTTTTATTTTGGAAAGTCTGTGAAAACAAAACTGATTAACTTGGTAACTGTCAGTCCCCATTTTTTGAGCACTTTTCCAACTTATATAAACATTTCTGAATACTTCAGAGCACATACTTAAATTTGCTATCTTTTTAAAGGCGAAATGTCACAGATTATTGTAGAAGTTATAAAAACAGTTATAAAAGTAAAGTTTTGTTTAAGTTTATGAACATATATAAAATAAAATAAAAATGATATATATATATATATATATATATATATATAATATTATATAAAATATATCATTTACAAAGCATGTTTCATTTTCTAAATGTAAGAAAATCAAAGCCAAACATCTGAACAAGTTCTGTGCCAAATTTTAGTTTGATATCTCAATAAATGAGCTTTCGGTAAGATTGTTTGGGCGCAGTACCAAACTTTTCCACTATGACTCTTCAATTTCCATATGGTTTGAGTGATCTGAACCATATATTTCCATACTTTTCTAAATATTTATGAAGTAGACATCCTATTCAGAAGTAGTTTTTAATCTTTGAATCGCAAATAAAGAATCTATCGCTATTTATCTATTGCTCCTGCATTTCTTATGAAAAACAAGGGGCCAAATATGAAAACTAGAGTCTGAAAGCTTTCAAATTATATTTTTTAAGATTAATTAAGATATTATTGTAATAAATGTGTAATCGCAAATGTCCCACAGGTGTGGGGGCGGGGAAGTCTTAAAAACAGTGGTTAAAAACATTTTTATAAATCATAAATTCAGATATTTTTTCTTTGTAATGTGTGAAAAATATTGATATTAAAAGTTAATTGTTTGTCCCTGATTGTATATATTTTTTTTTTTTCATAGTGCGATTTTTGGGGAATTGTATTGAATCCAATTAGGGTCTATATGACCCGCTCCAACAAGGCCGTACCCAGAAATCGAACAGTGCACGGGGGTTAAATGACCTAACTGAACTAAGGCCTAATCCTGGCTTAATCTAAGCCCTGTCTGTGAAACCAGGCCTTTAAATACTATATTAAGCTACTTATCAAAATATGTAGATCTGAACAATGGTATCATACCACTGAAAAGGTTGGAGGGGGTGCAGGAGGGGGCGGTGGTGGTCCAGGCATAGTTTCTCTTATGTCGTGTTTTGTGTCACTTTTAACCTAAAAGACTGTGAGAAAAGAAAAAAAAATTACAAAAACACATTAGTTACAACTATTCAACAACAGCCAAGCTGATAAGTTGAGGAAGTGTCACATCTTCTGAAGACACAGACCTCACCCTCAATGGTTTTTGTTCCAGTCATAAAGTAAGTCATAAAATCATAAAGTCATAAAGTAAGTCATAAAGTAACACATATTTACACACACACATATTGATACCTCAAACTTACCCTTTTGTAGTTTAAATACCCTTGTGAAAAAGAAATGTTTTGAAAGTGCACATGTAGTGTATTACAGAAAGACTATTTTTTAAAAGCTGTACTTGCAGATACTATATTAATGAAATGAAATGAAAGGGCCATTTAAGTGTAAAAAAAGGTGTTAAAATGCATTTTGAAGTAATTTCTAAAAGTTTTGCTTTAAAATACATTTCAAATCATTGTTTTAATAATGCTTATATAAGTACACTTATTTTGATGTGTTACTAACAAGTACTTGATTATAATTTTAACTGTGGTGTGTTATTAAAAAAACAAATGTGTAATTATAAATCTATTTAAATAAATGACACAAGTTTCAAAAGAAATTGCATCATATTTGAGTTCACTGTAAACGCTTGTCAGTACATTCGACTTTAACCATATTTCAAAGACAATGAAATCTTGTAACTAGATACAATGTAACAATCTAAACAATGTAACTAGAATGTACATTTCTTGAAGAAAATGTGAGTGGTGCTTGCAGTGGCAAAACTCGCCACTCGGTTGCTAAGATGTTGTACATGATTGCATACGAGCCAACAACCATGTCTGTACGATATTGTGGAGCTGAAATATGGCTTCTATATGTTGCGATATGGTTACTAGGTGGCTCTAAACGGTTGCTAGGGTGTGAATACACAGTTACCATGGTGATATTTACAGACTGTTTCCCAACCGAAACAAAACAGCCAACCCCCATCTCTATACGATGTTCTGATAGAGAGAAATGGGTCTTGATAAACGGTTGCTAGGGTACTCTGTTTGGTTGCTAGGGAGTGACTTGACATGTGACTTGCTTGTCAGTATGAATGATATAAACCAACTCCCATGCCTCTGTGACATTCAGAATGGAAGATATCCCTCTTTGGATTTTGGTTGCTAGGGTACTCTGTTTGGTTGCTAGGGAGTGGCTTGGCAGCTGCCAATCATGAAACTCTAAAGGCTGCTTGTCAGTATGAATGATATAAACTCCCATGCCTCTGTGACATTCAGAATGGATCCCTCTTTGGATTTTGGTTGCTAAGGTGCTCGACAATGGTTGCTAGGGAGGGGCTAGGAAGTGTTGCGGTGATTCATGATTGGTTGTTTGTTGCCCCGAGTCAAATGAGACCACCCTCATGTTTCTATGACAATTCAGTCCGGAGATATCCCTTTGATCTCTTTCAATGGAAGTCTATGGAACTTGTTGCTAAGGTGCTCTAAATAGTTGCTAGGGCGTGGCTTGATAGCTTCACAATGATCCTGAGAGACTGATTGGTCGTCTGAGTAAAATGAGCCCGCCCCCTTGTCTCTATGACACTGTGATCCAGAGCTATGTTCAATACAAAATCCCTATGCAATTTACCAGAGTTCACAGCAAAATCCCCAGAGTTAAATGAACTCTGTAAAGAGAAACAACAAGAATAGAGAAAAGAGAAACATAAGAACTAAAACTGACTTCCAGCCACAGCCTTAGATGAAATCAACTGAAGACAAAATACATTAAATCTTTCAAGTTCTCATCAGAGGAGGATTAAACAACTTCACAAACAGCATTACCAGCTTCACTTATTACTGACCAGATTGACTAAATTGGTGTCAGACGTCTACAGAAGATCTTATTGAGAATTAACAGAGGTTTAGATGTTGACGATTTATTGAAAATGTTTGATCACCATTATGGCGATCAGTGTTTCCTTTAGTTGGGCAGTTTGACTCTTGGTTTTTTGTGCGAGTTTGTGGTTTTTGTAACAGTTTTTTTTTACCAAAACACGCAATTTGTTACAAGGAAAGCCAGAAGCAAAAATGATCAGGTGATACAGTTTTCAACAACAAAAAGTAGAATAAGGCACTTATCTCATCACTGTCCAAAAGTGGTTATTTGATGTTAATAGATTATATTCACTAACAATTCTCTCTTGCCACAGATCGGACTTTCTGAATTTTGGTTTTTAAAATACATTATGAGGGATTGATTTTTTTTTTTTAGACACAGACGTCAAGAATCAGCATATGAATCTCGACAATGGTGACATGCTTCATGCCACAATGCATGCTGGGAGCAACAATAGTATAAAACTCATGGCTCCCAGGATGCATTGCGGCAAGAAGCATGTCACCATTGTTCAGATTCATATGCTGATTCTTGACGTCTGTGTCTAAAAAAATAAAAAAATAAAAAATAAAAAAAAATTCCCCATTGTATTTAAAAAAATAAAAAAAAGTATGTCCAATCTGTGGCAAGAGAGTATTGTTGGCGTATATAATCTATTAACATCAAATAACCACTTTTGGACAGTGATGAGATAAGTGCATTATTCTATTTTTTGTTGTTGAAAACTGTCACCTGATCATTTTTGCTTCTGGCTTTCTTTGCAACAAATTACTTGTTATGGTAAAAACTGTTACAAAAACCACAAACTTAACAACAACAAAAAAAAACCTAAGTGTCAAACTGCCCAACTAAAGGAAACACTGGTCACCACAATGGTGACCAAACATTTCCAATAAATCATCAACATCTAAACCTCTGTTAATTCTCAATAAGAACTTCAGAAATAAATCTGGTTAGTAATAAGTGAAGCTGGTAATGCTGTTTGTAGAGTTGTATAGTCCTCCTCTGCTGAGATCTTCACAGATTTAATGTCTTCCTTTGTCTTCAGTTGATTTCATCTAAGGCTGTGGCTGGACGTCAGTTGTAGTTCTTGTGTTTCTCTTTTTCTCTGTTCTTATTGTTTCTCTTTCATTCAGCGATTCTGCTTGTTGACAGCAGGTGTTCATCACTAATGCCCATCGCAATGTTAAGTCTATTGGATTTTTCGGCCACTTTTTCGCCCCTGAGGCGAACACCGCACCCCCGATCGCTTATAAAAGTCATAGCACACCATTCCCGAATAATCCGCACGATTTGACGCCTCATTCGTGTGTCTGTGACAAAAGCTGCGGGAGGAGTTACGCGCCAAACTTTCGGCGGAATAATAAAAGAAGAAAATAATAAGTATGAGCAATAACAATAGTGTTGCTTTGCCTTTGGCAAGCACCACTAATTATGAAATTACATACAAAAACGTGCTTAACTTAAGAGAGTCAAAGCAAACACTCAAGCTGCATTTCATATAAATTTAAGCTATAATACATTTTCATTTAATTGCAATTAACTTGCAAGTAAGTGTCAGAAAACATTACATTCAGTTTGCACTAACTGTAAGTATATTCGGTAACACTTTCTGTCACGTTTTGGGTGTTTGTTTCTTGTTCCTGGGTTCTGGTCTGTCATGTGACCCCCGTTTTAGTCATGTGATCCTGCCTTGTGTTCCCTTGTATGTTGTGTCATGTTGTCACTGGTTGATTGTTTAAATGTTCACAGGTGTCCCTTGTCTCATGTTTGCCCTGTGTCCTTGTCGAGTATTGATTGTTCCGTGTTCAGGCTCCTGTAGTCTTGTTTTCCAGTCTATGTCTATGTTCATGTTCCTGCTTAAGTTTTGAGGTTTCATGCCTTGCCATGTTTTTGATTTATGTTTGATTGTGTTCTTTTTGTAAATAAATTGCATTTGGGTTCTCACCTCACTTGCCTCCATTGGACTTCAATCGTTACACTTTCTATGAAGCCCATGCTTATAATGAATTATAGACCCATTTATACTTGTTAATAAGTATTACTATTCTATAAATATATTTATAAAGACAGACTGCATTATAAGAACAGTTATAGTTACATTTATATTATTGTTTTATTATTACTTATAAGTTATGCATTTGCTTTTTAAATATGCATGCTCATAATACATTATACATTGATTTATAAGTATTAATATAGTCAGTCGTATGGTTTCATGAATGTATTTTTAAAGATGCACCCTGCATTGTTATAATGTTATTATATTATAGTTACAATGACTTTTTAGTAATGCAGATTTATTTCTGTCAAATAAGTGAATATATTGTTATTAATAGCCATGTTGTGTTCTTATAAATACTTATTTTGAGTGATCATGCAGTTACCAATCTCTATAAATGCATCATTGATGGCTTTAAGTAAAGTTAAAACATAGGATGCAATTTTCCTAAAGAAAATGTTAAGAAATCATGAAGATGTGCTCATTATACATTTTAAGTTGTTTACTTGTAAATGTAACTATTAACAATAATTCCTGTAATAAAATAAATAAATAAATAAATAAATCATTAATATAAACGGGTTACAATTTTTTAGCAAAACACTGCAACAATATATTTTTACCATTCATGACCTCTAATGCAAACATTTTATGACCTCTTTAACCATTAAAGACATAATTGATAACTAATTGGTACAGCAAACAAGTGTCTCTGGATCTATTTTATATTTGATCATTTATAAAGCAGTGTATAATGTATTATGAGCATGCACATTGAAAAAGCAAATGCATGACTTTTAATTATAAAAAAGTATATACTATAACTGTTCTTATAATGCAGTATAGGTCTTAATGAGTCTTTATAAAAATATTTATAGAATAGTAATACTTATAAATAAGTATAAATGGGTCTATAATGCATTATAAGCATGGGCTTCATTGGAAATGTTACCGCATATTCTTTAAAAGTACATTCATTTCATAATAAGTGCGCTACTTCTTTTCCACAAGGGTAGTCATTTGAAAGTAACAAAACAGCAGGTGTTCACTATCTTAGGATCACAAAAAAGAGATGTTACGCTACAAAGATCTCGCACATGATTCTCTTTTGCTCAAACTAAGCTCCAGTTCGACCCTATATATGCATTTCCATGACAGAGTAAGCCAGAAGTGTGTTTTGACTGATGTTGTACAGCTGTGACCTGATTACTCGTGTGCATCGCTGGATGTTTCGCACAGGCAGTAAACTCATGACGTGTCGCTTCTGCCTTTTAAATTCAGAGTGGCTGCAGACAGATGCTGGCACAGTTTCCTTACAACAGCAGAAGTGCTACTGAAAAAACACAAGAACCACACCAGAAACCAAAACACAACCTACCAGCACCCTAACCACCCAGAACATCCTCCCAGTCCACTTCAGGCCACCTCATAGAGCTCAGCAAATACTGGGAAAGCTGCCAACGTGTGACCAACACATTTGTATGAGCAAACACAACTCACATGTTCATCTTCAGGAATGTAATAACTTGCCTTCTTAATATCTGTGTGATTTGTTTCCAGAGGCAGATTTCTGACCTGCTTCCAGCTGTCAAAAGCTCTTATCTGCTTCTCAAGTGATCATCACACCGAGACCAATGACTTCCTGACACCAGCAGAAATACACACACAGATGAGGCTCAACTTTTAACATGCTCAAGTGCTTTTAAGAAGGAGAAAAAGCTCATTTTACGGTAACAGATCTGATCTTACATCTGTTGCTCTTTACAGTATTGCAGCGTCTCTTCAGTGGCAAGTTTATGGCAATATTAATCAGGAGTGAGAGAAAAATTGTCAACCTTTTCATAAATGAAACACTTAGATGTGTTTTTTAGATGAAATAACCATTTCTGAAATATATGTTTAGATTTGAATCCTTTCTATCTCAGCATAACATTTAAAAATGTTGAGTTCTGTAAGTCGGTAAAAATAAAAAATGCAACTCTGTAGTATTGTGAAATATTATTACTGTTTAATATTTGTTTTCTTTTGTAAAATACTGTAAAATGTAATGTATGATCAAAGCTGAATTTTCAACATCATTACTCCAGTCTTCAGTGTCACATGATCCTTCACAAATCATTCTAATATGATGATGTGATGCTCAAGAAACATTTATGATTAATTTATTATCAATGTTGAAAACAGTTGTGCTGCTTCATATTTTTGTGAAACCGAAAAAAAAAAAAGAAAAAAAATCAGGATGTTTTAATGAACAGACAGTTCAAAGGGAAAAGCAATTTATTTAAATTAGAAAATTGTTCTGTCTTTGCTGTTACTTTGTATCAATTTAATGCATTCTTGCTGAATAAAAGTATGCATTTCTTAAAAAGATATATATTTTTTATTTAAATTCCACTGATCCCGACCTTTGGGATATTTTCTACATTGCTCTGTAAGGACAAGTGCGCTACAATATTCAAAATATTTGCTTAATTTGTTGAGACTTTACTTTTATTTTAAATATTTGCATCCGAATTCAAGTGTATCCTGTTCTCAAAGAAGAACAGTTATACCTGACATTACATCATGATCTGCATTGGAAATTCAGTTTTTATGCAGAGAAATGTAAGATATCAGTTTATCCGGTCTTGTTCAGAAGCTGTGTGTGAAACCCCAGAGAGCGAGTTACATTTCCTCCGCTGAGTTTCCTCTGTGGTTGAGCAGTTAGAGAAAAAGCAGCAGCAGCTTGAAAAGAAACACTAACTTCGAGAGAGATGCTCACTAGCCCTTACCAGGACACTTCATCACTCCCTCACATTCCATCATTTCCACACTCAGACAAACACTCACCTGTGTCTGCGCATTGGGAGCCACCAGATCCACGGTTTTGTTGAATGTTGCGCTGCTCTTCCTATCTGCGAGTGCACAGACCAATCAGAGAGTTAACAGTGCAGTGAGAGCTTTTCATGCAACAGAACGAGCTGGTGATCACAGCATGCAAACGAATGTGACCACATGCATTTCCTCACACAATGTCTGTGTCAGAGTGAGATTAGCCAGTTGAGGGCTGGTATGAACTCCAGTGACTGAGAGCATTAACAGAAACAGGAACTATAAATGACTCATTTGGAGAAAATAGATCTGACACCGGCCTCTGTTGCTGCGACATGAGCTTGTACTTCAGATCGGCCCTCAGTCAACGTTTGAGTTATTTTTGCACAGTGATTTTTAATCAGCTGGTGTCAAGTTTTTTTTATTTTTGCTTTATCTCTGTGATATTACGGTGAGCAGTTCTCAAGTTCACACACAGGTGTCCTAGCGGAATAACCACAGGTGTAGAGAATCACATTAATATACACTAGTAGGCCTACCGGTCAATGGTCTGGGGCTGGTGATTTTATTTTTGTATGTTTTTGCCTCTTATAGGCTAGCCTACTCATTAATACATTTTAACATGTAATTTATTCCTGTGATCAAAGCTGAATTTCCAGCATCATTACTCCAGTCTTCAGTGTCACATGATCCTTCAGAAATCATTCTAATATGATGATTTGATAGTTGATGTCAATAAACATTTCTGATTATTATCACATGCAGCATTTATTTTAAATAGAAACTTACTATAACTTTGATCCATTTTATGCTTTGCTGAATTATTAATTTATTTTCTTTTTTAAATCCGTTCTGACCCAAGCGTTTGAACAGTAGTGTGTGTGTGTGTGTGTGTGTGTGTGTGTGTATGTAGGCATATATTTGTTTCTCATTTCTCAATCAGTCTCATTAATTAGTTGCCAAGACAATATCCCAAAACGCAACACACATTACAATATATATATTTATATTTAAGCGTGTGAATTACCTCAGTATGTGTGTGTCTCTCAACAGTGTTGGGCAATAGCATCTCTAATAACGAAACTGTGGAAGAGAGTAGGCCTATATACGTATTTTCCGTACTAGCCTAAAACCTATTTTTTGGGGGGAAAAAACATGGAAATCCTATTGTTCCCTATATTTATTGGTTCTTTTGCTGTTGTCGGCTGTAAAGACCTTTGAAATAACTGAAATCATTTGGCGAAGTGATATGGAACGGTCGAGATCTGCCTGGAACTACTTCAGCCGTGCATTTCCCAGAAAACAACTGCACACCTTAGAACGCTTGTCAACCAATCAGAATCAAGCATTCAACAGCCCCGCAGAGGCAGGCAGGCGATGTTTAATTGTATGACACACTATACAATATGCCTATTATAGTAATGTAATATTGTCCTTTGTATAATGTATATGGTATAGGCTATAATATTTAACCATTATACAAATACAATGTAGGCCTACCTGCTAGTCATCCAAATGTACTTCTATTTAAACACAAACACACGTGCATTACTGTAACTTGTTACATACTAAAATTCTCTTAAAAGAAAAGTCAAATCCATTTGACAGTATATCGGATGCATTTAGGCTACTTACATTAAAAAAAATGTATTGTTAGGTAGCTTACAATAGGCCTACTTATTGTGATTTTGTGTTGTATTGCAAAACACATACATATGTGAGGTGGATGTGGGTTAGGTTACAGATTTAAGGTTAGTAAAGGTTTAAGGGAAGGTCAACAGTGTCATTATTGATGTATTTATTTTACAGCTGCAATACATACAGGAACAATATATATTTTTAATATAAGTGCAAAGATGTATGTAGCTACACAATGAGTGCATTGTAAGATACCTATGCTATGGAAGCTTGTTTCCGCCATAGAATAAAGCAGTTTTGCTAGATATAAAGTCCGAATTGCGAGATGTAAATATAAATATAAATATAAAATGTCGCAATTATCTTTAAAAATGTTTTATTCTGTGGAGGAAAAAAGCTATTGCGAGTTATAAAGTCCAATTCTAAGGAAAAAAATTATTCCCTTTTTTTTCTTTCAGAAATGTGAGTTTATATCACAATTCTGACTTTATATCATGCAATTCTGACTTTATAACACAATTGAGACTTTATATAATGCAATTCTGACTTTATATCACGCAATTCTGAGAATTGCGAGATGTAAACTCGCAATTGTGAGGGGAAAAAAAGTCAGAATTGTGAAATAAAAAATCGCAATAACCTTTTTATTTGTAATTCTGTGGCGTAAACAAGCTTCCATATCTATACCAGAAAAGAAGAATGGACAGGAATGTTTACAGTCATAGTCATTATGTTTACCTGACAGTGTTACTCTTACACTTGAAATCCTGGAGTATTTTTTAGGTTAAGCACTCTTGGCACAATATTATTCGTGTTGTTTAAAGCAGCAACCTTCTGATATCCTTCCGCCATGCACAAAACCCCATGTTCAGTGTTCAAACTGCAGGTGGCAGCACTGAGTGAGATATTATCACTGGCTCGACTGGGTTGAGTGTTGTTGGCAACGAAACATAGTACTAAACATTGCTTAATTTACTGTGTGCAGTATGCAAATCATCTCTGCATGTTATACTGTGTCCCACACTGCATTGCTCTCGGTTTTACCTTCAAACTTGATATTAACATCTTTTCTTGACTCACAAAAATAGATTAAAATGCAAAATAACTAACACCACACCAGTCTTGTTATTATTAGGCTATATTAAACTGAATACTATTTTGCATACTTTGTTAACTAAAAAAGCATTAGGTATAGTGCACAGCACTGTAGCCTTTTCGATAAGAATAGAATAAGGAAGTGTATATAGTAGAAGAGACAGGATGAAAAGGAGAATGGAGTCAAACTGAGGAGGATGTAAACACACACAGAGACAGTCTGCTTAACACACCACCGCCACTGCAACCCCTGCCAGCCAACCAGGCCTCGCATGCACAGAACCCGTTGTCAGGGAGAAAAGCCCTGAGTGTGTGTGACTGCGTGTCTGTGTGTGTGCATACTGATGATGGAAACACCTCAGTTATCCTGACGGAGTCTTCCAGTGCCACACACACACACCGAACAGAGCTGAGCGCTGATCAGCAGTGCCTGTTTA
>NC_138731.1:10152832-10192832 GCF_965113295.1 Leuciscus leuciscus | reverse complement strand
TGTTAACATGTTAATGCACTGTGAACTAACATGAACAAACCATGAACTATATATATATTTTTTTACTAACATTAACAAAGATGAATAAACGCTTCACAACATGTATTGCTTATTGTCATGTTAGCTAATCCATCAATAAACGCTAACAAATGAAACCTTTTTGTAAAGTGTTACTGGAAAAACAAATAGGCCTACAGTGCATTGACTATGATATTGATTGTGAATAAAGTGGAGTGGTGCAATGATACAGTATTTGCCAGACTGACCCATGAACAGGATAATAACAGTAAAGGCAACAATGTTTTATTTTAGAGAAAGATGTCCAAGTGTAATTGAGAAAGCACACAGAATCAGTGATATTACAAGACTTTACTCAGTCAACTAACTAACTCATGTACTGTATGTCCAAGCGTCACGTGACATCAGAGCATTTGAGGTCACTAGAACACCTCAGGTTATTTCAATATTCATTGTTATGACAGCGAGCACGTGCTTTGAAAGTCTGAATCAACGTCTATCGGCCCAAAGAGAAAGGTTACTTACTTCATACATCCCACACAGACACAAATACATATTCCTTCAGATTGTAATGTATTCTGGCGCTGGGCCGTGGCAGATGTCATTGGCGCGCGTGGAGTGTAATTCAAGCGTTATAACATCACCTTCACAGCAGCCAGGCGGACATCTTCTCTTCAGGACACCGACTCTTCACTAATGGAGATGGATTACTAATTTACACAATAACTCTCGCCATAAATTATACTGTTTTGGTCCATTTTATTTAAAGTCAGTGGTGTGAATCACAACTGTGAAAATAATCTAGTCAAACCGTATATGGAAAATAATGTAGTCAGTATGTTAAACAGGGGGACTGCAGGATATGTCAAGCGTTTCAAGAGTGTGTGGACTCAACTTAGAGAAACCATCCAACAGTTCTGGCAGGAAATACATTTTTGTCCACTGATTCTGGGGTTGGGCTTTTTGAAAGAAGTGTCATGCTCAGTAAAGCTGCATTTATTTGATAAAAAAAAAAAAAAACGTAATATTGTGAAATGTTATTGCAATTTAAAATAACTGTTTCCTATGTGAATATATTGTTAAACTGTAATTTATTCCTGTGATCAAAGCTGAATTTTCAGCATCATTACTCCAGTCTTCAGTGTCACGTGATCCTTCAGAAATCATTCTAATGATGACTTGATGATAAGAAACATTTATGATTATAATTAATGTTGAAAACGTTGTGCTGCTTCATATTTTTGTGGAAACTGGGATACATTTTTATAAGGATTGTTTCATGAATAGAAAGATTTTGTTATTTAATTTTTTTAATAATGCAAAATGTCTTTACTGTCACTTTTTCCAGTTTAATGCATCCTTGCTCAATAAAAGTATTATTTTATTTTATAAGCAACTCAGATAAATGTTACTGACCCCATAACTCTGAACGGTATATATGTTGTCTGAAGAATTTGTATTTTTACATTCACATATGACGACTCTTAGTTTACCATGTCAACAATGAGGGATGATAAACAGCGAAAGGTCACACAATCTAAAACCCTGGCTCATCATCACGCTCCATGGGTTTTTATGAGTGCAACCGCTCCATGGTTACCAGTGGAAAGAACGGGAGTAAATTGAATGGGATTTGATGGAAAATGAAGGATAGTGACTCAGAAACACACAACCTGCTGCTGATGCTAATGAATGAGGACGTGATCTGAAGACATTCAGTGCTATGTTAATGTCCTCTGGAGCTTTATGCATGTACAGCAATTAAAACATGTCCGTAAATGTGAAGAGGGGCCGCCGCGGGACCCCTGAGGCCTGCGTTCCTCTCGAAACACATCAGCGTGATTGGGACTGACCTGGAGGACTGCGGGTCTTCAAGTCTGCTGTCACTCGAGATATTACACACAGAAGCCCTGCTTTATCAAGGTCATGTGCTATGAGCACAAAAACACAATGCACTTCTTATAATTATTCTCAAAATATGAAGCGCTGTCCAGAATAGGGGACACGATAATCATGTTCCTTTCTTTTTCAACAAAGGGTCAGTGAGAGGAGGTGGTTTCAGGACATAAAATGAAATAACATATATTATCATACCGAATATTACTATATATATATATATTTGGTCAGTATAATAATATATGTTATTTAATTTTATAATATATGTTATTTAATTATTTTATAATTTAACAAATAAGGACTGACGTTATTTCATTATCATACCGAATATTACTATATATATATATTTGGGTAATGGTAATATATTGGGTTTAATGGTTTATCTTTATTTTAATCAACACAATTTGTGTAAACATTTAGGAAGTGAAATGAAATTATTTACTTGTTGTTCCATCATGAAACGCTCCATGATGATGTCACAATATTATGAAATGTTCCATATTTTAAAGACCATTTTCAAATATAATTTAACAAATAAGGACTGACGTTATTTCAAGTTAAATTTAGTATCGGTGCATCTCTAATTTTTTTATTTTATATGAATTAAATGACTCGGAGCACAGTACTAAAAGTACATTTTAATAAATTAACTTATTCATGCTCAAATCAAATACAAAAAACACAGAACCAAAAACATCAACCAGTCATGTTGAGA
This sequence comes from Leuciscus leuciscus, assembly GCF_965113295.1. Taxonomy (NCBI): domain Eukaryota; kingdom Metazoa; phylum Chordata; class Actinopteri; order Cypriniformes; family Leuciscidae; genus Leuciscus; species Leuciscus leuciscus. The sequence continues at coordinate 10,190,203 of NC_138731.1, read as the reverse complement.
GTGTAAGAAGGTTTTCTAAAGGCAAGTCTAGATCAAGGATTATGAAATGTTCTTCCTGAACGTGTGTGTCTACAGCAGAAATCTCTGTGTTGGACTCTCGTGTAGAGGTCTGGCATGTGAAGGCAGAACAGAGTCAGATCGACCCGACGGAAGGAGTAAAAAAAAAACAACCAAAAAATAAAAACAAATCACAGATTTTTGAAAAATCACTGGTGACACTTTACCTGCAGAGCCATACATATGTCATAGCATACGCATACGGGAATCACAAACCTCTCATAGTCCAGCAGAAAGAGCAATATGAATGATGACTGAGGATTGTCTGAAGAGTTTCTGTATCAAATGAAGAGATTATTACGCCTGAACAACGTCACCGTCTCCATTCACGGCTCTTCAGATAAAGTGTCTCCAAAACTGACAATATCAAATTCACAATGTTTTACAAAAACAAAACAAAAACGTCCGTGTGTAACCGAAGCGCGATCTGTCGGACTCGAGCGGCAGACGAGACGACCATCCCATAATAATGCTGAAGTAGGCCACGCCCACTGTGCGGAGCTCCGCCCCCTTCAGCTTCAGCGACCCCCGACAAAAATGGGGAGGAAGACATGCAAGATACAGGAGCATCACCCATCAGACGGGGGAAAGAAGGGTAAGACCTGCTCCCAAAAAATACTGTAATACAAGAGTCCTTCATATTCAAGTCCAGACAAAAACACAACAGTGTCGCGGCGCGTTCACGCAACGCCAGTGACGCTAAAAGAGGATGTCTTCGTTCTTGATGAGTAGCTCCACCACCTGCCTCTGGTAGCGGATGTCGTTCAGAGCCGTCATGGCGTCCAGATCGGGCGCCCGCATCAGAGTCGGCCCGAACACGATCCCGAGGTTCTCAGCGTTCATCAGGTTATCCTTCTCGTTCTGAGTTACCCTGCACACACACACACACACACACACACAATATGTGAGACAACCCATCTTAAAATGCACATACTCTACCGGTCATGCAGACCCTGTTTAAATTACACCTGGTATTAAGATGTGTTTTGGTCGATCGGATCACAAGTGTAAAACAGGAGTAAACGGGGTCTAAAACATTTGAGCTTGTCCTCTTTCAACCACTTCCAGAGGTTGTTGAAAACACATTCGACCGGATTGTAGTGTAAACACTCATGTGATCGAATGTGTTCAAACAGCCACAAAACACCGTCTACTCTTCGTCTACTGATCTAATGAGTAACATTATGGGAAGAGCTCTAGCCAGAAGGGATTTGAAAGACCCAACTGAAGTTTGGTTTGAAGAGGAAAAACATACCAAGCACAATGTTCTCTCACCATTCCACAGCGTTCGGCTGGTCTTGAGCAGAAACTAAAGCTGATGCTATTTATGTTTTTCCGTCGTCTCCGTGTGCGTTCATATGTAAATTACACAAGCTTATTTAGTCCATTAGATCAAAAGATCTTAAAAAGCCCATTAATTTACCCTCCCATAGACCCTCCCCTCGAAGAAATCCGGATTGAAGTGGTTGAAAGTGGACAAAAGAGACGGATTAGAACACCAGGTGTGAACGGGAATGAGTCTCCCTCGTCTACTTGTGCTCCGATCCAGCAAAACACATCATAATACGTGCTGTACTGTCCAAGGACAAAAGAAACTCCTACAGATGATTGATTGATTTCCTTTGACTTTATTATAGTTCCTCACCTTTTTAGATGTGCCATTAGATAGCGCAGTGTTTCGCAGTGAGCCGGAGGCAGCAGCTTCAGCGCTTCATGAAGAGCTTCCAGGCGCTCGTCTGGGTCTGTCAGCTCTGACACAAACAAGCAAACGCGTCAAAAACCACCAACACTATCTGGAGGCATGACAACAGAACTATCAAATGTCACATTATATGAGCTGCTGTATTTTCTGTTCATTGTATTTGTGGTCTGCAAGTGTTTCAATTCCTGTTAACCAAAAATTTGGGGCGATTTTGAAAAGTGTAAAACCCTGATGTCTGCGATTACTTTCAAGGAATAGACATGAAAAGTGCATAAATAAATACAAAATTTGGTAACACTTTACACTAAGGTTCATTAGTTAACATTAGTTAACGTATTAATGAACATGAACTAACAATGCGCGATACATTTGCGTTACACTTTATTTTAAGGTGTCATTGTTACAGTGTAATTATATATTTAAGTACTAAGTAATATTAATTACCTACATGTACTTACTATAGGGTTAGGATTAGGTTGAGGGTTAGTTGCATGTAAATATGCATAACTTACTGCTATTACTATGGTAAATACATGTAACATATGTAACAAGGACACTGTAAATAAAGTGTAACCTACATTTGGTACAGCATTTATTAATCTTTGTTAATACAAATCCAGCTGTTCATTGTTTGTTCATGTTTGTTCATTAACTAATGTCAACAAATACAACCTTTGATTTGAATAATGTATTAGTAAATGTTTAAATTAATATTAACTAAGATTAGTAAATGGTGTAGAAGTTCATTCCTAGTTCATGTTAACTAAGGTGGTTAACTAATGAACCGTATTGTAAAGTGTTGCAGGTTTTGAGTATGCAGGAAAGACACATCCACTGATGGAGAGACCCGGCGTGCGACTCACTGGCGGCCTCGATGAAGCGTGGGTACGCGTCGTACGTGATGACGGGGATCGGAAGGTCCCTGAAGTACAGTTTAAGAGCACCTGTGATGATGTTGATGTCTTCATAGATGTTGACGGAGATGTCTGCTTTCTCTCCATCTGAACACATTGAACACAGACACGTTTAGCTAGGTTGTGAGGACTCTTGTGCAGTGACTCTGCCAGTAATTTAGTGTTAAGAAGCCACTAAAATAACAGATAATGCTTTCTATTTGAATATATGTTAAACTGTAATTTATTCCTGTGATCAAAGCTGAATTCTCAGCATCATTACTCCAGTCTTCAGTGTCACATGATCCTTCAGAAATCATTCTAATATGATGATTTGCTGATAAAGACACATTTATGATTATTATTAATGTTGAAAACAGATTCATATTTGTGTGAAAAAAAACATCCTACTGTAATTCAGCTTTTTCATGAGAGGAATAAATTACATTTTTAATTATATTCAAATAGAAAATTGTAATAATATTACACAATATCACAGTTTTACTGTATTTTTTGATCAAGTGAATGTGGCTTTGGTGAGCAGAAGAGACTTTTCCCAAAAACATGAAGTATTCCAAACTTTTAGTAATTTTGTTATATGATTTTGTCACTTTTTATACATTTTTGCAAATATATCTATTTACCTTAATTTTTTAGTACTTCAACTTATTTTAAAGTCACCTTGAAATCAAAATGGATAATTTTTCTACTTTGGAGTATTGCAGTATTTATAATAAATTATTTATCCGTACACATAATTTTTTTAATTCATGTGTCCTCATAATCTTTAATCAAAATAACTTCCAATAGCAAACCACAACCATCCCAATCAGTTCCCCACGGACAAAATCAAGCCCCGCCCACATGAGTTCTGGTTTGAGGAGCCGTTTCACTCAGATAAACGGCACAATAGAGAAAGACTTATACGTCTACGTTTTACATCTAATATTATAGTACATCTTATTTCAGCTTTATTTCAATTAACAAAAGGGATTTTTTATACTTTTAGTTTTAGTTAAAAGTAACAACCCTGATGGTTTCTAAATAAATAAACAACAGGTATCACTGTACATGTAATCACTAGAAGAATCCGAAAAGATCCAACTGGATAAACTGAAATTCCTACAGGATCTTTTTTAGTCCTAGTAATAATGCAGCGGTGGAAACCAGTAGAGATCATATTGTTTGTTTCTCTCTAACGTGATCATATTCTCTCTCCCTGTCCTTGTATCATCTAAGAGTTATTATGAAACAGTAATGCTTATGGATATGAACAGATGGGCGGAAATCCTCCCACAAATGTGCCACTTTAACATCTAAGCAGCTCAGAGTATTTCACATTACATAAACCAACAGCTCGATATGCAAGACAAAGGGTGACCTAAAAAAAGCAGCGGTGAGCATGTGCATGCCATTCATCAGGATTACACACACAGATGTGTGTGTGTGGGCATGTGTGGGTCGTGACGGATCAGGCTGAACGCCACTCACCTCTGTCGAACGATAACTTCACATCTTCGATTAGGTCACTGAATCCAGAGATTCGATAGAGACCCTCAGACTTCAAACCTGAGACACAAAACGTGTATTATAGCACACATAATGCTCCATAAAAATGCAATAATGTCCTAACATTGGCGATGGGAATAGTTCACAGAAGTGTGTGTTCAGCATGTGATCACCTCGTGACTCGATCTCTCGTATGCACATGTCCACCACCATGGGCCGTTTGGTGTTGTGAGCCTTGACCAGCGTGGTGAGGTCACAGCTGTACACCTTCTTCACGTGCTTCAGGTCCGGCTTGCAGTCGTTCGGCACCATCTTAGAGCACTGCTTATGGACGTTCAACCCGCAGTCTGAGGAACACACACATTTACTCCATTACTCCTGCCTAAACAACACAAGGTCAATAAATCAGCAAATAAAGCGATCAATCCAGCGTGCTGAAATGACGGAATAAGTGTGTGGCGTGAGCAGTTTCACGCCGATATTATTGATCCTGAAGTTGATATGCTGTAGTTAAATTAGAGCCAGAATGCTGAGCTTTCGTTCTGCTTAATTAGTGACCTCTCCTGACCCCTGATCAGTGATGTCAGCCGCTCTGATTGGCTGACGGGGATTTCAACGGTGTCACCTTGGCCGATGACAGAACATGCCAGGACTACAAATGGTGCCTTATAAAATATGCATGAGCAATTTCAGGCCCCTAACAGCTTCATAAGCCCCAAAAATAAATCTCTGAGAACCCGGAGGAGTGAAGTGTGTGTTATTCACATCAGAGGAGATAATTGAAGAGATAGTCGAGCCAAACATTTTTTATTCTCTCATTATTTATTCACCCTCATGTTGTTCCAAACCTTTATGACTATATTTCTTTTGTGAAAAATATTTGAAGAATGTTGGTAACCAGTCAATTTTGGTGATTATTGATTTCCACAAGATATTCCTCAAAATATCTTCTTTATATTCCACAAAAGAAAGAAAGTCATGCAGGTTTGGAACAACATGAGGGTGAGTAAATTATGACAGAATTCAAAATTTCCATTTACGTACAATATAGTACCAAATATTAAACCAAGGGTTATTTATATATTTAAGTACTGAGTAATATTAAGCAACTACATGTACTTACTATAGGGTTAGGGTAGGATTAGGGTTTGATTGAGGGTTAGTTGCATGTAATTATGCATAATTTACTGTTATTACTATGGTACACTGTTACCAAGCCAAGAATAATAAAGCAAATGTATATTTTCTCTAAAATAATGCTAATAATTATAGGAAATAGAGTTCTGAAGAAACACAAACTCAATGTTTTTACTGCAAAGATAAGGAAATGCTAAACTAAAAATCTGAATCCATCAAACACAAGTAAAATATGTAATGTGTTGTAATTTACATCAAATGTGACAATTTATGCAAGAATATCTGTATGAACATTTACATAAGAATGATAAAATGTACATAAGAGCCGATAAGGTATAAGTTTATATGATCTTTTTTTGCTCGTTTCACAAATGAGCCCGAATTACAAAGATAACTCTTTTCTCAAACATTCCCTCCGTCTTCCATTGGTGGGACAAACTGATAGCTCCGCCCCCCAACTCATGCTATTGGTTGAGCCAATTTTAGGTCAGGCCGCTCAAACAAACGTCAGAGAAATTAACTTGAGACATTTTAACAGATATATACTGTATACTACTAATGATAATAAAATCACATATCAGTGTTGACTTGGTTCTTTTAAACAGCAAACACTAACCAACCCTTCAACTGCACCCATGCAACCAGTGCAGACAGACTCCAGGGCTCACACGCCATATGCAAATGTAGGCAAATTAGCTGATTAATATATAATGTGGCCTCCTAAATGGGCCAGCTGCTTCAAAGCAAGCACCAGAGAGACATGGATGAAGACAGAAAGAAGAGGAAGACTGAGAACGTAGGAAAATAGAGACAAGAAGCAGCTGAAAGAGAGAGAGAGAGAGAGAGAGCGCTCAGGGCAGATGAGTTCAGTGTGAGAGACACTCAAAACAACGTGACCTGGAGAGAGAGAGAGGGAGAGAGAGAGAGAGAGAGAGAGAGAGAGAGAGAGAGAGGGAGAGAGAGAGGGAGAGAGAGAGGGAGAGAGAGAGGGAGAGAGAGAGAGAGAGAGAGAGAGAGAGAGAGGGATGAAGAGAGAGAGAGAGGAGTCCTGCGGGCGACACCAGACCTCATTTCTGCAACATGTGCAGTGCAAGTCTGTCATAGAGGCTACATACAATTATAATACGAACATGGCTTTTACTGGTGAGACTTTTGTTTTTGTAATCAGGCTTTCAAAAGTAATAAAAAAAACAAAAAAAACAATCGGATTTAGATTTATCGGCTAATATATCGGTTATCGGCTTTCAAAATATAGAATTATCGGTTATCGTATCGGCCAAAATGTCGGTTCATCCCTATTAAGGATGATGAAAAGCAAAAACCTATATTAAAAAGCATGTGCCATGTTCTTAGAAATATAATCTTTGTATTCACGTTAATTTCATCAAAAAAAGAATGATTAATGACTGATGTGTAGGCTACTGCACTTTTTTTTCAAGAAATGTAAAAGCTTCTCTTTTCTTTTACAAACCATGAAATCTTCGATCATGAGTATAAAGTTACGATGTCGTAAAAGTAAAATTATGTGATATTTTCTAGAAAATTCTCTCTACGGCATTGTTTCCTGTTTTATGTTCTCCTGTCACATGACAACAAACGACACTGGCGATTGGTGGACAATTTTATTTACATTTTTTTTAGAACTGCTTTTTTAAGAAACCATAACAACAAATATTATGCCAAACTACTAGTCTTTTCAGCTGTCTTTCATTATGATCAGAGTACGGTTACACCAAACAACTGAACACATGGAAGAGGAAGAATTCAAGTCGTGTAAACATGTCAGGATCATATAATCCCCAAAATATAATCTATAGCTGGCTTCTGGATTCATCTTTTTTTAACCTCAAAACAATGTGGCAATAGATTTTTTAGAATCTAAATCCATGCAAATACACACTTAAAAATAATGTTTTTTGTTGTTGTGTGCAGCAAAGCCATATAGGAGAACCATTACGGGTCCCTAAAAGCAGCTTTCAGTGCACAGGTCTTAAAAGAACCATTATTTCTTAGCGTGAAGAATATTTTAAAGAGTGTATATGAATTATCCGCTGACACTCATTGTAAAGACTCTGCGGCGTGTGATTAAAAACGGCCCCTTGAGCGCCTCTGTCGTCCTGAGACTTCAGCCGTGCAGAACTGTAATTATTTTAGAAAAAGAAGAGCGAGGTTTATGATAAGCGGAGGAGACAGGCGCTGATAGAGGGCACGTCTCTAATGCGTTCAGTGTGTGAGCCGAGGTCAGTGTGTGAGCCCTTGTTCATCACAAACACACCTCTGCACGACCTTTACGCCATCGGGACAGGTCAAATATAATAGATTTTCATTGTAAGTGTTATTAGATGAAAAAAAAAGGGGCTTTATTTGAAGCCAGAGTATAAAATGCATTATACTAATTGTTTAGCATCATAGCATCACTATTATAGTTTTAGTTCATATTTTGAATTAGATTTTTTTATTTTAAGATTTTAGATAAAAGTTTTAGTAATGTAGTTGTTTGCTTGTAATTTTTTCCAAGTTTAAAAATAAATAAATATATATGTTTAGTTTATTGTTTTTGTCATTTGTTAAAAAAAGTAAAGTTAAAGTTAAAAAAAAAAATATATATATATGTTTTAGTTAAAAATTGAAACATAATTGAAATATATTTTTCAGCGGGGCTCATTTGCATATTCATAGAACCGCATATACTAAATGAGGCAAAGAGTGTAGTTACACATTCAACCTATTTTAAGGCATGAATAATTTTTTTCGAGGAGAAAACAAATATTTAAATATGTAATTTTGGTGATCAAAGATGAGTTTTATGGGATACAGTGGTTGACTACAGGGGGACTTTAAAGTTTTTGTTAATGATAACCTTGCAAAATGCATTATAATGCATTCAAAATGTCTGAGAAAGCACATAATAATCTACTGTAAATGATTCTGTTCCATCAAATTATTAGAAAATTAATGCACGCCCAAGGAGAAATTGCATCATCTGCACATTCATTTTCAATAATTCAATGGACCAGAGTCAATTACTTTGCTTAAGCCACAATTACAATATAGACATGCATTTTAATGCATTTATCTAATGGCATTTTCAGGTTTTACCATGTGAAAATGCAACTGGGGTTACAATCATTTATGAAAAATAAATAAAGCATTCTGAACATAATGCATTGACTTAAAGTCAGTTGTAACCCAGAGGTGTTATAAAGCCAATATCTTGGGCTTTATTCCGGTGTTTTCTCTTCTGTGAGAGTGTTCCAGTCTCCTGAAATTCACACACCGTGTGACCCAGTGCTGCTACGAGCGCTGAATTTCAATGTGTGCGTGTGTGTAAAGAGCTCTCAGCCCCTCTTCTCATTATAAAGACATGCCAGCTTTGTTTTCAGCCTCTGCCATGATGGCCTGGGCCGAGGGGGGTCTCTCTCTGTGTGTGTGTGTGTGTGTGTGTGTGTGTGTATGCGCTCTCTATCCTCTCAAGAGGCAATGTGGCACAACATGCCCGGGCACTGGGGCTGGCAGACACCCAGCACACAGCTCCCAGTCTCACTCTCTCACACACAAAAAGCAAAAGAAAGAAGAAAGCATGTCAGATCGCAACGCTGAATGCAAATCTCTACATCAAATGAGATTTCAATGCCCTAGTTTCTGGTGGCATCACAGAATATAAGAGAGAGAGAGCGAGAGAGAGAGAGAGAGAGGGAGGTGGAGAGAGAAAGAGAGAGAAAGAGAGAGAGAGAGAGAGAGAGAGAGAGAGAGAGAGAGAGAGAGAGAGAGAGAGAGAGAGAGAGATAGAGAGAGAGAGATGAGAAAACGAGGTGGATGCAAGTAGCGTAAAAAAGGGTCTCAGAATAAGGGATTTTGAACACAAGCTGCTTTCAAAATAGTTTCATGCATTATTCATCAAGTCAGTTCATGAAAACACATGTGTCACTCACATTATCGTATAAATAAATCATTAAAACATACACAACCGACCAACCACAATATCCTTCCTTTAAAGAACAAAACTGAATTCAACAGAGATAATGTGTATGTGTCCTAATGTGTGTTTAAAAACATCCTTTTTTTGCACCGAAAATACAATTAACGGACATTTTCTTTTAAAATCATGTCTGTTGTAATAAAGAATAAAATATATAAATAGTCATGATGCCAGTGTTCAGAACAGTCTGTTTCTTGCAGATGTAGGACAGTCTATGTTCACTCCGTCCACACGCTAATCAGCATTCACATACTCCTCTTCCAGAGTGAACACACTGACCTATATGAGCTCCACACACACACACACACACACACTCACACGCACACGCACACTCACACGCACACGCGCACACACACGCGCACACACACACACGCGCACACACACACACACACACACGCGCACACACACACACACACACTCACACGCACACGCACACGCACACACATTATTTTGCTTGCTTTTAAAGTAATTCCATATATGCATAAATATAAAAATATTTGAACGCTATGAGTGGAAAGTACCTAAAATACTCAGTGACAGATGTAGGGTATAAACCACCGCATTTGACTTCCTTTGTTTATTATGGTGTGAAAAAAGTGTGAAGCTTAAGTTAATCAACTGTTTGTAACCAACAACAAAGGTCAATGTAGAGAATGTGTTAAAACCACAAGCGGAGGTGAAAGTAATGACGGCTATAGTGGCGAAGGGGAGAAGCGCTAGAAGACGAGCGTAAACAACAGTTCATGGACCAAATGGGATTGTAATTCCTCAAAAAGGCTGAGGAGTGAAGCACATTTATTGTTCTTTATAGTGGAAACAGGTTCTTTAGATTATTAACTCTTTCCGCGCCATTGACGGAATTATCCGGCTTTCACTGTTATACGGTAGGGGGCGCTATTACACATCTAGTACTGAATCTCCTGATCAAAACACAGGAAAAGAAGCAGCAGAAACAAATGATAAAAGTGTTATACACATTGTATTTTTTATTTTATTTTGAAAGAAAAGAGGAGATTTTTACAGAGACAGCCGCCCACGGCTAAAAATAACTATTGTTCTTAAATGTTTAATAACTTTTGAACCGCTAATCCAATCTGTGTGCTTTAAAAACTTTTGAAAAGAGGAGATTCATCGTGTGTATGGTCTCATGGTGTCGTGTTTGTCCGAGTCGGACATTCAGAGGCTCCGTAGTGAATGTGATTGCTTCATCAAGTTTTGATCAGCATTGATTCGTCAAAGAAACTCATGCGGTTTGTTCTTCTGAGCCAAACAGAAATGATTATTGATGTTAAGTCCCGCCCCCATGCCCAGATTGGTTGAAACTATCATCTACTCAACCAATAAACATAGGTTTTGTTTCACAAGACAATTTTCACAATTGTTGTCTCTACTTACTGTGTTTGGCGTTTATGTTTATAATGAATATTATATATATATATATATATATATCAGTGGCGAGATACGTTGGATGGGTTTCGTGTTCACTGCTTAGTTGCTTACTGCTACGACACATAGCAAGACAGCTAAAGTTTTATATATAATATAAATTGAAATTTTTATTGAAAGTAGCCTACATTTACCTGTTGATGCTTTCACAAGCACCCGTAAAAGCAGTTGAGTTGTATCTGATTTGTGTCAGGTGCGACGCGCAAAAGGGACAAAATATGCTGTATTTTTGTAATTCCACTAGGTGGCGCTAGTGTCAGAGAAATGACATGCTTCTCTTTAAACGGTACGGCACATCGGCTGAGGACACGCATCTAAATCAGAGACGACAAATAAGACAAATTTAAATGTATGCCAGAAGTGGGTTTTTTTTATTGAGTTAAAAATAAGCATAAAATAATCAATATTAGAAGCCTATTATGCGTAAAATGTAATTAGAATAAATGTAAGTAGCTATAATAAAAATATAAGTATGCTTTAAAAATATGCTGAAATAATGCAAACTGATGACTTTAACAAACACACAGACTATGATTAACAGCCTCAGATAGTTACAGTAGGTCTACTTACAGTAGTTCTATCTTTAACAGTTTATACATTTTCGTTAACAATACATTTCCTTATGGAGAAACAAAGTACTATGAAAATAATTTCAGGTTTCACTTTTTTCCACTTAATTTAGTCTATTTAGTTTTGTATCAAATGCAATGTGATTTTCGTGATCGAGATTTGGCAGCAGCAGCACATTTTTCCTCTTGGACATTGGACAGCGTATTAAACACCCCATATGCCAGCAAACCAATGAGAACGCAGGACAGTGATGACGATCCATAACAACAGAGCGTGAACCAATGAGAACGCGGGACAGTGATGATGATCCATAACAACAGAGTGTGAACCAATGAGAACGCAGGACAGTGATGACGATCCATAACAACAGATCGTAAACCAATGAGAAGGCAACAGATTGCAAACCAATGAGAACGCAGGACAGTGATGACGATCCATAACAACAGAGCATAAACCAATGAGAACGCAGGACATTGATGACGACACATAACAAAAGAGTGTTAATGTTTATAGTGTTAAAGTTAATTAGCAAGACCACGAATGGCTTGGGTATGTAGAGCATTCGCAGGTTATGGACTTATGGACTGAACTTTTTTGGACACATCTAGATTGTCAGTAAATAAAAAAACACAAGTTTTCTCTGAAAAGCGCCTATAATAATAATGTTGTAATAAATGGCCATAACTTGTTTAGGGATTGGGATAAAATTTCATCTGGAAATCTAGAACATCCAGGTATAACTTTCTAAAGGGAAAAATCCAAACTTCAGGAGCTTCTGTTTGAGTTCACAGTAAAAAAAAAAATATATATATATTTTTTAAATCTGGTAAATTCATCCATTCTCAGACAAAATAAATGTTAAAATAGGGACTTTAAATGAGATAGTTTGAAACTTTAAGTTCTCCTGTGTAAAAGGATATATATATATATATATATATATATATATATATATATATATATATATATATATATATATATATATATATATGAATGTATGTAAATATACAATACATATTATAAAATATAATAAAATGAAACTAGTAATAACTACGTCATAACATAATAACTATGTAAAAGCAATGGTAATAGGTGAAAAACCTGATTCCCAGGGTGATGTTTGCATCGGGTGTGTGTGTGTATTTACCTGCACATTTGACTCCCTGAGCGATGAGTCCCCACATGAAGTTAGCGCAGTACTCGCACCAGTGTGGCCCTCTGAAGGTGTGCACCTGCGGGACAAACACACCACACGTGAACACACTCCTGCTCCCGTGAGCCGCTCACACCTGCTAATAAAGATGAATGCGTGAGTCAAAGCTGATTCTGATTAATCCAATCTCAATTAATCAGAGAGAGAGAGAGAGGAAAGCCCTGCACTCTCGCTCGCTCTCTCCAGGTTACAGCTCGTCCAATCAGACGCGTGCACACGCTGGTACGGGACACACCAGTAACACCACGACCGTCTTACAGTAGATGATGAAATCAGTGTACATCAAACCGACATCAACCCGAGAAGTGCCCTATTTACATATAAAAGAGGCCTGAGGAAGATAAATGATTTAATATTTACAGAGCTGTGGGGATTTGAGCGGTTTATGGAAAAGAGGACAAAGAAAAGCATGTGGTTTACATGATTATCAAAAGAAAGCCTTGTTTCTTATTCTTAACTGTAGAACTGAGTGTCGTCTCTGGTTTCAGTTTACCTAAAACATTGATGTGCTATAGTTATGTTCCTTGTACTACTCTCTACTCTTTCTCTTTCTTCTATATATTTCTTATACAGTCAAACCAAAAATTGTTCAGACACCGCATATAAATTTGTATATTTTTTTACTAGTGGGTGCAGGATACTATAGTTTATTTATGTAAATGAGGATAGCAAAATAAAGTAAACTGTGACATTTTATAACCAAAGATCCTTCATACAGTGGGCGCGTTTCCATTACAGATTTGAGCAAAACTTTTGCGATTTTTTCTAAATATCGATAAAAAACGATTGCGAAATGACGCCGTTTACATTAACCGATGTTATGCGAATAAAACTTCATTTTTTACTCTCGCGATTAGTAAAATAATTCCAAAAACTATGGCAACAGACGTTGGTAGGTTTATGTACTATATCCCGGCCACTCCACTAGCCATTATTATTAACCGAAGGAGATGTATGTGTGTTTTCCAAGCATTAATGGTGAGGAACGACCCTTATTATACTTGTGAGCGGCACATATGAGGTGTTTCTGGGTGTTTCTCCCTCAGATCTGCTTCAAGGTCTTGATTGTAGCATTTATTTGAGGTTTAGAATCCATTATTCTTGTAATTCTTCTGTCTTTTATGAATTTAAGAACTCTGTCTCGTATTCTGTCCAAACACACCGCGTCATCTACGTCAGGTGACCTGGAAATGCGCAAAAACTGTTTTCATTGCAGTTTTGCGAAATATTTCTTTTTTGAATTGCCTGAAAAACCTCCTCATGCGAGCGTGAAAACTTTTTTGCGATAAATGGGAGTTTTTGCGAAATTGACGTGTTTCCATTGGGCGTATTTTCAATTCGCAATTTCAATTTGCGCAATTTGAAGGGTAATGGAAACACAGCTAGTGACTACCAGTAACATTTAGACACTAAAAAACTCAGACACTTTGACCAGTGTGTTTTTTCTTTAATTGCTAATGGACCTTTTTACACGCAGACTGAACTAAATGAAGCATTGCTTGGTAATTGTTTGAGCTAAACTGGTATTATCTAATTGTGTAGTTAAATTTAACAGCTGACAGATATTCAACATAACTCATCTGAGAGAGAGTCTAACAGAAGGATGAACAAAACCAGTGAAATATCAACTGATTTCATAACTCTGAGTTCTTGTCATATTTTATTAATAGTGAATAAACTGTGATAATGTGAGAAATGTTAAAGGTGTCTGAATGCATTGTGGTTCGTTTGACTCAGGGTTTATTTACTGTAATGCAATGCTTAGTGTGTAATGATCTCCATGTTTCTAACAAATATAACTACTTATTAACCGTCCTGCTGATGAAACCAGCCAACATCCAGTATCTGAGCATCTAGAACGGGGGATAACCATGCGACAAACAGGAGAAAAGCAGGCGTGAGGGAAAGAAAGGAGCAGAAAGAGCTGTTTGTGGAGTCAGCAGTCTGTGAGGTTTGAGGACATGAGGGGGGTTCTGGGACGGGACGGCAGGACTTGCTCATGATACAAGCCAAATGAGGAAACACTGCTATGTGTTTACCATCCCTCTATCAGTTCCCTAATCTCTCCATCTGTCACCCCCGCGCTCCCTTTCCTCTCCAACACAAACAGAAGATGCATTTATTCCATTTGTTTTTCCGAACCTCTGGCCTTAAACAGATTCCCGGTTAACTCCTCCAACGTCTCCTGAAACCTGCACCGCTGCCACGGCAACAGCACTCCCCTCGGGACGCGTTTAAATCACATTTGCATAGCATCCTATGACACATTTGCTTAAAAAATGACATAAGATTGCCAAACATTTAAATTAATCATGGTCAAATTTAGACAGAATCGAGACCATTTTGAAAGAATGCAAAACAATTTTTTTATACACCACGAATAATAATATTAGCAACATTATTTACCAAAAATATTATTCTCTTATCCCATTACCATTGTTCTTGTTTTAGGCACAAATTAAACTAAATTAAGCTAGCTTTATCTATGAGACAAGAAAAAAAATGCAAATCAAGTTACAAAAATAAACTTCAAATTCTTTAAAATGTTGTGGTATTACTTTTTAAAGACTTTTATAATGTCACAAAGACTTAAAATGTACAAAACATTTCAATTAATCAGAAAAATTTAGACCATTTTGAAAGAACGTACAACAATGTTGATGCACCACAAATGATAATATTACCAATATTATTTACCAAACATATTACTAAGTTTATTTTCTTATCCCATTTAATTCAAGTGAACTTTATGCATAAAAAAAAAAAAATATATATATATATATATATATATATTATTTTTTTTTATCAGAAAATTTGGGCAATTTTTTTTTTCTTTTATAATGTCACAACACCACAAAATTTTTCAAAACATTTCAATGAATCACAGAAAATAACGGACCATTTTGATGGAATACAAAACAATGTTGATACACAACATATAATAATATTATTTATTGGTGATAAACCCAAAAACATTTCTACGCACATTTTGTTTCTCATCCTGTAAGCAAATAGTTTTTGTTCTTTAAGCACAAATCAAACTCAAAGAAGTGAGCTTTATGCATAAAACAAGAAGAAAATCCAATCAAGTAACAAAAATAAACTTTAAATTCCGTTTCCCCCCCTAAAAAAATCTGTCAAAACCCCCTTTCTAATAACGTCTTCATGCCAACATCATCTCCAGTAAAATGATCCAATGAAAGCAGGCCATGAGGCTTAGCGGGTCCTTACCTTGAAGTTGTGGACTTTCTCGTACTTGGGCGCGCGTTCACTCTCCTTCAGCGTGGCTCGCCGGACCAGCGACGTGAGCTGCGAATAAGCAAACAGTTTGAGAGGTTGCCAGAGCGTGGCGGGAGGTTTCTGAGGACTCATCTTCATCCCCAGAGCCGCTGCCACCATGCCCTGCTCCTTCCCCTCGGCCTTGGCCTTGTGCACCAGCGACTTCTCCTGCTTACGGAGAACATAGGACTCGCGGGACGGCATCTCACACTCCACCCCACGCCAAACACACCGACCGAATAAACTCTGCACAACTCCGAGGTCTCCTAACAGACTCTACTACATCTTCTGCCAGAGATTTGATGCTGGAAAAAATCTATTCAATCACCAATATGACCATCCAATTAGTCCAAATAGAGTTTCTTCAACGGATGTATGAAGCCCTGAGTGTGAGTGAGTGTGTGTGTGTGTGTGCTTCTCCCTGGGCATCTATATGCAGATGAGATGAGTTGTTGAGTTAATCCTGTCCTGCCTGCGAGCTGAAGATATCCTCACTGGAGCGCTGCCTCAAAGAGAGAGAGAGGGGGCGAGAGAGGGAGGACCCAAACACAGTCACACTGAATTACACAGCTCAAATCAGCCAATCCCAGCAGAGCTTTATCAGTGAGCTCACCCCACCTTACAGCAACCAACCCCCCAATCACTGCATGAGTGGGCTGAGAGAGAGAGAGAGAGAGAGAGAGAGAGAGAGAGGACTGTAATGAGAGGTGAATGAGTCATGGATGAGCTCTGAGCTCATTCTCCTCGAATAAAAGCACACGGATGTACCATAAACACAACCCACACTATGTATTAGGGATGCACGATTAAAAAAATAATTCCAATTGCGATACAAAAAAGTCCAGGTTTGCTGTGCTTGTTTGTACAGCTGCAAAATGTTGTGGTTGTACATCAATATAAAATAATAATAATAATGATTATTATACTAAATGAAGATACTATTAAAATATTTCACTGTAAAACCCCCCAAAAAAATATTTCAGAAAAACTATTGTTATAACTGTAAAATTGCATTACTAATATTTATAGATGTCTATTATAAATTTTCAAATGATCAACCATTAACCATAATAATAATATGATATAAGAAATATGACTTAATACAATCAAGATTTTAGGAAAAAAGATTTATTACCATTCTTAATTTTAAACCGGTAAACAATCAAACTTTTATTTTGATGGAAAAAATTCCTTAAAGTTTCCCTTTTTTGGACCGGAAGCTGTTAAATGCACTTTCTAAATGACTCTTGAAATGTGTGTTGTTGATGCAGTGATGGAGTTTGTGTGAAGCTGAACCGCTCTGAGCCGCTGCAAACATCACATCACAGCCTTTGCCATTCGATGATTACCATTGGCCCTCTGGAATACTTGACTGTGATTGGTCAATTCTGAGATCAAATGTGTTTTTTTCTATAGTGATGATGAACTGACCAACCGATGTCCTAACTACATCTTAGACGTGCTAGTTTCATATCTCTTGTATCATGCCAGTGATTTCAAATCAATATTTCATGTCACATTTACTGTTCAATGAAATGAATTTGTCATAAAACATGAATAAAACCCAATTCTTGGAGTGAATTTCCTTATTGGACACTGGGATACATCAGGTGTTCTGTGTGTAATTAAATCTACGTCCCGCTTTACAAACGAGCACGAGTCTTTCCTCTCAATCACACACAACACGTGCGAATCTCCAATCTGCCTTCATAAATCACACTGACAGCATCAGACAAACGACCCCAAAGAGATCAGCCAGAGATTATGTCTGAACAGTCTCTGTTTATGTGCTATTATTATTCTGTATATTAGTGACACACTGATATATCGGCCAGGAAGATTCATCGGCTGATAATTGCCTGATGTTTTGAAAGGCATTGGTCAAAAACTGCGTCTCTGAGGTTCATTTTAAGGAAATCTTGTGTAAAATAAGCGAATTAAATAAAATTATATCATATGCACTACAGTTCAAAAGTTCGGGGTCGGTAACATTTCTTAATGTCTTTAAAAGTGAGTCTCTTATGCTCACAAAGACTGCATTTATTTGATTCAAAATACAGTAATATTGTGTTTTATTATAGTTTGCATGGGCAAGCACCACTCCCGCTGTTTTAATAAAATAGAAATCTATTTTTGCATTAATTAACCATGGTGCATGTGTGAAGATCTTCAAATCTGAACTCTTTAATCTGTAGTTTGAACTGAATTTTTTTTTTTATTATATACTCTTCCTCAATCTTCCTCTCATCTCAGCTGGATTCTCTTCTCAAAGCAGTATGTTGGATCCAGACACACACACACACACACACACACTCTTTGATCAATAGAGGACTGGATTCTCTCCAGCACAGAGAGTAAAGTGCCCGAACGTAGAGAGACCTCCCGCCTCTGGCTTCCAGATCAATAAGCCAAACGGAGGCAGAGAATATGAAACCGCTGGAGCAAAGATGAAACGCTCCGCGTCCGAGTGTCCCATCTCTCCGCAGACCTGAAGGACCTTCACACACACGACTGTTACCTGTGCCAGCAGGTGTGTTCAACATGGCATCCCGGGTCATTTCACACGCACACGCCGCTTCGAGAGGACCGTATGGGACAGTGTGTCTGGCAGGAACTGGGCTTTCTGTCCGATCTCTAATTGACAAGATTGATTTTTCTGCTTTCTCAAATGTGTCTGGGGCAAAACGGCGGTCATAAATGGGCGGAGGCGAAGAATGGCTAATTCAAGGCCATTTCCTTTCTTCTCCCAAAACCACACAAGTGAAAATCATTCAGTCTGACACACAACACCTGATGGGTCTGCCATTATCTCAGCCAGAGAGAGAGAGAGAGAGAGAGAGAGAGAGAGAGAGAGAGAGAGAGAGAGAGAGAGAGAGAGAGAGAGAGAGAGAGAGAGAGAGAGAGAGAGAGAGAGAGTGTGTAATGTTGATGTTTGAGCCTGAAAAAGCTCTGCAAAGTTACAAAGGCAGTTCTTCTCTATATCAGTGTCAGTGTTTCTGAACTCCCTGAAACCTGAAACATTGTAGTCTTGAGTTTTCTTCCAGGGATGAACACGTCACAATATTCCTCATTCCTCATAACTCTGCCCGAGGTATACGCAGAGAAGGGGTTAGGCCCGGTTGAGCAGCATTAGTGGTGTGATTTCGCCTTGTCCAAGTGATGCTGTTTTGTCCACCCTGAATCTAAACCCTCTTTTCTCAGCTTTCCTAAGGCCTATCTCACACTATCTTTAACACTATTTCTCAGCAGTGCAACTGCAACCTTTTAGTTGTGCTTTAATTATTTTCCTAACAACTTCTTTCGCAACGATGCAGTTTGATGCAGGTCGGATGTTTTTCGGCAACACTTGATCCATTAATACTAACACTTTATCTTCTATTCTATATCTATTGTCTTAATAAAAATAAAAAATAAAAAAAAAGTACCGGTACTGCATTAGATTAAACTGAGAAGGGTCATAGCACTTGCATATTGTTGTCCGATTGTTAGTTTAACTGCTTCTATCGTTCTCATTTGTAAGTCGCTTTGGATAAAAGTGTCTGCTAAATGAATAAAATGTAAATGTTATAACACAATTCTAACATCACATCTGAAATGTAAGAGAGATATAAAATAAAACAATTACCACAGTGAAACATCGTGCACAAGTTGTGCTTAAAAAGGTGTTTCGGGTCGATCATATCGGCATATTCAGGAAGTTTCCGGAGCTGGTCCTCACCGGTAATGGTAAGGGGCGTTACATTTCTGACACACGCTCTAAGCGGTGGACCAATCACAACTGGCTAGAGCCGACTGACCAATCAGAGCTGACTGCGCTTTTTGGAAGGCGGGCTTTAAAGAAACCGAAACTAAAACCGAGAGTTCAGACAGAGGGTGAAATCAGGTGCTGCAACAATGCAAATTATGAGAAAAATAATGAGGTGTTTTTTTTTACATTAAATGATGTTAAGGTATTCTAGTAGACCCCATAAACAAAATTATGAGCCTGTAAATGAGTATAATAGGACCCCTTTAAAAAACTTTTCATGTAATTCCACATTGCTCAGCTTATCAGAGGCTTTAAATTGGTTTTGACAACCAATGGGTTGTGAGTCAATTCGACCAACCAATGGTAGATGGTGGGAGAGTTTGGTAAACAAGCCTGTTTATTTATTTATTTAATGCCATTGATGGCGAAGATTCAATTACACTTTTAAACTCAAGATTACTTTCCAACAAAATTTTAAAGCAATATTCCTGGTTAAAGGTAGGGTAGGCATTTTCGGAGATGCTAGTAATAGCGAGCTAGCTTTAAAAGCATGAGATCCCACCCTCCCTTCAGAGCCTCTCTAAAGCCACGCCTCCTTCAAAACACATGAATGATCACAGCAGATTATTACCTCGTCTCAAAGCACATAACATTACAATAATAATGAACGCAAACAACTTGAAGAGCTCTAGTTGTACCACCAGAAACGCATAAATATGAGTCTGAGGACGCGAAGAGCTCTGGGCAGAACTTCACGGGTTTCCATCTCACATTAACGGTTATGACATGGCGTGAACGCATAAGCTCGATGTTTTGGTTCAGGATGAACTGTTAAAGGCGGCGCTCGGTGACTGACATCTGTCTACGACGTGGAGGTGTGGAAATACATATGTTGACAGTCAGGTAGGACATCGTATCACTGCATTCGGACCGAATGCAAATGCTTGGATGAATATTTTTCTGATCCAGAGATTTACACAGAAGATATATGTACATGTTTTAATATTCAGATCACTTCTATTATTGATTGCTATCAGGATGTGAAGACAGTTTCATCCAGTATAACAAAAAGTGTTTATAAAACAAATTGCCTACCCTACCTTTAAATAAAGCTCTATCAACATCTGGACATGCTGTTTTCATAATAAGTAATTGTGACTCATCCCTGAGTTTGTAAAACACAAAAAATCTAAAATCACATTTACAGTATCACACTTGGGGCAAGACATTACCGAGGATTTAAAAGCAGTGATTTCAAGCACACCTCTTTTCTAAAGCACTTACATCAATTATTCAGTAAAATGACTTATTACCCTAGTCGTAAAGCAATCTAAGTCATTAGTTGTTTTGTTTCAGGACCCATTGACATCAACTGATGACCCAACACTATACTAAATTACTTAATTGTAGCAAATATGTTTTGAAAATGAAACTTAGTAATGAAAAGTAGTAAAATTACCATGAACTGTATAGGCACAAAACCTGCTATACCGGTCCATGTTGCATGTGATTCATTTCGACGCTTCTACCAAATTACAACAAAAAAAGCAGAGTTTGACGATCTTTTTACAATTTTAATAAGTTGAAAAGTCTATATGGTAATTTTACTATTCTACCCATACACCTATTCATAGTGAAAATCACAACTGAAATTGACGCTTAAAATGTTAATATCCGACTAAAATGATCAGAGATATTGTTATATAACGTATCTGCAGAGCAGAAGGTGCTACACACAATCAGACAACACCACATTTTACTCCTTTACTCCTTCAATAAATGCTCTTATAGGACTGGACAGGACGTTTTAAGTTCTGAAATTTAGAGTGATTTATAGTACAATGAACTCTTTAATCTCAAAAGAGCTGGAAAAATTTGCATCGCCATGAAATGTCTCCTTTCATATCACCCACTTCTTATAAACACAAGCCTCATTTTAGCAAACCACGCAAAAAAAAAACTGCAATGAAAATGTTCTGGTTATGTAAAATGTTAAAAGCGTTGTTGAGTTTGCATAATAACCGTCAGCTAACCTCATTTCCCCTTCATCCCTCTATCATCTTCACTCTCTGTATGCAGATGAAGTCAGTGACATCAACATCATGATTTCAACGGCTTACAATCATTGGAATAGCTTAATTCCATCATTCAGTGCCCTGAAATACACAGTTAAGTTTGAGAAAGTCTCTTCTCTGCACTGCAGTGATGTGGGTGGTTATGTTATATAACGTTACATAAGGACGGAGTGATGCATAATCAACAGCGCAGGCGATAAAACACTCAAAAGCACCATATATGATGAATGATCACACACACCGGAACTGGGAGGCAAGGTTTACCACGCACATCACCGTCCTCTCAATGCTCTTACATGCAAAAAATCCCACAAATTAACTATACTGTACATGTCAGAGACGGTTCATATTACATCATACTATTACTCATAATCTCTGAACAAACAAGGAATTAGAAGAATATTTTGGTTTCAATACAAGTTACGCTCAGTCAACAACATTTGTGGCATGATGTTGATAACTACAAAAAGATTGACTCATCACTTATCACTTTCTTTTTGCAAAATCTAGGTACAGTGAGGCATTTCTAAAGGAAGTAGGGACAGTTTTTTGAGGTTTTAAAAGCAGAAATGTGAACTTTATCATCGTAAAGTGCATACATAAAAAGGACACGTGCAACAAAGATGCAATCAAACTTAAACTTATTACAAAAACACATGACCAAAGGCAAAACACGTGTGTAATATTGGGAAAAAAGAAAGCTTATCTATTTCCGCGTGAACATACATTAATACTTCTATTAAATATGTATTATTTTAGATGTAAAGCTTTTTGAATAATTGTTTTTAGAGTTGGTGAGATGGTTTGTGTTTTCATGGCAACAAAACTGGATATAACTACACAGAAAATGCTAGTAAGCTATTTTTTTCCACACTAAAAACATTTTAATATGCATATAATATGTATAGTTTTGCAGCTATACTATTGAGAAAGTGAGTGTTTGAATATTTACTGCACAAATTGGCCTCATTTATTTCCATAGTAATAGATTTTTGCTTATTTTAATGGAGGACTACATTAAAAGTGGAACTACATTTTTGTGCTAATCCACATTATGCCACTCCAGTATCATCATGTGACAGACGGGTTCAGCTCAACTATGCTGATATTCAGAAAAGAAAACTAAATTTAAACAATTTAAATTCTCAGTTCCAGTGTTGTCCTAATCTGTGTTTAGCCTTTGCAGGGAAGCGTTCCTTTAAAATGCTGTTGTTGTTCAAGTCCTGCTTCTTTATCTCCATCTCTCTCTCTCTCTAAAATAACTTTCTCGTTCACTTCCTCTGGCTGACACACAGTGTTCTGCTCATCGATTGTGTTACGCAACTCAACTACATTCCCGTCTCCCCCGCATGACAGGAGAGCAAGGACAGACACACACACTTACACTAGAGACTATAATCAAGTGTTTTAACCCATTCCTCAATGTATCACAACACTTGTTTCTGGTATATCTAGAAAATATCCGTGAGTTTTCAGCCTGTCACTGGGACTAAATTCAGTCCAATCTTTAAAAACTCAAAAACTTTGAAATAGTCACGAGGGTCTAAAGTTGTTCTTTCCAACCCACTAATTTCGAGACTATTATAGCCGCTATTAAAGCCTATCAGTGTACAAACACAAAGCAGATCTAGCCAGTGTATAGATGTGTATAGATGTCCTGATGAGTTTACGGATGTGCTAAATAGGTGTGAAGCTTTAGTTTCAACCATCAGATCAGATCAGATATTCAGTTGCTAATGTAGGCTAATGACAATTACTATAGCAATTACTGTGAAACCTGTAAATGTCATTTAAGGAATGAGTGAAATCCGATCAACACTGCTTTTCTTGCTTCAAGTGGTTTTATTTAATAATTTTCATTTAATGAAACATTTTTTTTAATGTAACTAAGGCCCTGTTTACAGCTGGTATTAAGATGCGTTTGGCCGATCGGATCACAAGTGGACGACACTAAATACAGGAGTAAACGGGGTCTAAAAAAATATTCCATGGTGAAAACAGGCTTCCCGAACAATCAACATTTCCTGTTTTCCAATACTTCTCAATGGATTTTGAGTCAGTATTTTGTGAATTATGATTTAAAAATCTCGCACTTTTAAGTTAACATTACACAGTTAAAAAGACAAAAAATATTTAAATAAAAATGTGCCAAAAAAAGCAGAATTGTGAGATATAATTCTATAAATTGTTCACTTGTAGGTCACCAGTAGATTTTGGGACTTTGGGAAGATTTCGTCACAGTTACTGGCAGCTAATGGTCTCAAAAAGGCCAAACAACAACAGATGAATGACTCTGGCTGAATCACTATCACATGCTATTTTTACATCCGAGGTTCCAGCTATAAGGAAGACGTCGAGTGTGTCGTGTGCATGTTTGCTGCCTGGATGAGCACTGCTGTTCCAGACTGCTGAACATCCGCTCCTAAAACACCTTTACTGCCTGATTCAGTCGACCTGTTCGCCTTCTGAAGTGATTCATCCGACTGAAGACATACACACCTCCTACATCAGAGTCCTCTTCATCTGTGATCCAGAGGATATCTAAACAAACACTTTTACATTTAGAGCCTCATTCATGAGTCATAAACGCACAATGGAAAATTACAGTAATATTTACTGCTGTGCGCAATGAGGCTGAAGAGGAGTAAATAATAATAAATCAAACAGAAGAGTGTATGATAAATGTTGTGAAGGGCTGGTGTTATTCACACGGCTAGAGGGAATTTCGTAGAAAGTGTGACGTGTAAGATGTGACATCAACACAATATTAACATTTCCCCAGTGACGATTTTCTATCACAGTGGGGATTTTCCACTGACACACACAGAGACAGACGCACTGGAGTTAAATCTGTCCTGTCCAGTGTGTTCCACAGATGTCAGACTGGTTTTGTTTGATGTAATGAGCCCTGTGGCTCTCCATGCAGCAGTTACACCAGAAAATAATCATCATGGAGGAATACTGACACACACACACACACACACACACACACACACACACACACACACACACACACACACACACACACACACACACACACACACACACACACACACACACACACACACACACACACACACACACACACACACACACACACACACACACACACACACACACACACACACACACACACACACACACACACACACACACACACACACACACACACACACACACCTCATTATGCACACAGAATCTCAGACCACCAAGTAATTTTACGCAATATTACATGTCATACATCTAGTTAGTAGATCCCTGGAGAAAAAAGAAAAAAAAATCTAGAACTGTCTTCATACATCCACAAAATAAATAAATTAAAAAAAATATATATATTTTTTTTTTAAATCACAAAAACACCAGATGATTTAAAGATATTAAAGGTACAATATGTAAGATTTTTACATTAAAATATCCCAAAACCACTAGAGCAATGTTATATATTTTATTGACTTGTGTACTTATATTAGGGCTGTGCAACGATAAATCGCATCCAAAATAAAATTTTGTGTTTACATTATATATGTGTGTACTGTGTATAATTATTTTGTATATATAAATACACACACACACGCATGTATATATTTGAGAAATATTTGCATGTATATACTGTACATATATATTTATATTATATATAAATATGAATATTTTATAAATAAATAACACATTTTCCTTAAATATATTCATGCATTTGTGTGTATTTATATATACAAAATAATTATACACAGTACACACACATATATATTATGTAAACACAACATTTTATTTTATTGTATTAATCGTTGCACAGCCCTAATATCCTAAATGTTTCCGACAAGGTTTTAAATCCAGAGAGATCTGCCATTTTAAGCAATGACACGGTCCGTGTCACGTTCCGTCATTAGGCTACGTCTTTGTTATTGTTTTGAATAAGCGATCTCTAGCGGTGAAACTTACATGCTGTGCCTTTAAGATTATTTTTTATTTTTTATGATAAAAAAATAATA
This sequence comes from Leuciscus leuciscus, assembly GCF_965113295.1. Taxonomy (NCBI): domain Eukaryota; kingdom Metazoa; phylum Chordata; class Actinopteri; order Cypriniformes; family Leuciscidae; genus Leuciscus; species Leuciscus leuciscus. The sequence continues at coordinate 10,164,612 of NC_138731.1, read as the reverse complement.
ATAATTTTGCAATCAACACAGATGCCAGTTTGTGCATCTAAAGCAGCATTATTAAATTTAACTTAAGTGGCCATATATAGTAGTGGCCATACATGATGTCCAACCTTGAAAAATTGACATTTTCAACCTTTATTCAAATAGTATTAAAGGGATAGTTCACTTTGAAATTCATTTTTGGTATGTTTTAGCTTACCTCAAGGGCATCCAAGATGTAGGTGTCTTTTTTTCCGCGGTAGTTTAAATTTTGATATTTTTAGGTCAAACCGTTCTTGTCTGTCAGTCATATAATGCAGGTCTATGGTCACTGTCTCAAAACACAAGCACAGAGTCCAAATTAAAACAATTCCCCGTCGTCCAAATTAAACAATTCCCCATCATAAGTACACATTGATGGCCTGAGACACGAAACGAGCGGTTTGTGTGAGAAAACGAACAGTATTTATATAGTTTTTAGCTCTTATACGCAGCCACGTCCAAGTGATCTGAGGGCGCTCGCGCATCCTGGTGTGTGACGTGTACGCAGACTGGTGCATAGATATATATACACTAGATGTCGCTTTGTCTACGGCAGTTCATTGGAACGAATGTCTTTAAGGTGACATCTAGTTTATATATCTATGCACCAGTCTGCGTACACGTCAGATCAGATCACTTGGACGTGGCTGTGTACAAGAGGTAAAAACGATATAAATACTGTTCGTTTTCTCACACAAACCGCTCGTTTCGTGTCTCAGGCCATCAATGTGTACTTACGATGGGGAATTGTTTAATTTGGACGACGGGGAATTGTTTTAATTTGGACTCTGTGCTTGTGTTTTGAGACCGTGACCATAGACCTGCATTATATGACTGACAGACAAGAACGGTTTGACCTAAAAATATCAAAATTGAAACTACCGCGGAAAAAAAGACACCTACATCTTGGATGCCCTTGAGGTAAGCTAAAACATACCAAAAATGAATTTCAAAGTGAACTATCCCTTTAATAAATGTGTTAAAGATCTTGCCATAGAGTCGATTTTTTATCTGTGATAATAACGCAATGAAACATGGCACATTTTTGGTCAGGCTCTCATACAAAGAAATTATGAACACATGCAAAAAAAAAAAGAACAAAAAAAGAGAGAACCAATGAAATATTAATAACTGATTATGTTGTTGTCAGCATATGCTTTTTCCTGTGAGCTTTTTGTTTTACTATGCATTTTTTTATTTTTTTTGCATAGTAAAATAAAACCGGCTGTAGTTTGCAAAATCATTTTGTCAGATAAATACCTGAACCAAGGTTAGTGTTTTTTCCCCCTTCATATTTAAAATATTAAAAAAAAATCTAAATTATTTTCCTCACTATTTGATGGTTTAATCGAGCTTGTAGGGCCATAAAAAACAAATACCCCCTGTGGACATGACTTTTAGCCACTACTGTACCTTTTGAGGCCAAAGTTGATGAACTGGGTCACAGAGGTGTGTTGTTTCTTTTTTTAACCATGTGATAATCTTTTAACAGGCCTAATAGGGGTGAATAGAGAGTGACTGCCAAGGTACACAACCGCAAGTAACCGTCAAATAAACCAATCAGCTCTCAGCAGAGTGCTCTGCCTTGTCTTATTATCAGAATCTTATTATGCGTTAAACAGAGGCAGTTGCTCTCTCTCTCTTCACTGTGACTGTTCCACTGCCAAACAAAAACAAAGCAGCTGATTGGTTAATCCAAATATTCTCAGCCAATCAGAATGGACTGCAATGGCTTTGTCTGCCCTGGCTGAGTAAACATGTAACAAGAACTCAGAGCATCAAGGTTTATTAAAGTAGACATTTCCCATTTTCATCTTTTGCATTTAATGAAGCTAAACTGCACAACAAATTGGACTTCAATGTCAAAAGAACAAGGGCTTTTTCACACCTGGCTCCTTTAGAGCATTTGTTTCCGAATCTAGCATTTTCCCCCTTAGTTTGGTTTGTTTAGGCATATATTAACAGGGCAATCGCTCTCGGATCCGCATCAAAAAAAAAAAAAAAAAAAAAAAAAGGTCTGAGATCACGAGGAGGAATCAGCCCGCTTGAAACCAAATTCTGGAGTGGTTTTGCTTGTGCTGGGAAAGCAATCAGACCCAACCGAGCAGCGACCCAGGCTGTGTCATAATGTTATATAAAAACAGCAGTGTCTGATTCTGTGGGTGAGCACAGCTGAAAACCAAGAGTGTGTGTCTCTAATGTTGTCTAACTGCTCTTCACCGAAACAGGTGCAATACAAGAATGCCTCGATTCCCATTCTAACTGGTAAATATTATATATGTAGCTGAATGTAGCCACCATATAAGTGTGTGTAATGGCTGCTACAGAAAAAGCCACAATGAGGAACAAAAACAGGTGTTCTCTGACCAATGAGAGGACAGTTCATTCAACTTATATGTTCAAAAACGCTGATTTATTCATGAATTAAACAGGGTGTTGATAATATAATTGTAACTTTGAGTGACACTTTACAAGGCTCAACCTAACTACAGATCCTCTGTACAAATCACAATGGTAGAATCTTAAGTAAAAAGAGAGCCATTTGGCGGAAACAAATTACATTCTTCACTCTTGTTATCATTACTAACTTATTTAACATTATTTAACATATCATATGGTAAAAAACTGCCAGAATGGTTGCCAGAAAGTTACCCTAAAAAATATGGTACCAACATTTTAGGTTTTACAGATTTAAGTTAAATTTATAGTATAATACCGTATTTCATTAACTGATATAGGGCCCTATTTTAACGATCTGAAACGCAAGTATCAAGCGCGAAACGCAAGTAACTTTGTGGGCGGGTCTTGGGCGCTGTTGCTATTATACCGGCGGGATAAATGACTCTTGCGCCCGACGCAAATCTAAAATGGGTTGGTCTGAAGAAGGTTCATTATTCATAGGTGTGGTTTGGACGTAACGTGAAATAAACCAATCAGAGCGACATCTCACATTCCCTTTAAGAGCAGGCGCACTTGTGCCGTGGCTGATTGATAGTATAACGGCGGATTTGACGTTGTCGTCAGGGCCGTAAAACACAGAAGTGACATTGGGGATGGAGAAACACACCCAAATTAGCTTCAGTTAAACAGGCGCTTTCATCCAGCTCAAGAACATCTGGGCTTCCAGAGAGCTGACCTTGACTACCAAGATCCGACTGTTCAACTCCAACGTGAAATCAGTACTGCTGTATGGCGCTGAAACCTTGAGGACAACCAAAGCCACCAACAGTAAAATCCAAACCTTCATCAACACCTGTCACAGAAGGATTCTCCACATTCGTTGGCCTGAAACTATCAGTAACACCAATCTATGGGAAAGGACATGCCAACTCCCAGTGGAGGTAGAAATCTGGAGGAGAAGATGGGGTTGGATAGGGCACACCCTTCGCAAACCGCCAACAAACATCACCAGGCAGGCTCTCAGGTGGAATCCTCAAGGCAAGCGGAAGCGAGGCCGCCCAAGAAACACATGGCGACGCGAACTCGACGCAGACATCACAAGGATGGGCTTCAACTGGAGTCAACTAGAAAAAATGGCCCAGGACAGAAATCTCTGGAGGTCTACTTTTGGCGGCCCATACCACGGGAGGGGTGGAGGGCATAAGAAGAAGAAGATAAGAAGAAACAGGTGTATAATAATTTGGGTAAATGTGTAAGCTAGATTTATGCCTATTTTTTCACATCTTCATGGACACAACAATGATTTCCCTCGTGTGTTAATATTTTTCCTTGTAATAATGTATGGTTTTCTAAAAATGAGAACTGCTGTGTCTGTGTAGATGAGATAAGCAAAGTGTATGCGCGTTGTGCACACGCTACATTGGTTATGGCCAAGCATGCACCCTTAAAATAGCATATGAATAACATGCGCAACGCGCCACTGACTTTAGACTAGGTTTTTCCTGGTCAGTGGCGGAATTGTTTTCTAAACCTGCAAAATACGTTTGCGCCGGAACACGCCTCCTCTTTGCGCTGAACCGCCCCCGGGAGCACAAAAGCATTTGCTAGTTTATTTGCGTCTGTGGAGGGAAAAGTCCACTGTGCGCGGGTGCAAAATAGGAATGATACATGGGTCGGTGTACAAAGTCAATTGCGCTGGGTGCAAGATAGGGCCCATAATGTTAATTTAACAACCTATTGAAATACTAATATCTGTTCTCTTTCATCGGTTCACTCGACACCTGCATAGCGATGACTCAATGGGAATGCCCTCAGGGCGGTGCCGATTGTCTGAACCCGAATAGAATCACGTTAATTCAGTGGTTGACAAATTCCTAACTGCTAGGAAGTAGTCGGCTGCCCTTAAGCAGCTTATGCCTAGGAGGGCCCGTGATCCTCCTACTCGTTCCCCAGCGCCTAGAGACCGCTTTGTGCTCTTTGGAGGTGGAAAGACTCCCCCTTTTTACTTCAGGGGGTCAAGATGGGTGTAGTTTGCCGTCGCCAGGCTGTCACGACTGACGCCTCTCTGACTGGTTGGGGTGCAGTCTTCGAGGGCAGACCGGCGTGCAGTGTTTGGATGGGCGAGCTTCTCTCGTGGCACATAAATTGCCTCGAGTTGCAAGCCATCTCTCTGGCTCAGGATCATTTTCTCCCGGCCCTGATGGGCAGTCATGTCATTGTCAGGACAGACAACATGGCAGTGGTGCCCCATGTAAATTGCCAGGGAGGCTCGCGGTCGCGCACCCTCGACAGGCATGCACGCCGCCTCCTCCTTTGGGCTCAAGACAGGTTTCTTTCGCTGAGAGCAGTTCACGTTCCAGGGGACCTGAACGTTGCAGCGGACTTTCTGTCGAGACAGAAGCTCAAGTCGGAGGAGTGGATGTTGCACTGCCAAACAGTGGCTCAAATTTGGAGCATGTTTGGCGAGGCGGAGGTGGACCTCTTTGTGTCTCAGAGTTCGACACAGTGCCGCCCATGGTTTTCCCTGTCTCATCCGACACCTCTGGGGATAGATGCCCTTGCACATCCGTGGCCGGTGTTGAAACTGTATGCATTTCCTCCGGTCAAGTTAATCTCAGTGTGGAATCCGCCTCCTTCTGGTAGCCCCATTCTGGCCATCCCAGACGTGGTTCTCGGAACTGAGCTCCCTGGTGGAGGGGTCCCCATGGCAGATTCCTATCAGGAGAGATCTACTGTCTCAGCTCCAGGACAGGATTTGGCATCCTCGTCCCGAGATATGGAGGCTGTGGGTGTGGCCGATAAGAGGCAATCGCTAGTGACAGTGGCGTCTGGTCTTCCCGCTGATGTCCGGGAGACCATTGATAACGCTTGTGTGCCTTCTACTAGACTGCTGTATTTCTCTAAGTGGAAGGTTTTTGAGTCTTGGTGTTCGGCTCATGGTGTGGACCCAGTCAGCTGCCCGGTCAGTTCAGTGCTGGAATTCCTGCAGGATAAGTTTGTGGCTGGAGTAGCTGCTACCACCTTGAGAGTTTATGTCGCGGCTATCGACGTCTATCGGGAGTCAGACGATGTCCCCTTAGGTAGACACCGTCTGGTCTCCTCGTTTATGCGTGAAGTTAGACGCTTGAGGCCTGCACATCCTATTTGTGTCCCCACCTGGGATTTATCAGTTGTTCTGGAGGGGCTATTAGAGCCTCCCTTTGAACCCTTGGAGTAAGCTCAGAACCGGATTCTGACTCTCAAGGTGGCACTTTTGTTAGCATTGGACTCTCTCAACGTGGGGGATCTGCAGGCTCTTTCCGTGAGTGAGCCTCGTATGGAGTTTGCCCCAGGTCTTGTGAAGGTGTTTCTACGGCCTAGACCTGGTTATGTCCCCAAAGTTTTGTCCACGTCATTCCACTTCCACATTCCACGTCACTCTCAAGTAGCTTCACTCTTTCTGTCCGCCACCTTTTTCCTCTGCTGAGGAGGAGAAGCATAATTTGCTTTGCCCTGTTCGGGCTTTAAAAGGAAAGTCCCTTGTTGGGCCAGATCCGGCAGCGCTTAGCTTGGCGTGTGTGGTATATCGTTCCCATTGCGTCATCGCTACGCAGCGTCAAGTGAACCTATGAAAGAGAACATGTCGGGTTACTCGCGTAACCCATGTTCTCTGAATAGGGAACGAGACGCTGCGTTGCGGTGCCTAGGGGCTTCTTCATCGTTGGAAAATCTGAGGAGAAGATGGCGGGTTCACTATATAAAGGGTGAGTGAAGTAGCGCCGCTGAGGAGGCGCCCGCGCCATCAGGCCAATGACGTGATTTTATACGGGTTCAGACAATTGGCACCGCCCTTGGGGGTGTTCCCATTGCGTCATCGCTACGCAACGTCTCGTTCCCTATTCAGAGAACATGGGTTACGCGAGTAACCCGACATGTTTTGAACCTTTGTAATACACTGACAAACACAGTGGTGAATCAAAGCTCATCACAAGCTGCTTTTCCACAAGCTAAGAAGGACAATATAATATAGAAGGTGCATATTGTCATTCACACAAACACTTAAAACCATCATGGTAACATACATGAAATATATATTTTTTAAATAAATATTAATTTAGCAACATTAGATGTAACATCAAATTCTAATGTACATAACTGATTAGAAAAAACTAAGAAAAACTACAAAACTACAAAAATACATTAAATGTGAAGTGTCACGCAGAGAATTCTGGGAATGTTTTTTCACTGTAAATTACACAATGACATTCTTTTTCACTTCCAAAAACTGTACATTTAACGGTATTTTACGGTAAAATTAAATGTACTGTTATCGTACATCACGGCGCTATCACAGTTATTCACCGTATATAGTTCGGAAACTTTCTTTTAACCAGTCTTTTACCGTAATTTTTTACAGTGTACTTGTACTCGTTTAAACTACAGTTGCATGCATCTTTCAACCCCTTCACATAAGCACTAGTCAACATGGCCGTCTCGTTGTTGTGTCTTCAGTAGTTTGTTGTTGTTGTTCTGCCTCATCTCTTTCATTTGTGGAATAACAACTGAGGCAAGTGTCGCCACCAAACTACTGCAAATAAAGTTCAATGCGTATATACGAGCTGAGCGTACAGAGTAAGTGCAGTTAGAAAAACCTGTCAGCTTGTGTGTGTATGTGTGCACTACGCCGATGATTAAATTTGTCACACGCACTGTACATTGGTGTAAAAACTTCAGCTTGCTTTGTGATGAAGAGTCAGATGGAAAAGAGGGATAAAACATGTATGGAATGACTGCTTCAAAACACAGCGGTTCAAATTCAGCCTAAACCTCTAAAACCGATAACAGACGAGACTTGCAAAGACAGCAATGGATAGAAAAATTGCTTAGTATGAAAGTGCATCTAACAGAATAACCCCATCTTACATAAGTGTCCATGAAACACATTCTTAATGTCCTCAGGCAACCAAGACACAGCGTCTCTCTTGCCTGAACTGCCACAGGCCACCATGAGGAACCAGGCCATGTTACACAACATCAGCTGATATGGAGATACTTTGATAACGGTTTCAGCTTATGATTATTCTGTTATGAACAGCAAGACTTGTGGGTAAAAATAGGATTCAGTAAAGATCCAAACAGATGAACTGAGCTGACGTATTACCAAAGACAGTGTTTGCTTTGACCACAACAGGATCTCAGTGTGTGTCACTGCAACACACCACTGATACTAGATCTGCTGAAGATGTGTGTCTCCTTCCTTACACTGAACAGACAGAGCCACAAAACACACTGCGCAGGGAAATATCTGTCCCACACGGACCTGAGATCAACAGAACATCACATTTCAGATTCATATACAAATACAGTCATCATAATATTTATACTCTTGAAAATGCCTTTTCCAGCCATTGTTTGTGAACAGATTGAGCCTCAGCGAGGAGTAATTACTGCACGTTTAAATCAGCACTGATTATCTGATTACATGCATGAATTAAAGTGGAGATAAATTGACTGTGTGCATCTGTCAGCTGCTCATTAACTCAACATCAATCACATCTGTACAGCAGGACAATTCACACACACACGCCTGCTGAAAGTCTGACATTTAGGAAAAATAGCCCAAACTATCCTTTAAGTACAGGTTTATTTTTATTACTTAACTTTGCTTTTGGCCATTCTGTCATTTATGTGGACAGAAGGACTTGTCTCGTCACCATGACAGCAGTTCTTTCATCACTCGCATCCAAGTACACAGCAAACACTCTTCAAGATGTTGATGATCCCAAATATTAAAAGTAACACAAGGTAAATATTCTCTACATATTAACTAACAGCATCGAATCACAGGCTTGTTTCCTTTTATTTTCCTAAAAAGGAAATATTTCAGGATCACAGATTCACAGACAAGCAACAAAAAAGTGATGCTATTAACCTAGTTTTTATTTATTTATTTTATGGCAAAATTCATTCAGATGGCTAATTTTTAATCAGAACTTGTCAAAAAAAAAAAAAAAAATGTATACAGTGTAACAGATATTTAATTTAGTTTAGTTTATTTAGTCAGCAACTTTTCACTTTTAACTCTTTCTCTGCCATTGACAGAACTTTCAGGCTTTCCGTGTTTTCACTATTATACGGTACAGAATCTCCCCTTCAAAACAGGTGAAAAAGAAGCAGAAACAAGTGATAAAAGCATTGCTTATGCACTTCGTAGTCTTTGACAAAAATACAAATTTCTCAGCTTTTTGTTTAAAGTGTTGCTTTTTTAAAAATGAAACTTCAAGTGTTGATTAAAAAAAATTATGCATGACAGAGATTAAAACGTTTGTTGTTGTTGTTTAAAAGGAGATGTTTCTTTTGATATATTGGGGGCCATGAAATTTTGTGAAAATTATCAAATGCTGGCAACTTTTTTCAAACCGTTGGTGGAGAAAGAGTTAATAAATAATCAGAGTTAATAAATATTGGTATATTATAATATAGGAGTCTCTCCTGCTCACAAAGGCTGCATTTATTTGATGAAAAATTCAGTAAAAACAGTGATATTGTGAAATATTATTACAATTTAAAATAACTATTTTCTATTTTAATAGATTTTAAAATATAATTTATTACTGTGATGGCAAAAACGATGATTGTGCTGCTTAATATTTTTGTGGAAACCGTGATCCTTTTTTCGGGATTCTTTAAAGAATAGAAAAAAAACCCAGCATTTAAAAACCTCATCTTTTGTAACATTATAAATGTGCTTACTGTCACTTTCGAATGGTCAATTTAATGCATCCTTGCTAAATACATTTTTTTATTTCTTTCAAGAAAAAAAATCGTCCTGCTCTCAAACTTTTCAACAGTAAAAGTTGAAATAGGCCTCTTAGGAAATAGGAAATCTAAAATATAATATTACCCACTTAGATTAGCCTAAATGTAGTTAACTACTATTGATTAATTATGTAGTGTAGATGAATGTTATATAAAACAGGGAGATTATCTTGACTATAGTTGGACTAATAGTAAAATACTGTATTGATGCTGTCCTTCAGCATAATAAAATATAGCTCAAGTTTAGTTTAAAAAAAAACAAATAAAGTCAAAAAGAGCAGAGCACAACCACAAACACAACATTTTTCTACAGGATATGCTTTTTTCACTGATCTGGACTTTTATATGGAATATATAATGTGATATATGGTTAATCACGATTAATCTCATCCAAAATAAAAGTTTGTGTTTACATAATGTATATGTGTGTGCTGTATATAATTATTTTGTAGATATAAAAACACACACATGCATGTATATTTTTGAAAAAATTTAAATTTTTATACTGTGTGTATATATATATATATATTATATATTATATAAATATTTTAGATATAAATAACACATTTTTATTAAATATATACATGCATGTGTGTGTATTTATATATACAAAATAATTATACACAGTACACACACACATATACATTATGTAAACACAAACTTTTATTTTGGATGCGATTAATCGCGATTAATGGTTGCACCCACCAAGTATGTCCTTTTTTGTGTGTAAATTGTATTGTCTTATTTCTTTTTTTGTATGTACTTTTACATAACATCATCCTGGCCTGGGACTGCAGATGCGAATGACCTTTACAGCCAAATCTGGCAAAAACACAAAACAAACCTAAACATTCGGACAAATACAAGTAAACTAAGACAACTACACGCGGAGGCAGTGTGGTGCACAAGACCAAGGTGGCACTGAGGGAACATGTATTCCACCCAGAATTCATATTCATAAATATGGTTGAGACTTGAGGTCATCTGTGGGCAAAACTCATGAAATCTCATCTGTAGAAGAGCAGACAAACACACAGAGGCATGCTGGGTAATTGCAATCTCACCCTCTCCTCCAGCTCGTCTCCGGGTGTCTCTTTCCCGTCGGGAATGTCTCTGCAGACGGGCAGTGCTTTCTTCAGCGCCGGCTCGCGGTTCAGGGTGGTGTAGCCCACGTGCTCGTAGATGGGGTTGATGGTCATCTTAGATATATATTCGGCTGCTTTGGTCTCGATGTACAGCGTGATCAGACCGTCCGTCACCAGGTCGTGGATCGACTCGAAGCGTTTCTCCCCCACAAAATGCTTCCCATCGTAAAAGAGACGGAAGTTCCGGGTCTGATTCCCAAAGCTGAAAGAGAGAAAGAGGAAATGAGCGTGTGTTGGACTCGAGTGCCGTAACACACAGCTGTGAGAAGATCCAGAGAGAAATGATGAATGCACATGGACACACACACACACACACACACACACACACTGAACATCTATGGTTGTATCAGGTTCCTGTACTTGTAGTAATGAGGGCAAAGAGCTCATATGTTGATCAATACAAAGACCGGATACTCTTCTTCCTTCCACACACACACACACACACACACACACACACACACACACACACACACACACACACACACACACACACACACACTTAAACGTCTATTCTACATGTTTCTCATTGTATTTTAACCTAAAATGTATCTATAGGCTTTTGCAACAAACAACAAACCTGGTTTTTCAGGCAATTCGAAAAAGGAATATTTCGTGGGAAACAGTTTTTAGTCGCATTTACAGTCACCTGACGTACATGATGCGGTGTGATTGGACAGACGACGAGACAGAGTTCTTTATTAAACTCAAAAAATAAATGAAATAAATCTTAATAATAATGGCTAGTGCGGTGGCTGAGATATACGTAAACCTTCCAACATCCGTTGCCATGATTTTTGGATAGACTTATAACGAGAGGAAAAATTGACGTTTTAGTCGCATAACATCGGGTAATGGAAACGCCATCATTTCGCAATAGTTTTTTTTTTATCAACATTTAGAAAATATCGCAAATGTAATGGAACCGCGGCTAGCCGGCTACTGTGCTCATTCACACACATTCAGCTCATGATAAGTGTTTTTCAGCATCTCAGCATAGGAATAAGAAAACACTTCAAGCGCAAAACAGCCCAGTATAAGAGACTGGAATAATCTAACCTTTTGGGTTTACAGTGACGCGTACACACATCTCAGGCACATTCATGCAGTGATAAATACTGTATGATAATCTGACAACAAAATCAACATTAACATTGTCTTAGAAAAATTATAATATTTGTATTTTCCTATTAGTTTTAAATATTTGTATCAAACAGTATTTGAAAACTGCAGGTTGACAATCTATTGATTAACATGATCAGAGATGGTAATGCTGTTACGAGCCACTGGAAATTACAGGACAGCTGAGGTTTTATAATGCCTGAGCTTCCTGTTTGAGTTCCCACAGAGACACACACACACACACACACCCAAAATCAGATGCACACAGCCGGATCTGGAACACTTACAGATACGCACAACAAG